>NC_046262.2:28104568-28410401 GCF_009819885.2 Catharus ustulatus
ATTAATGAATGGTGGATGCAGAGATGGATTTAAGATGGATAGATTCAGCCTTCAACCAGCATGGAGGTTTGGGAGTATAATAATATCTACAATGGATATAGATTTATCCCAATGTTCTCCTCATAGAACATAGTCATCAGGGAATTAATTGATTTAACCCAACTCCAAGGGTCTTCCCATAAATGAACCAAGCTCTGTTGCAACTGTTGAAGAAAAAGAACACTATTTTCTTGAAGTACTTAGATTAAATGTGGTGGTTAAACATAATTTTGAATATAGAAAAGGACAGAAGCTGAGATGTGACTGTTTGAAGGATAATTCTTTCCTTTTCCTGTGCCTCCAGTCAGGAAGAGAGGACGCTGAGGGTGCAATGGCTTTCTTCCTCAAACCACGGCCATGCACGTGGCACCTTGCCCTGGACTACCACAGTGCCAAACAGTTTGAAGGTAATCAGAGGTGGCTAGAAAGGACCAAAGTACCTGTTCCTTGTGTTTTCTGGGCTGAGATGTTCAGTGGAGTTGGAGATTCTCCAGGTCCACCTTCTGTTTCCCTAGGGCCTCCATCTCCAACCTCCATCTGTTTGCTCTTCCATCTCCAACCTCAACTGGACATATATTCTCCATCTCCAACTTCCACCTCTTCACACATCTCCTTTCCTCTCCCTTTCTCTTTGAAAAGTCACCAGTAAAGGTGTTTTGGGGGTGTGTGTTCTCTAGGCTTAAATTTGGCTTCTGATTCATTCCCTGTTTTGCTTTTCAGTGGATGTAACCCTGGATCCAGCCACAGCGGGTCCAGAGGTGATCCTCTCTGAGGACCTCAAAGAGGCCACCTGGGGCAGACCTCGATGCCAGTGGCCGGAGGCTCCGGGGCGGTTCGACACTGACCCGTGCATGCTGGGCAGCGAGGGCTTCACCTCAGGCCGCCACTACTGGGAGGTGGAGGCCAGTGGGCGCTTCTGGGCTGTGGGAGTGGCCCGTGAGTCAGTGCAGAGGAAAGGGCGCATCCTCTTCAAGCCCAACACTGAAATCTGGGGCTTGCAGAAGTATGATGAGCTCTGCGTAGCCCTCACTGCTCCATCCAACACCTCTGTCCCACTCCTCAATGGGGAGATCGGAGTCTACCTGGACTATGAGGTGGGACAGGTCTCTTTCTACGCCGTCAGCAGCCGCCAACGCATCTTCACTTTTCCTGTGGCCTCCTTCAGTGGGGAGAGGGTCTTCCCCTACTTTTGCGTGCTCCTCTCAACCATTAAACTGTCCCCCAAGGGCTGATGCCCTGGAAGGATCCTCGCAAAAGCTGATTGTATCATGGTAGTTGGAAATGCTTGTTGATGCTCCTCAGTTTTTATTTTCCAAGTCTTGGAGTCATTTCTAACCCAGTTCCTGCTCCCACCTCCATCTTAGATATCTCTGTTCTGGGTTATCTCCACCGGGGTTTGGGTCTGAGCTCAGCACAGCTCATCTCCAGTTGTTAAATTTATCCAAAGCTCGTTAACAGGACCTGGGCTTCCCTGAGCTTGTTTTGAGATAAAAACTTTGATTTTTCTCCCAAATTCAGCTTCCTCTGAAGGTTCCTTTTGTTAACCTCAGTGCCCATGATTGGCTGGGCTTCCAGCACAAATTAAAAATCTTAAATTTTGCAAGCTTTGTATTAATATCAGCTTCTACCACAAGGATGTACTCACACCCACTGCCCCCGCTCTTTTCCTCTGCTGTTCCCCATGCTTGAAATGTATTTCTAAGTACTTAGCATGTAAATATGCTCAGAATAGAATAAAATCGTTTTTCTCTGAGAAGTAGAAGGTATCTGCATTTGTGCCACCACTAAGTTGCCCCAAACCCAGAAAGATCTCCCAGGGCTGTCCTGCCCCTCCACCCCACCCCCCTGGATTCTCCAGAACTATCTCACAGGGATCTCCAAAGGCTCTCTTGTCCCATAAACACCTTGTTGGTCCCCTGGAACTCCTAAAATCCCTTTCCCAGGGGCTTTCAAAGCCTTTTTGAGATTTCCTTTCATGTCCCTATGGTGCACCAGATGTCTGGGAGTGAGAAGGCCTCCCTGCAGCACCCGAGGAGCTGACACAGAGGTTTGGAGGCCGTCTCATCTTGTTGCCCTTGCCTGAGCTCTGCAGCGCATTTTTATTACAAATCCAGCTCCTCTCAGTGCTGCAGTGGGAAGAGGCGAGCCCATTGTCATCCAGGTAAGCACAGAGCCCACCGCCACGGATCAGAAACCTGGAAGTACAGAGGACATAACCCATTTCACATGGAGTGGCAGGAAAAAGGAGAAAAGTCACATGTAGGCTTCCCTCAGCTTTAGTTCTCAGGCATCCTCATGGGCACCAACGTGCCAAAATATCTATAGGTATTTCTTTTATAGGAATAGAAATAATTCAATATCAATATGCCAAGACTGACACTGACCTATTTCTAATATGGAACCCAAAGATTTGCAAGAAAAAAGCAAACTTAAAATAAAAAATCTAAACTTAGGATTTTCTCACCAAATGCACCACTCCCATCTTTTAGGTCAAAGGGGAAAACAAAGACAAGTTCCAGATGCAACATTGCTCTACCCAAACATTGTCCCATTACTACCTCTGGATGTACCTCAAGTACTAGAAGAAATGCACATTTTGTGGCTGAGGAAACACCAACCAACAACACACTAATGAAAAACATGGACTCACGGGTGAGACAAGGGCGAGCGGTTCACCCATTGCCATGGCTGCTCCTCATCCTCCCGCAAAAGGCCAATCCAGTGCTGTGAGATACCTTTGTATCTCATCACAAAGCTCTGAAAGAGAGGAAAAGGAAAGGTTTTCACCTTCTTCCAACCAAAAAAATCACAAGTTTACCAGTTTCTCATGCTGTTTAGGGCTTCTTTGGGGCTTGAACATTTCAATCTGTTACCAAAAAGTGTCACCTAGAAACAGGGGTTTATTCCTACATTTCTTGCAGCAGTTGCCTTTGGTGAGAGATTTGAAGACACCCATGTTAACATACCCTCAGGGCCTTTACCCCAGCTTCTCACCCCAAATATTCAAAAAAGATCCTGCAAGAGCAATCAAAGAAACGAAAAGGTTTCAAATACATTGCTTTTGGGTTTTTTCCCCCATGCTGAGCAGGTCATCATGTTTCCTTACCAAGTCCTCCATGGTGTCCAGCATGGCCAAAGAAGCACCAAATGCTGAGCAGTTGTCCTGGCTGGATGTCCAGTTCCCCTCAGCCTCAGAAAAATAGTAGCATTTTCCTCTGTACCTGATCCAGTCAAAGGGACACTGAAAGCAGGGCTGGACACGAGGCTGAAAAGCCTGCACTGTCATTAAAAATAGAACAACATTAACAAGCAGCACCTTCCCCTCACCTCTCTGGAGCGGGGACATCATCCTTCCCCCCATGGCTTCCCAAAGTCTTTCATCTGCCTCAACTGTGGGCAAAGAGAAAAATTAAGATATCAGGAGAAATCTTGTGAGAAAATATGCTCAAATCGTGGCCATTGTGATGTTGGACAAGAAACACAGCTGCTGCATCTTCAAAGAAGGAAACAGGGTGGCAGACTTAAAAAACCCCACATTTTAAAGAGGAATTTCAGAGTAGCCCTATCCCTAAACATGCCCTTGGGTGTTGCTTTCTGCCATTACTGCAAAGTAGTGAAAAGGACAGGAAAAAAAAGTCCTCTTATTCCTTCAGACTTCTTGACTTAGTGGGACTCACGCTAACATCTTCAGGTCCCTTCTTCTCTGAAAACAATACTTGTGTGACTTTACTCATGAAATGCCCCTTCCTGTCGATTTTATAAGGGTCTCTAGATGACACAGTTCTCACACCAAGGGGATGGGTTTAGTCTTCTGTAGAAAGACTGCTCTGAAACATCCTTCTCCCAGAGGCAACAGCAGCTTGGGCAAACTTTGCCTTCCCCAGGAACATGGAAGTAGATCTGCCACGAATGCAACAACCAAAAATATCTCAGAGACATTACCCGTGAGACTAAAACTTCGACACTCACCTGCAAAAACGGTGGCTGTGATGAACAGAGCCGTGAAAAGCACTGCCAGCATCACCTGGCAGGTAACGCGTGCCTCCGGTTTCATCTCCATGCCGTGACCTGCAGGAGAACAGATCTTCAGAAGACACCTCTGAGAGGGCTCCCAGGGCAGCAACACCCTACAGACGATGAAAGATTGGTCTCATGCCAATGTCAGTGGACTTGGTGCCATTTTGGGTGAGAAATAGCAAAAATTCTTCTTCATGTGGAACAGAAATTTTTTTTTTTAAATAGGATCTCTTTGGGGAACAGTTTCCTCCCCAGCTCCAGGTGAAAACTCCTGAAACATATCATAATTAAAATTTTGCTTTAATTTCTGGGGTTTACCAGATTATAAAAGTTCAGTGGAGTTTTTTTCTCCACCTAAACTAAGGGTCATGGTGCCTTTGGACACTTTGGGTCATTGTCCCTCCATTTTCTGTATCTTATGATACAGAATATGCACTTTCCCTTTACCATCATCAAAGATAATTCTTTTTTCCTAGGAGTTTTATCCAAAAATCTTAGTGTTTTCATTCAGTAGAACTTTGGTTTTTTGACCCCATCATATGAACCAAATTTCATGGGAAAAACCCTCCTCTCCCCTCTTCTTCCTGGAAAAATATTAGAAAGTAAGTCAGAAGCCAAATATGCCAAATATTTTTTATAAAGTTACATAAAAAATTTTTTTAATCAACAATGAAAAATCAACAAATAAATTTAAATTTTTTTAAAAATCTAATTTGAAAAAGTAACAAATGTGCTAAAAAAAGATCCTCAAAAATCTTAGTCCCTGGCTGGATAGAGCAAGATGATGGATAAGGCCCCAGAAGCCCCTTTTTTACCTTTCTGGGTGCCAAGGGGATCATAGAGATGGGAACAAAAATCAGGAAAGCTGAAACAGGACAAACAGAAAGCTGATTTCCCCATGAAAACAAGACAACAGTAAATACTTTCTGATGTGTCCAAACTGGATTTAAACACCAAATTTCTTTTTGGGATCTTCTATAGTTCAACTCTTCAAAAATTTCTTTATTCTAATACAGAATAAATCAGAAAATTCAAATATTTGTGTGGGGGAAAATACACCTAAAAGGAGCAGTTACTCAGGAGCCTCAGGAAGGGTTAATACTAAATTAAAATAACCCACCATGTCTGAAATTAGTCTGTTCAGAGAAAAAAAATCTATCTGCTGAGTAACAAAACTTTTCCCTCAAGGGAAGTGCTTGTAAAAGCTTTTTCCCCCTTACAACTTTATGTCAGCTCTGTTTTGTTTTCAAATTACAGAAGTATCAAAATAAAGCCCAAAGCCAGTGATTCTACAGTTCATTGCCCTAGAGTTACCTGCCCTCTTGCTCCTTTCCATGCCCAAAAATCCAGAATAAACTGTCATTTCCTCCATTTTTGGGGTTCCACCTCTACAGGTGCTCTTGCCTCACCTGTCAAGCAAAGTTCCATCTATCAAAGGTGTCACAAAAGCTCTCATCCTCAACTGAAATTTTCACATCATTTAAAATTTTCTCCCTGTGCCATATTTAAACTTTTCTCCCCAGCTCAAATTTTCTCACTTCATTAAAATCTTGTCCCTGCAACTAAAATTTCATCTCCCCCCAGTTAGTTTTATCCCCAAATTATACTTTTCTCTCCTTGGTTAAAATTTTCTCCCTGTAAGTCAAGTTTTCTCCACACAGTCAAACTTCCATCCCAAATTAGTTTTCTCCACCAATTAAAATCTTCCCCTATCAAGGTCTCCTCTGTTCACATTTTCTCCCTGCAATTAAAATTTTCTGCTATAATTAAAGTTTCCTCCCTGCAAAATTTTCTCCCCGTAAAGTTTTTCCCCAATTAATATCTTCTCCTCTTAATTAATATTTTATTTTCAATTAATACTATCCCTCCAAAATTAAAATTTTCTCCCCTAAAGTTTCCTCCCCCCACTTAAAATAATCTCCGCCTATTAAAATCCCCTCAATTGAAATTTTCTCATGCAATTAAAAACTTCTCCCTGCTATTTCAATTCTCTCTGTCAATCAAAATTTAAGACCCCCTCCCCTCAGCCCCCAGGCCCATCCCAAACCCTGTCACCTGTGTCTGCTGTGTAGGAATAATCCCAATGCTGAAACACAACCAGCTCCTGTGAAGAGAAATAAAATATTTTTAAAATGTTGTTTTGGTTTGATTTTATTGTTTTGTGAGGGATTTTCCCATCCCTGCTCAAGGGCAATGAGGAAGGGGGTTGCCTGCCCAGAGCCACCTGGCCACCCAGTGAACCAGGGGTTCCCCTCCAGCTCCACTCAGCATCACTTCACCCTCTTTTCCAGTATTTCCAGATTTTTTTCCCAGCTAGGAAGATGGATTGTCCAAAAATGATTTCTTTTAGTGTGCAGGTGGAGGAAACACTGCTGGAGATCACTCTGTTCCAGGATGTCAGGGCAACCCAGGACAGCCCTCAGGGATTCTACAAGGTTTAAGTACAGTTCCCTTCAGCCCATTTTGTAATTATTTTAGCATAAAAGTATTTTTTAAAAGCTACCCAGCTGCAGGGTTTTACCCAAAAACCTAATTTATTTTGTATTTTTAGGGGTTTTTTTAATCACCGGTCACACACCCCTGGAGCAGCTGCCTTTGCAGAGGGCAGGAAGGCTGGCTGATAGCAGCTCACCACAAAAACTTTCTGTGACAAAGAAAAGGCTGTGGGTGGAAAAGAAACTAAAAATAAACATGAGATAATAAAAATATAACAATAAAAATTACATAAAGACAAATGTAAAATAAAAGTATTTTTAAATTAACTACAATTTAAAAAGTAATTTGAAAATAAAAAAAAACACAGTGCTTTTCCTGATGAAGTCTTAAACCTTTGGGTTTATCCTCTTATTTACCTTATTTCTGGCTGCTGATAGGGATTTTGGCAAATTTCTGCTTTTTTCCTTGCTTTTTGGGGGTATACGAGGAAAAAAATATCATTTTTACCTCTGTAAAAATGTGTTGCTTTGGGATGATGTAGCACTGACTAAAACCTGGGATTAACACCAAAAAAACCTAAGGGAGGGAAAACATTATTGTAGATTGGAAATTGGTGGTTGCTTCATGCAGTTGCCAAAGAATCCCAAATCTGAGGAAAACATAGATCTAGTCAGTGTAAAAGGATACATTAGGAGTGGGAGGATGGGCTTGTAGGAGAAAAAATCAAAATAAAATGAAGTAACAAATAACATAAAATTAATTAGCAGCCTGAGGAAATCCACATTCTTACCTCTTGCTGGGTAGGAGCTGGGCAACCCCTGACCGCATTGGATCTCTCTGCCCCAGGGTAAAACAGAGGCCAAACATTGTTTCAAAACCAGCAAAATAAGTCACATGGAACAAAAGGAATTTCAAGTCACTCCCAGCCCATATTTTGGGGAAGAAACACCGAATGTCACCTGTCTCCTCCTGACCTGCCTGTGGTCACACTGATCCAGCTCCTGACATGCTTCAACCTTACAGTCAAAAACCTTATTTAAAGGCTTTTTTGACACAATCATTTATTAATTCTGCTCTCACAGATGTTCAGCACAACCACCAAGCTCACAGATGTTCCTACACCTCCAGGTGTGCCACCTCTTCCTGGCTGCCGGACACCCATTCCCTCACCACCTTCCGTTTACAAGGGAAGGGTGTAGAACACATACATATATATCTATATATATATGTATGTATGCGCAAACAGAAAAGCAGATAAAAGCCCCAGGAAATACCATTTCCTGGAGCTGTATGCAGATATGAGTGCATTGTTCACAAGGCACAGGTTGTCCAAGGACAGTGTCACTTTTGGGCTGCTCCTGGGACCTTCTGAGGAACCATGGCAGGGGAAATTGTTTATGCTGATTTAAGGCATCTTGGGGATGGGTCCTCTGCTGAGAATCGCGGTGGTAAGTCCCATTTTGGTGGGGGAAATGCTTGTTTCAAATTTTGGGAGAACTTTTGGATTTGCTTAATTTTAGGTTGCTTCTTCATCTCCATGTTGAGGTTTCTAAGATCTTGGAGAACACTGTTGTGGGTAAAATGTCTTCTCAGGTGGGATCCTGGCTTGAAGAGAGGAGGAGAAAGAGAAAGGAAAGTTGGGAGAGGGTGTCAGATATCTGGAAGCCATTTTGTTTCCAAGACTCTTCACCTAGGGCGCAAAATGGGCACCAAGAAGCCCAACATGAGCCAACACACCTGGATGGGAAGGAAAGCTGCTGAGATCCTGTCTGGAATCCTGGTGGAGATGAGAGCTGGAGTGACCTCTGTCTCACCAACTCCCAGATCTACCAGGAGCTCTAAATTAAACCAATTTCAGAAGGTTTTCCATCCCCCAAGCTCCATCATTGTGTGCCCAAGGGGGCTCCTGAGGCTCCTGCAGCCCCTCCTCCACCTGAGAAACCACCCTGACCCTAGACCTCATAAGTGCTGATTTACTTTTTATGGAGGAAGCAAAGAAGCTGTAAATTTCTGCTCAAACTCAACAGCTTGACAGAGGGACTTTTTAATTTTCTTCTCTCTAAACCCCCAGCTTTTTTGTCTTTCATTTTTAAAGTAAATGTGGCCTCTTTCAGCACCTGCCTTCTGTCCATGGTGGCACAGGCTCCTTTTCGTAGTCGGGGGGCTGGGGCAGCTCATCCTGCTGGTCCTGGTGGTGGTGCTGAGTGTGCGGGGTGAGTAACCTACTCTTATCTACATCTCACACTCCAGTGAGCAGCCAGGGAGGGAAAACTGGGGTTTATTTCAGCATTTCAGTCTTTGGAAGGGACAAGATTGTCCTGTAGAAATGTGACATCACCCTTCAAGAATAAACCCATTCTGAGTAAACTTAGGTTATACCCATGGCTATCACAAAGGGGTGGAGAATACAAACCACAGTTTTCAGGCTGGCTTAAGCAACTGTATGAGAAAATGAAACCCAGTTTTGTGTGGCTTTTATTCCCAAATGGCTGCAGCTTCTCACCCCAGATTACTGCTCCAAGTTTTTCAGGGCTCCCCACAGCCAGTGGTGACAAGCATTCCACAGCGGGGCAGTGGGATCCAGGGAAGGAACCAGGTGGAGCAGTGCATGTTTTCATCCCTGGTGCGGTATTTCTGCAAGCCCCAAGGGGACAGCCCCACAGGTAATCCCCCTTCCCATCTGGCTACTGGGAGATGCTCAGGTGAGACCTTTATGGGGGTCTTCTGCTGCAAGGAGAGAGACCCTTAGGCCCTTGGGGTTGTGAGGCCAGAATTATTTGGTAAAGAGGAGAGCTGCAAGGTAGAATACTCTTTTTCGTGCAATTGTTGCTGATTCCTCCTCCATGGAGGAGCAGCATCAGCCCTAGGGGGGAGGTTTCTCACCAGTCTTTCTTCACCTCCACCAGCCAATAATGTCCTTGTGGCCAGCCAGCCCTCAGTAACCCTCCTTCTCTCCAGTGGCTGGAAAACCACATCACATCAATGTAAAAAACTCAGCAATGGGGAAAGAGCCAGGGTGTGGGATGGGGAATCCCTCAGTATGTTCAGCTGGTGGCTGGGGAATAACCTGACAACCCTTGGGAGTGCCCCATGGCTTTTTCTGCTCTTCAGACTATGCTGGTTGCAAGCTGTGTCCCCAGGACTGGCAGCTCCATGGGGAAAGATGCTACTGGCTCTCTGAGGAATTGGGAAACTGGACTCAAGGCATGAAAAACTGTGAAAATCAGGACTCCCAGCTGGTGGTGCTCCAGGACAAGAAAGAAAAGGTAAATAGAGAGGAAAAAGGTTTAAAAAGGACATAAAATTCCTGATTTTTAGGTGGGCGGGGAAGAAAAAAGTGCCTAGCAACAGGAGGGCTTGGGGAAGCATTCGAATTGTGGGGGACATTCATGTCTCATGAATTTGAGAGTCAGATTTATTCAGTGAATTTGATTGCCATGAAATCCTCCACAGAGAGGTTCTGGGAGTAACTGATCACTTCTATTTTCCAGGAGCACATCAAGACCGTAACAGGCAAAAGCCCATTACCAGTGTGGATTGGATTAAGGTCACATCAGAAGGTGTGGAGATGGGTGGACAACACACCTTTCAACCCCAAAATGTAAGTGTATCCACAGAATGTTGATGTAAACAGAAGCTTTGCTCCATTTCAGACCCAGCTCATGCCCTGAGCCATCTCTCCAAGATGTTGGAATTTATGCAAATTCCCCCCCAGCAAAGCTCGGTAGACCAAAAGTTGGGGAACTGTACTGAATTACAGTAACCCCACATGGTATTGCACCAGACCCATGCAATAACATGGCTTTTCATGCCCCACACATGCTCCTTGCAGATCTTACTGCAGGCACAGCAACTCTCCTCAAATCTGGTGACCCTCCAGCAAGAAACAATACATGCACGGTGAGACAGTGTAGGAAAAGGGCAGAACAACCCACCTCTCCTTTTCTGCAAGATTTGGAGAGTTTCCTCCTCTTCAGCAATACAATTTTTGTTTTACAGGCTTGGTACCTCTCTGCATGAGATGGGTGAAGGGTGCGGGACATTGAGAGCCAAGGACTTCAAAGTTAATAGATGTGATGCTGAACACAAGTGGGTTTGCAAAAAAACCCCTTTTGTGCTCTGCTCTGTGACAGCAGAACATGGAGAGGAAAGTGATGCCTCCATCTGACAAATACCCACCCCAAAATGCCCATCCCACTTGCTGCCAATATGTGAGGTGAAATAGCCCCATCCTCACAGATAGAGCTTTGCAGGAGAAATCAGGGTTTGCAAATCCTTACCATGAGGACCAACACCAGTTTTGGGGGCACAGATAAGACCCTGAGCTGGGAATCAGAAAGGCCTGTGCCTCGGGCACAGTGTTGATAGAGCTATGGCATCAATAAAAGCTTATCAAACTGGTTTGCTTCAATTTATTGAAATAACACAGGCAAGAGCACAGGTGGCACATCATGCAAAGTTCACATATACATATTGCAAATTTCAACACCAAAAAGCTGTTGTGAGTGACAGATATTATCTGTATGCATCTCTCCAAGCACAGCTGAGAGTGTCAGCACACTGACGCAGGCAGCTGGGTTTTGCTCAAATTTTGAAGACCTGGAGGGGTTTGTTTTCCTTCTGAGGTTTTTTTTGTTGTTGTTTTTGTTGTTGTTTTGGGGCTTATTTGTTGCTGCTGTTTTGGACAGGCTTTCCGTTTTGGTTTGTTTGTTTGTTTGTTTGTTTGTTTGCTTGTTTTTGAGGGTTTTTGGATTGCAGGTTGGGGTTTTATTTGTTTGTTTTTTACCAAATTTCCTCCACACCCTTTTTTTGATCACCTTCAAATGGGAGAGAAATCTGCTAGCGGCACAGAAACTTCTGCTCCCAATTCCTGCTGAGGGAAGGGAAGGGAAGGGAAGGGAAGGGAAGGGAAGGGAAGGGAAGGGAAGGGAAGGGAAGGGAAGGGAAGGGAAGGGAAGGGAAGGGAAGGGAAGGGAAGGGAAGGGAAGGGAAGGGAAGGGAAGGGAAGGGAAGGGAAGGGAAGGGAAGGGAAGGGAAGGGAAGGGAAGGGAAGGGAAGGGAAGGGAAGGGAAGGGAAGGGAAGGGAAGGGAAGGGAAGGGAAGGGAAGGGAAGGGAAGGGAAGGGAAGGGAAGGGGATTCTGTGAGATTTGATTGATATTCAAGAATCACCTCCTGCAAGATCAAAAAGCTCCATCACAACAAGTAGGAAATGAAAGGCAGCTGGAGACCGTAATAAGTACGTTGCTCCTAACCGAACTCAAAAGGAAACACATAGAAGTGAAAGCTATATATATATGTATGTATGTAAAATGTATGTATTTATACACAAATTACTAAATCAAGTTGATTTCTTGGTATTTTCAGTACAATTAGGAGTTGCCTCACACAGGCAATAGAATAATAGAATAATTAAATATTCTAATCCACCTCCTGCAGGAATAAAATTAAATTTTTTATATGAAATTACAGCATTCCAGTGTTTATTCAGCAAATGTGTAATCATAAAGTATGTTTATGTGAAAAACAATCATCATAATTTTCAAAATGTACTTCCTCCAGAGAACCAGCATGTAGAAAATAAATGCTGTGTAATTTGGCTAACAAACTATACAGCATGCAAGCAGTGCTCTACAAACTGAGGGTGCAAGTATCCATGTATTATAAGCAAAAAGGTGATGCCAGTCTCTAAGGGACAAGGCATTCACAACACTTAACAACTTTGGTTTTGTTGAAAGCATGGCATTACCAGTACACCAATCCTAATCAAATGGGGGAAACAGCGGAACTGTATAGAGTACAGCTCAAAGGGTAGCCCTGCAGGGGTGGATAATGAAAGTTGCAGTGATTAACTGGCTTGCCTTACTTACACATGCAAAGTTCTATTTTGTTCCCTAGGGATCTCACTGCTTTTGTTACAGCAGCTGGCCATCACACTGGTACCTGTGCAAAGCTGAGTGCAGATGATGGAGGAAGCAAGCTCTCCTGGTTACTTGCACAAGACGAAACGCACTTGGGACTCTGCACATGTGGATGGGAAGAAATAGGTTACCCCAGGTCACCATGACCACATATCATGTTCTTGAGACTGTACATCTTGGATGAGGGAGGTGAACTACCCTGGGTCACCACAGCACAGTCTTGTCAAGCCCTACACCACACTTATCTTTAGTTCTTTTCTTCCTTCAGAAGCCTATTAACTGTGTTCTGAATAAAGGAGGTCAGTGATGCTCCATACAGGCGGCACAGCCAGGGAGAGAAAATACTTTCATAAGCTCCCAGCACAGGAGGCAAGCTATATGTCACACTGTCAAGTATCTGGATTAGAAACTATAGCAGGGGTTTTGCCTTCCTGAGATGTGACACTAGCATGGCCACAATGGATATTCTGCTATAAAAGCTGCTCCTGCCTTCACTTGGACAGGTTCTGTGTCTTTACAGAAGCAGGGACATGTTCTCTTCTAATCAGAGGAAAAACAAACCCTGCAGATTGTGCTACAAGGCTGACAAATTTTGGAATAAGTTAATAATGAGACTATCACGTTTGATCATATTCAAAGTTTCATCTTTTTTAGCCACACTGCTTTTCTGTCTTTCTAATGAATCCCAGCTTTACAACAACCAAGAAAAATTACTGTGAGCTTTTGACACTGAAAAGAAGGCAATACTCGGTTTTGCCATATGAGGCAAATGACTTCCGATGTACCAATGACATAGGGGCACTGGTCCCTCTTGTGAGAAATATACTTTGCTATTGTCAGTATTTTCTAAATTTAAGAAGTTGAAAGAAGATAGTATGCCTCACAGCACAATAACCAAGCCAAATCTCAAAGCTATATATTTTTGGAGAGCCAGACAACAAGAAGGCGGAAAACTGATGAAATTTCAGGAATGAAGGATATATCAGTACTATGGAGAATAAAGAATGGATATTCTATAGGGCCAGAATATGCTGATGAGATGATTAAATCTTCTGGCATTACTTAAAAGAGTTATTACTGATCTGTCTTTTCTTTCCTGACACACAGAAAAAATCTGCTATGCCCAGGACACAAACAAGCTTTATACACTATACTGTTACCTGACAGCATGGTACCCACAAAGCTTGCATGAAAGTACAGTAATTTCACGACCATAAGGCGCACCGGACTATAAGGCGCACCCGCCGTGAGTTGGCAAAATTCGCAACTTTGTGGATCAGATAAGGCGCACCGGACTATAGGGCGCACTTTTTTTTTTGCAGCGAGGCTCCGCCCCCAGCTCCCTCCGCACGGTTGCTGGCCGAGGCCCCGCCTCAACCTGGCAGTCATTGGCCCCCGGGCCCGCCTGTACCTGGCAGGGGCGGTGCCGCGGGGCCCCAGGCCCGCCTGCATCCGGCGGGGCCGGAGCATGGCTGCCACCCCTCCGTGCTGCCTCTCCGGGGCCAGGCTATGGCCGCCACCCCTCCGTGCTGCCTGCATGGGGCCGGTGGGTGCCTGTGGAGGGGCGGCTCCGCCTCCACGGGGCCGGGGGGGTGCCTGTGGAGGGGCGGCTCTGCCTGCACAGGGGCGGGGCGTGCCCGCCCCTGCTCCGCCCCACCTCCACCTGGCAGCCATGGCCCTGCCGGCTCCCCCCGTGGCTCGCAGCTCGCACTTCCGGGTAGGCAATTTTTTTGAACTTTGTCCATCAGATAAGGCGCACCGGACTATAAGGCGCACTTCCGGGTTCCAGGGAAAATTTTAGTCAAAAGGGTGCGCCTTATAGTCGTGAAATTACTGTAATCATACGAAAAAATGAGCACTCTCTGTACTAAGCCAGATCACTTTTTTTTCGGCTTTGTTTAGGCTTTTATATAGAGATAATAACAGATTCTCTCCATTTGGTCTTTGCATCCTTGTTTTTCATTGATGTTTTTGAACCAGGAATAATATCACAAATTACTCTTTAATATAGCAGCAACTCTTAAAACCATAAAGCAAAAAAGAAAGGAGACAATTACTATCTGAAGCAAAATATCTTGAAAAATAAGTACCAAATGTACAAGAAATATTTTTACACGGGGGACATAGAGTATATTTTTAATTTGCTGTAACAGAATATTAACCAATTTTAGCAAATTGCCTGCAGTTTTAGAACATACATGAATAATCAGTGACCTCAACAATAGCACTCATCTGCCACCCAGTGTCCATTTGCCTTTTTCCCATCTTACAAGAACACACAATGTGAAGCCTGAAGATTACTATCTAACAAGATGAACTCTTCATTATTGTGTTCTGGCTGAATGTAACCAGCAAACTAGACTGCTATCAGAAACAAGAAAGTTAGGGTGAAGAAACTAAAGCATCATGACCAATCCTAACAAATTAATCAAAGAGTGTAATCAGAAAATAATTCTTTTTTCTACTCAAGTGTGTAACCACAATATACAAGAAACTATGAAGTAAAAAGAAATACTAGTGGAGGAGGTCCTTAAATTTATGAGGGAGCGAAAGCTAAGGGGCATGACATAAAACTAACACATACTAATATCCCTTAGAGTATCAAATGAATTAGCATATGCAAAAATATTTACTTGTCTGTGGAAAAATATTTACTTGCCTATTACCTGAGGACACAAGATGAGTTAATCCAAACTTTACATTAAGTGGGAGATTAAAAATAAACTATAGCAGAGTGGCTGAACAATAGAATAATATAATAGATTTACTGTTTACTGTTTACATGTGGTACAGTAATCCAAAGCTACCTTTACTGGAAGGAATGGAGGAAGGACAACAAAGGAATAAGAAGAGTGGAAAAATTACAGATAAGAAAGGAGATGCATGAAAAGTTACTTTCTACTTTGGTTCCTTGAGTATTTGTTCTAATATTATTATTATTATTAGAATAGAAACACACATAAAAGTAGTATCAGGACAGACAGGTTCTGATGGATTTACAATCCACCAGGACAATGGGACGAGTCAGGGCTTCTGCTTGACCTTCTGTTGATTTTACAGGAATGGCTTGCTCCAGAAGGACAAAAACATGAAACTCAGCTAAGACAAAGGAAGTCCAAGTGAATTAAAGCTAAGGGATGAAAACATTTTAATAAAACACATGCTTCTGTAGGTGACTGACTGTTGAAAGTTTACTAGCAATGACAAAACAGAATGTAGACAGGCCATTATTATAATTTTTTATTTCTCTCCCCATCCTCCTAAAAGCAATAGATTTTGGCTTTTAAAAGAGTGCCTAATGATTAAATGTGACATAACCTGTCATAGACTTCAAAATGAAAAACTGGAGATATTAAAATAAAAAGCACAGTGTCAGGTTAGCCTAGTGTGTCACACTAGGTGTCAGGACACAGCCTGTCCTAAGAACCAAAAAATTATGTAATTGATTTGAGGGGAGCTTGCTTATAAAGACTGACATTCAAATGGCTCAAATAAGAGCAACATAAAGAGGGAACAACATGTTCCAGGTCATGTACTCTGGAAAAACAATCAGAGAAACAGACTCACTATGTGAATACAGGGATCTACTTTTTCAATTTTAATTATCACCTATTCAAATGTTTTAAAAATCACGCTCACTTTCTGTATTTTGCTTTCAGCAGCAGGGTCTAAGGCGCTTTTAAACAGCTTTGGGAAAACAGTAAGAAGAAAAATAAATTCATTATAACACTAATTAAACCAACCAGAATTCACAAGAACACTTTGATACCTATTCAGAATAATTCCCATATTTTGTGCCAAGCTGCCACTGAGAAAATAACTTAGCTAAAATTATATATTATAATATAATATTATATATATACTATATTCTATATACTATACACTATATTATATATTACATATTACATGTTATAATCAATATTAATATTAGGATGTGATTTACATTTTTATTGGAAAAAACAAAGATGAAATTTCATATTCATTCATACCAGCATCAACCTCAGAACCGCCTGTACTTTGTAGGGGGAAAAAAAATCAGGTTTACAGCACCCTAACTGCAACTCTTTGAACTGTAAACTAGCAGAACCACAAGTACAATTAGGAAACAGATGTTTGAAAAACACTTGAATTCTTGGCCAATCCTACAGAACACATTCCAAAATAAAAAATTAAAAGCTGTAACTCTAAACACCTTAAAGGACAGTATTTTTCCACAGAGAATATGGGCAAATGAAAAAATGTAAGGAAGTTTTCCTTTATGTTTCCCTGTATTATGTAAAGTTTGTCTGAATATCTTATAAAAACAAAATCACTTAAGATATCATCTATGAAATGCCTTTTAAGAAACAAATTCAAATGCTTTTGTCTGCCTTTAGCTCTTACCTATTTTACTACAATGAATTATGTCTTGCTCAAATACTCTTTGCACACCTTGGAGTGAAATTCTGATCTCTTTGAAGTAAATGATTACCACTGATTCCATTTGGGCATTAATGTTGAACATTCTACCTGTTTAGAGAAGCTGAATTCAGCGGCATTCCTCTTGTTTTATTAATATTTGCTACTCTTTCTTTTTTTTTTTTTTTAACCCATCAACATCCTTCTTCAAATGGCAGCGGTGTTTTCAGACAATATTTTAGCAATAGACTTTTTTAAAGAGTGCTGACCTAAGCCATGTTTTCTCCAAAATAATGGGCTGCTTCACTGTCCATCAACACCTACTAATGAAGGTCACAGGCACAAAAAAACCACTAATGTGTCGTGAGACAAAAGATGAACTTATCTAACAACACCTACTTCATGTGAATTACTTCACTCTTAGTGTAAGTAAATATATGAGAAACTGGTCTTCTGTGGAAGTGGGTTATATTTCCCACTTCTGGTCATTGCATGGCTGTGAGGTTTTATTGCATAGAGATTGAAGAGTCATGTGTTTAGAGTTATGTTTGCCTTGAGACAGGGAAAAGGCCTTAATGAGAATTATACTTTAGCTTTCGTGTGTAGTTTTCCACTTGTGTCAAGGACAACCACGGGGGAAAGAAAAAGCAATCATGCTACTCACAGAAAGGCCTCTTGCAAGCCAGATGTAAACAATTTTAGAGAAACACATGGGTAGTGAGAGTA
Organism: Catharus ustulatus; assembly: GCF_009819885.2. Classification (NCBI taxonomy): domain Eukaryota; kingdom Metazoa; phylum Chordata; class Aves; order Passeriformes; family Turdidae; genus Catharus; species Catharus ustulatus. Next base: position 28,122,104 of record NC_046262.2, read on the forward strand.
ATTTGAAAAACAAACAAGACTTTCAACCAAATAGATAAGAAATACTGTTCCTCTAAACTTACTGCATTCCTGTTTTGCAATGGCTTCAGCATGGGCTTGCTGAATCAGTAGATGCCACCAACTCTGTCTTACACAATTTTTTAAAAAACAATCTTTAAACTCAACATACATTAACATACAGTAAGGTATGAGAAAAACACTGAAGACTCCTCTTATCATCAGTTTCAGGTGTCTGAGTGATATGTAAAAGGGCACCAAAACCACTTGTCTATCATTTATTTAGATCTTTGTTTACATCATATGTCTTCTATACAGACAGAAATCTTAACAGGTGATAGCCATATTATAATTAGGGTATCATATTGATCCCAGATCAATCATAGCTGAATCAAAATAACTTCAGTTACCCTCATACAGACTGTTGCTATTACAGAGATTAGGAAAGAACTGTCCCTGTGGGAGATGACAGCTCATAACCACTTATGTCAAAGTTCCAGATCATAAAATCTTAAAGAAATGTGAAGTCTTACTGATGAATGTGCCTAACAATGCATCTTATTATGTTGAGACACACATGAAACAAGAATAACTTATCACTTGTAAAGAAAAATAAGATTACATCTGAATTACATCTTGTACAAGACTTGAGACATCAGTTTCTAGCCCAAGGTATGCAACAAACCAAAGTCACCTTTTCAAATCACACCTTATGAGACGAGAGAGGAGAAACAGGAGAAAGGCATTAATTCTGCCTTTTTGTGTTGATCCAAGATGCACAAATTGAGAAATATGTTGGTTTCTCAGCCAGAAGCACACCAGGGAATGTAACCTTACATAAGAAAAGGATACTCTTAACATGAAATCCCAGGGTCCAGTTTTGGGCATGTAAATCAGTCCAAGTCTGCTGGACCCATCTCAGAAGGGACTCAGTGGCCCTTTGCACTATTACTGATAACCTCAAAAGGGTGCCAAGTTAAGAGTTATCATTCAGAGTTCTCTCATTTTGTATTTTTGGCTTCTATCATCCCATGTAACAGGGACTAGATTTCAAGGCCTTAGCATTACACAGAAAAATTTGATTGCAAGAAAATGATTTAGTGAAAACTGTAATTTTTTTCTTCTATCTGATGAGAACTGTTGTGAACAACATACTAGTATTATCCTTTGGCCACAGCAGCAATCACTTTGTTAAATAAACAACACAGAGCAACTGGTGCCTTACCTTCCCATTTAACCTAAAGTTTTCCTGGCTTATTTTTCTAGCAGACTTTACATCTGCAACCCTTCCAAGAATCAGTCAGTGCCTCCTGTTTGGAGAAGAGTTAAAAAGCCAATCCATGGGTTAAAAAGTAGGGCTACAACGAGAGCACATCTTAATCTTTCCAGGGGTGTTACCACAAAGGTATAGTCTCATTTTTTGCTAACTTCCACTCTCAGCTGAAACCCAAGCTATTAAAACACCCTAGACAGCACCCCAGAAGCTCTTAGGACTGAAGGATCGTACATACATACACACACGGGGTAGTTTGGCAGCCTGCTGGAAGGTGACCGGCCTTCCAGAGGCACGGAAGAGGCAGGGAAAGGCATAGGGACAGGTGACAGCACAGGACAGGGACCGGGGCAGCTATACGGACACGGAGACCGGCAGAGACACAGCCAGGCACACGGATAGTGACAGGGGAAGGGACAGGGACACACGCAAGCGCAGGGTCAGCGGCAGGGGCCGGGGCAGGGAGGAGCCGCAGCAGAGGCGGAGCCGTGGCGCTGTCCGCCCCCGCCCACCCCGCTGCTTTATTACCGCCCCGGAAGCGCGCCCGGCACTCGCTCCTACCGACGCGCCGAGGGCGGGCGCTCCGGCCCGCGCTCCGATCGGCGGAAGTGTCGCTGCCCCAGTTCCGGCAAACGGGTCGCGCCGCCGGGACGGCACCGGGCATGGCGCTGTGGCCGCCGCGCTCCCGGGACGGCGGTGCCCCGGAGGAGGTGGACGAGGAGCGGGCACAGGCTGCCGCCTTCCGCCAGCGCCTGCCGGAGGTACAGGTACGCCCGTGCCCCGGCCCCTCGCATCGCGTCCGGCGCCCGGCGGCGCGGTGCGGGTCGGTGCCGGCGGCGCGGCCCGCGGAGGGGCGGCGGCAGCGGGCTCAGCGTGTCGGCACGGGGCCGTGCGGGGGCTGTGGGGCCCGCGGGGACAGGTGGGGTCTGGCGCCGGCCGCGCTGGGCAGCAGCTCCGCGGCGGGCAGGCGATGCGGAAGGAGCTGGGCTGGAGTTATCCCAGTGTCCCTGTGCCCAAGGAGCACAGAGGTAGGCGGTGTGTTTCTCTGTCGGTGAGGGCGAGGCGGCGATTTATAAACGCGTTCCAAGAAATTCTGTGTGTTCTCGCAAGCCGCTGCCATTACGTTACTTTACAACGGTGGAATTTTCTTCTTGTTAGTGCAGAAATAAAAAATGTTGTAATTCCCAAACAAAGTTGGGACAGTAAGTTTGATTTACTTGCATTAAAGTTTCCTTCAGATAATGTTTCACGAATTGTCCTTCGTGTGCCCCTGCCAGAGGTTATCAGCACTGCAGCTTCCATAACGTGGCATGGAAGGCTGAGGAACTAATGCATATGGATGCATTTTTTCTTCTCTCTTGGTGGAAAAAGCATCACATATGCTCTGGAGGGTAGTTTCTTGGATTACTGAGTGTGAATTCTGAGTGCACATCTGGAAGTAATATAAACGGGGTTGCTTAAGATGTCCCTTTTCTCTCCCAGCTATGAGTGGTGACAACCTCAACAGATTTGACCAAAAGGAGCATGTGCTTGTGCTCGGCCTTGGCCACTTGATACTTAAATACCACTTCTGGTGTCAGTTCAAGAGAAAATATTGGCCATCCGTTTATGTACTAGTACTGAAATACAGGCAGCAGCAGTTACTTTACTGTTGTCATCTGATATCACAAACCCAGTACTACTTATCAGAAGTGTATAATCGGGGTATTCTCACATTTGGTTGCTGCTAATGTTCCAGCCCTAGGATAGCCAGACGGATTTCAGCTGTGTCAAAAGTATTTTTACAGTGTGGAGACTATTACTGATAGCAGCACATGATCATGATTTTGCAAATATACTTAATAAAGTTAGGGTGGCTTGAACTGGAAATCTCTTTCTAGAAGACATAGCTGTACATGACATGCCTCATCACTTCTGCTGTTATAATGCTGAATATTTAAGGTGCCTTCCAGGTGCATTATTATTGCCTTTGAGATTTAGGCCAGTCTGCTTCTATAGAAACTGCAAACCAACAATTTTCTCTCCATAAATAGCATGTCTGATTTTCCTTACAGACATACAGCCAAGGGATTGAATTAGCCTGCCAAAAAGAAAGAGAGTTTGTGAAGCACTCTGTAGAATGCACATGGAACCTAGCAGAAGCCCAGCAAAAATTTGGTAGTTTAGCACTGCATAATTCAGAATCCTGCGATCAGGAATCTGCTCAAGCAAGGACAGAAGCTGCCGAGTTGAGATGGCGAGAGGAAGAGTGGAGAAGAAAAGAAGAAGCACTAAACCAGAGGGAACGGCAGAATTTATGGAACACAGATCCTGTTAGTAAAGAAGTTTTTAATAAGGTATGACCTACATCATTGTGCACAGAAACAAGTGCTAGTCTCTTTTGTTCATTCCAGTTGTTACTAGTCTGAGTGACTTCTATGTCTTGTACAGCACAAAAACACATTATGTCCCTCAACTTTGTGCCTTGGAAAATTGTGGAATAGACCCTTCTAGAAGCTATGCAAAGGCACATGTAGGATAGGAAGGTGGTTTGGGACAGCTGCACCAAAGGCAGGTCCTGCTGGACCAATTCAGTGGCCTCCTCAGTCACCTATGACAAGATGACGACATCAGTGGACAGGGGAAGCTTTACAGATGTCATTTATCTGGAGTCCTGTTAAAGCCTTTGATGTGGTCTCCTACAACATCCTTCTCTCTTAAACTGAGGAGAGATGGATTTGATGAGTGGGCTGTTAGGTGAATGAGAAAATGTTTGGTTCGTTGGTGGCATGGAAAGGGAATGGTTAATGGCTCAAAGTCCCAATGGATGTCAGGAGCCAGTGGTGTCCTTCAGGGGTCTGTATTGGAACCAGTAGTATTTAATACCTTCATTAAAGTTAAACAGAGTGATTGAGGGCACTCTCAGTTTGCAGGTAACACCAAGCTGAGTGGTGCAGTTATCAGACCTGAAGGAAGCCTTCCAGAGGGACCTGGACAAGATGGAGAATTGGGTCCATGGGACCCAATGTGTTTTAAAAAGGCCAGGTGCAAGTTTCTGCACCTGGGTCAGGGCAGCCCCTGGTACCAGCACAGGCTGGAGATGAACATACCTGTGCAGCCCTGCTGAGAAGGGCTTGGAGGTGCTGGTGGGTGAGAGGCTGGACATGACCCAGCCATGAGCACTCCCAGCCCAGAAAGCCAAACGTGTCCTGGGCTGCATCCAGAGCAGTGTGGGCAGCAGGGCCAGGGAGGGGATTCTGCCCCTCTGCTCTCCAGAGACCCACTCTCAAAGTAATGCACCTAGTTTTGGGGTCCCTTGTATAAGAAGGACTCCTGTTGGAGATGCCCCAGAGGAATGCCACAGAGATGATCAGAAGGCTGGAGCACCTTTCCTGTGAGGAGAGGCTGGGGGAACTGGGCTTGTTCAGCTTGAAGAGAAGGCTCCGGAGAGCCCTTATTTACCTTCCTATGACTTTCCAGTACTTAAAGGGGCCTTTTAAGAAAGATGGAAAGAAACATTTTTTATCACAACCTGTAGTAACAGGACAAGAGACAATGGCTTTAAACTGAAAGATGGTAGGATTAGATTGGACATAAGGAAGACTTTTTTTATTATTGGTGTGTCAAGACACTGGAACAGGTTGTCCAGGGAAGTTGTAGACGCCCCATCCCTAGAAACAAAAGAGATCAGATTGGACTGGTCTTGGAGCAGCCTAATCCAGTAGAAGATGTTCTGGCCTGGGCAGGGAGGATTGAAACTCTGTGGTCTTTAAATGTCCCATCCAACCCAGAATATGAAACTGTTAGTTTGCCTCTAGTACTGTCTACTGTAATATAAATTACAGTAATTTCACGACTATAAGGCACATCCTTTTGACTAAAATGTTGATCGAAACCCAGAAGTGCACCTTATAATCCGGTGCGCCTTATATATGGACGAAGTTGGGAAATTTGCCAGCCTGGAAGTGCGAGCTGCGAGAACTGCACCAGCCACGAGAGCCCCGCCTCGCCAGCCGGGAGCAGGCGGGAGTGCCAGGGCCCGCACACAGGGAGGGCGCTTGGGGCTGCGTTTAAACGCTGTGTCAATCTGTGAAAAATGTTTGCAAATTGAGCGCCTGCCAGTAAACCCTGCGATCGCACAATTCCATTACTAATTTGTTACTTTGTTGCATGTGGATCCTCGCTGCAAAAAAAAGAGTGCGCCTTATAGTCCAGTGGACCTTATACAAGGACAAAGTTTGGAAATTTGCCAACACCCAGAAGTGCACCTTATACTTGTGAAAGTACTGTGTTTATATGAACTTTTTAAAATAGTAGAATCTCATATTTGATTTCACAATATAATTTCAGCAGCTATCATTGCCTTTTTCTGAGCCCTAAAGTCACAAGCCAGACACAGTCAGGTGATAAATTGTAGTCGACTTTTCATGAAGGTGCAGCTTCAGGTGCACAACACACCAAAATACATGCTGAAAAATGCCCTGAAGGTGCACATGTGGCATAGAGGAACTACAGTTTTATAAATTTAGCAAATTAGCATAATTTACAGGAATGCCTGATTAGAAACACAGATGTTGAGGTAATTGTCCCTCTAGGTTCAACTCTCTTCAGATGCCCCCCTTCCTCTATAGTTCTTTATGGAAGTGTTGTCCCTGGTGTCAGAAGAACCAATATTAGGACTGAGCTTCTAGGAGTTCTAGTGTTTTGTCTTTCTTGCTAACTGAATAGGTAAAATACTAGATACTAATCTATATAGTTATACAGTAATAGGCTACAGAGGTACAAATATACATTAAGACTATATAAAAGCAAAAATCAGTTTGGCATCACTGTCACGTCTCCTGATTTCATTGATTCATCTGATCCAGGCTGCAATGCACATGATTCTGATGACTAACAGATCAGTAAGTTCCTATCTGGAAGCAGAAATTTTTCAGAGACTATAAGGAGTCTTTGAAATTCTGTTACTAGGTAATGCACTTTAAAAAAAAAAAAAAAACCCTTCTCAAATACCATATGACTCTGATACTGGAACATAGCCATTTAAATAGAAACATATTAAAATATAATAACTCCTTTATATCACTAAACAGTATGTGTGGAGTTTTTGTGAGAATACAATCTTTCTCTTCCTCAGAGCTTTATTAATCAAAAAAGAAAAGAACTTGAAGATGAAGCTGTGTCTGAACCACTTATGCAAAAACATGAACAAAAGATTAGACACTTTGGTGAGTCTGTTTTGCCTACATCTTGTGGTTCCTACAGAATTTGTGTTGGTTTGCTCCTTCTTGTACAGAATGAATGCTAATAAATGGAAGACCTAACTGACAGTCTGTTCAGTTTTATTTTATCAGGATTAAAGGATATTCCACACCAGTGGGAAAAGACAGGGACACTCCTGGAAATATAAGTCACGTATATACAAGTGCATGGGTCATCATCCATGGCTTTCTCCTTTTTTAAAGGAAATGAAATCAAATGTTTTTTCTGTCACCCGTTAACCTTTAAGGGTGTTAAATGGACGTGTTTGTTAACACCTACACTGAGAGTGTGTGTGGTCAGAATTGTGTATTTAAGAGTATACTTAATTATCCACTAGGTGTCACTTTGGCTCTATTGTAATTGTTAAACCCAACTGAGCACAAAGCTGATCTTGTAATCTGAAATTTTTATGGTTCTCTGAAGTGCTTGCCATTCAGGCTAGTTTCATGCTATAGTATAGTATAACCATATTTGCAGTTCTGGAAAAATCAAGAATAATCAATTAGATTGACAAAATTCAGTTCTTAAATACTTGTTGGTGGGGTTTTTTGTGGGTTTTTTTTTTTTGGTTTTTTTTTTTTTTGGCTTCTGAGGGGCTTAAAGCTGTCTTAGAGAAAGGGCTTTGAGCTCTGTTAGCCTTAGCAAGCCTTTCAAGTATCAAGTTAAGGCACAACACTGTCAGAGTATGCAAATAGCAGTAATAGGCACAGGTTCTCTCAAGTGCCTTAACTGTTCAGTGTAATGATACTTGAATTAGAAAACATCTCCCCCGCTGTGCATTTCAGAAGGCAAAAAAAGAAGAGGCTATCTTTTGGCTTCCTTGCTGAGAGCTGGGCAAAATTACTCTTTGTCTAAATTCAAATTAGACTGTTACAGAAGCAACCTTAGTACAGAAGGTAATTTTTTTATACTTCCTGAGCTCAAAGCCATATTTTAATTTATGATACATAAGTCCATTGTAGAAACCCACAGTACATTAATGCTTTCTGAAGTCACGTATTCCATGCTAGCTGCTGCCAAGGGGCAGTGTGGACTTTGCTATATCACATGAGCCCTGCTTCTGGATCCTGCTCTGCCTTCAAAGCAGTAAAGAACTTACATAGAATAACTGAAAAACAGTCAAAAGCTGTTGCTTTCTGTTTCAGCATTTGTTTGCTAGAATTAAGATTCCCTTAGGTCATTGCCATTTAATTTTCTTTAATCCAGTTATAATTATATGCTGATAGACAGGTGAAGCTGTACATCTGGTACGTGTTGCCAGTAATGACTGTCAGAGATACTTGAAGGACAATTTTAAGAAGTGCTCTGAGTATTAAGTTCTGATTTTTAAATTCAGCTTGGTACTTGAAGGTAGTGCCATGATACCACAATTCAAAACTCTGATTAACTTTCCAGTACTGGTGTGGCTTTGTTTTTTGAGATCAAGCTGTTTGTATAATTAATTGGAATTTTTCTAAAAATCTAGCAAACTATGTGTTAAAAGCACTCGAATTTTTTACAGATTACAGGTTCTGTTCTTTGCATTTTTATTTGGAAACATTTAGAGGATTTGTGTTGGTTAGAATCACTTAATGTAATCTCTATCCATAAATTTTTTTAAGTTATTTGGTGCTGTAACTAATAGATACCTACACCACCTTGTTAGCATACGAGAACTGATTAAAAATAAATTATCAGCATTACTAGAAATGCATGATTTATAATCTACTTTTAGTATCTTCAAAGTCTATTTATGCCTTCTGGTAATGCTCTTTTGGCATTGGTTAGATGTATAAATAAAACCCCCAAATTTAGCTGCATGCTGTCATTCTGAGGTTAATAAATTGCCAAGTTGTTATGTACACAAGTATTAAATCATTTATCCATTCAGAATATTTTAACTGTGTTTCTTTTATTAGGCATGCTGAGCAGATGGGATGATAGTCAAAGGTTTTTGTCTGATCACCCATACCTTGTATGTGAAGAAACATCTAGGTATCTCATGTTGTGGTGTTTTCATCTAGAAGCTGAACAGGTATGAAGATGTTTAAATCTTTGGAAGCACACATTTTCCCATTTGCACAGTAAAAAAGTGACCAACTTCATTAGTTGCTTAACTGTTTTTCCAACCCTCTCTACTTTATTGATAGTGCATTGTCACCTTTTTGTCTAGTTATAGCTAATTATGAGTCCCCTTGCTTCTGCAGTCTTATTTATAAAGTTTTCCTGTTTTATCTTTCCCAACACTTTGTAACTGGAGCAAAAGGAAATTCTGCTGAGTTTTAGAAATATAATTCTGCTAAGTTTTAGAAATATAATTCTGCTGAGTTTTAGAAATATAATTACAAGAAACTTCTTTAAACCAGAACTTCAACTTTTTCTTTTCCTTTTTTCTTTTTTTCAGAAAAGAGCTCTGATGGAGCAAGTAGCACACCAAGCAGTGGTAATGCAGTTTATTATAGAAATTGCCAGAAGCTGCAATGTGGATCCAAGAGGATGTTTTCGTCTCTTTTTCCAAAAAGCCAAAGTAAGCCAAAACAAGTTCTTACACTATTACTTGGGTAATGTGAGAAACTCACGATATGGTACAGGAGACCAGTGTTTTAGAGAGGGTTTCTTCCTAACCACGGGAGGCTAAATAATTTGTTGACTGATTTAGGCTTGTGGGAAAGTGCTTTGCTAGCAATTATTTTCTGGACAGAATACTTCATTACAATTCCAGAAATGATAATTCTGAAAATGAATAGTGGACTTTGCTTGTTGCAGGTGGAAAGCAAGATGCAGCAGGGGGACAGCAGATGTGTTACAGACAAGTAATAATCAACAATAGCAAATACAGACTGCTGTTAAACTCATCTGACTTTTGACTAATTATATGTTTTCAAAGTGTAGTTATGTATTGTCACAACTTTTCCATTTCATCTGCGCTTTACAGTGGGGCAGATAAATAGTGTCCCTTTCTAATGATGGAAACAGGGCAGTCCATAGCCATGCAGGAAAAAGGTGGAAAAACTGAAACTGTGATTTGCTGTAGACTGTGCTCAGTTGTTCAAGACTAATGGATCTTACTATTGCCTAAATGAGCGTAGTTAAAATGTAGTTTGTGCTTTACTTTTTATCAAAGGGCTTAAGCAAGCACCTGTTGTAAGGATAGCTTCTGAGTTGGAATAAATGAAAGGCTAAAGTTAGATTTCGTTTTACATGTTCTCAGATAAATCAGTTATGTTACTTAAGCATATAAATGCTGCAGATTATCTTAAAAAGAAGTCTATCTGAAATGTAATTTTAAATTGACTGACATTATTTTTGAATCGTTCACAGTTATTATTCCCCAAAAGGTATAATATGTCATTACTGCATGGATTTTTTTTTCAGCACTATGTATGGTTACAATTCAAAAGTAAATCTGTCTGAAGAACAAACATTTCATTTTACTTTTTGCAGACAGGAGAAGGGTACTTTGAGGCCTTTAAAAATGAACTTGAGGCATTCAAGACAAGAGTGAGAATCTGGTCACAATCACATGGCTTTCAAACTATGTTACTTCATGATCTCAGTGTCAGTCCTGGTTGTGTGGGAGAGTGGACATCTTTTTTACAGGTAGGTTTATTATTTCTAAAATTTAATTGAACTAAAGCAGGATTAGGTCCTGCCTAGAGAAGCTTTACCTTTTTAAGATATAAAGAGAATTATTTCTTGACTTGGTGGTAGTACTTGGGGTATATCACACAGTGTTATTAATACACAAGGCATATATGAGCTTTCTTTTTACTTGCTGGAATTCACACAGCATCAGCATAAGGTTAAAACATATATGTTTGTTCAGTGCCTTTACATTTTCATGCCTAAAATAAACACTGCATAAAACTGATCAGATCCTAGAACTGTATTCCCAGTCATCACGACGCACAATGTAAAATCATGGGATCAGTCAAGTAAGTCACAGAATCATAGAATGGTGTAATTAGAGCAGACCTTAAAGATTATCTGGTTCCAAACTCCCTGCCTTGTGGCAGGGACACCTTTCATACACCAGACTGCCCAAGCCCCATCCAGCCTGGCCCTGAACACTGCTAGGGATCCCACAACTTCTCTAGGCAAGAGATGTCAAGCCTATGGAAAGTCTCCCCTTGTGATAAAAGGAAACTGAGCATTCTGTGGTATTTTTTACAGTTCCAGTTATGGCCACATTCTGGAATGAAGAAACAACTGGAAAGATTTTCAAAAATTACGTATTAGGAAAGGAGTCACAATTGAAAGTACTTGTTTAAAATAATTGGGTTAAAGTACCTCTCAGAGGTAGATCAAACAGCTGAATTTTATGTAAATGTGTAGTTAGGTGCTAGAAATATTAAGACCAAATACAGGCTATGCTAGAAAATTTTAAAAATTCTTGATACAGTGATGTAATACTGATGGATGTTTTCAGGCCTTATTTCATTTCTAATGTAAATCTGTCTCATCATAAGATAGACAAGGCAAACAGTCTTCCTTTTTTCTCTCTCACTCTGTTTTTCCCTCCATGTATACAATTACACAGCATTAAGCTGTCAGTTTTTCATCTCTTGCAGAACACAGGAGATCTGCAAGGTTCCATAAACACAGATGTCTGCAGTTTCAACTCTGTGATACAAAGAGATGAAGAAGAATCCAAAATGATGGACACATTATAGTACTTTTAAGACTGAGGCCAAGTACTCTCTTATTTCCCCTTTGGTTTTTTTTTCCCCAAAGAAACAAACATGGCTATTTTCTTGACACTTATTTTTCTGGGTACTGCACTTTATTTTTCGTGTCAGATTTTTGTTGTTTTTGTTTGACTGGGGGGGAGGGACTTTGAAGGGTGGATAATTAAGAAAAACTTGTACTATTGTTTGAAATGTGCTGCTAGGTTTTTAGTTGTCCTTGAAGAGCAGGGTTCTTACATTGCCGAATGTGAAACTGGATGTGTTTTCTGCTACTAACCTTGCCTTTCATGACTTTAGAAATTAAACATCTGCACAAATACAATGTTTACAAGAAGCAGCAGATTCTTGGTAGAATCTGCTATTGTCTTACTACAGATGTGGATATGTTTTACTCTGAATATTGGAGATTGCAACTGTATTCATGCTACCTTGCTGACAGTATAAGCTCTCAAATTTGGTTATCACTAATAGCAATAAATCAGTATCTGGTATCAGTATTTTTGATCTGAATGGATTAGATTAAAACACTGGCTTTCTACCTCTACTAAGGGGATATAAATGTTATATTGTACTTTCATTAAACATAACTTTGGTTTAATCCTAAGACATAAGTAACACTTGTCTACAAATTAATGCTGGGTTGTATGATTTCTGGGAGTCATATTCTCTTGTTCATCAGGCTAAACCAAGTCCTATTATGGTGGAAGTAGTTGATGAAGAGAAGTTGTACAAGGGTTAGGCTAAGACCTTAGTTAAAACAAAAAGCTTTGTTACAGGTCATAGGGTGAGGTGTCATGCTGTGTTTCACAGGTACAGTAATTTCATGACTATGAGGCGCACCGGATTATAAGGCGCACCTCCGGGAGTAGGCAAATTTCGCAACTTTGTACATTATATAAGGCACACCTTTTTTTTTTGCAACGAAGTGCCGCACGCAACAAAGTAATGAAGTAGTAATGGAATCCCACTATAGTGGAGTTTACTGGCAGGTGCTCAATTTGCAAACATTTTTCACAGATTGGTGTAGCCTTTAAATGCAGCCCCAAGCGCCCTCCCCGTGCGTGGGCTCTGGCACTCCCGCCTGCCCCCAGCTGGTGAGGCGGGGCTCAGGGCTGCCACGGCTCAGGGCAGCTCACACCTTGGGGTTGCTGCGGTTCAGGGCGGCTCAGAGACTGCCCACAGCGCGGGACGGCATGGGACTGCCCACTCCCTCCCTCCCCGTGCAGCTCCTGCTGACCGGGGGCTGCCTGGTCACGCCCCCCCTCGCAGCTCGGCTCATGGCTCACGCTTCCGGGTTGGCAAACTTCACAACTTTGTACATTATATAAGGTGCACCGGACTACAAAGTGCATTTCCGGTTTCGGACCAAAATTTTAGTCAAAAGGGTGTGCCTTATAGTCGTGAAATTACTATACTTCATATGCTATTCAACCAAAGTGGGTTTATGACATTGTCAACTCAAAATTAAGTGGAAAACCATGAAAAGCTTCTTGTTTAAGAAGCTAGAAATCCAAATACATTTTCTAGACAAGGCCTTGCACAGAACCTTGCACTCCAGAAGTCTGCTGTGCTTTTGTAACTTGCTGCTATTACAGCAGGTCTGTCTATAAAATTGTGTACTGCAATTGGAAGATTAGCAATGACAGCTTGTGCCTCAGGTAATGGTATCAGTACACACTCTCCATCCATTACTGAATTGTTCTGATTGTATGTAAGGTCTGAAATACACATAGATTTCAAAAGTTCAGTTATAGCCTACCTCCTGTTTTTAGTTCAGGCAGAAAAACCCCAGGCAATACCACAGGCTGGGGCAGAGTGGCTGCAAAGCTCCCCACAGGAAAAGGACCTGGGGGTGCTGCTGACAGCAGCTGAACATGAGCCAGCAGTGCCCAGGTGGCCAAGAAGGCCAATGGCATCCTGGACTGTACCAGCAGCAGTGTGGTCAGCAGGAGCAGGGCAGGGATTGTCCCCCTGTCCTGGCACTGGTGAGGCCACATCTCAAATCCTGTGTTTGTTTCTGGGCCCCTTACTGCAAGAAGGGCTTTGAAGTGCTGGAGCATGTCCAGAGAGGGCAATAAAGCTGGTGAAGGCTCTGGAGGACAAGTTCTGTGGGGAGCAGGTGAGGGAGGTTGGTGGTGTTCAGCCTGGAGAAAAGGAGACTTAGGAACACACTCTGTACAACTCCCTGAAAGGTGGATGTAGCCAGATGGGGTTTGGCCTCTTCTCCCTACTAAGAAGTGACAGGACAAGAGGAAGTGGCCTCAAGCTGTGCCAGGGGAGGTTCAGGCTGGACATCAGGAGGACTTTCTTCACTGAAAGGGTTGTTAAGCATTGGAGGGGACTGCCCATAGAGGTATTGCAGTCACCATCCTTGGAAGTGTTTAAGAAATGACTAGACATGGCACCTAATGTTGTAAGTTATTTGGCAGGGTGGGGACAGTTGGAGATTGAACTCAATGATTTTGGAAGTCTTTTCCAACTTTAATGAATATATGATTCTGTGAAATAGGATCCAGTAATACTCAGTTTTGCCTACAGCCAAGATTTGGAAAAGTCTAAGTCTGCAGTATATACCCCAGAGTATTAGTACCATAGCAATAGCAGATGCACATAGAAGTTGCCTTCCATATGACTTCTGCTCTCTAGCCTTCTTTTGCAAACAGACTGAAGATAAAAGAGCAAGGAGCAGTTCTGTCCAACATGCAAATTCAATATAAAACTACAAGTTTCTACTGCATCTGCTTAAATTTGACAGATACTCCAGGAAAGGATAAGTAAACACTGCCTCCTCCTTAATAATTAGTTAATTATTAAAGGAAACTTAAAGGAAAACAAGTAACTTCAGGTTGTTTTTTAACTGAATGTTGTATGCAAGGGTAGTAAGGGCAATGTGACTTGCAACTGCTACCCTTAGCAGTAGAGCCATTGATCTAGCAACCTGTTTGTTACACATAGAAGTTATTTTCTTAGTTTCTAAGGGGATAAAACTGCATGGTGCAGAAATAAGTGTCAAATAATGAGATTCCTTCCCCCTGCTCCTTCTGGCTCACTGAAATTTATGTGTGCTGGCAAAAAAAAAAAAAAATTCACTGTTATGTATTGAAGTCAAAATGTAAAAATCCAAGCAGCTAATCAGGGTTTGTCACTGTAATATGTAGACATTTCCTCAAGAGGACAGTACAAGTGGTCAACCTTCTTGGCAAGCTTTCTTTAAATTAAAGTGTAGACTGTGGAGGTTTGTATTTCCAGTTATCTATGGAATAAACACAAGAGCTGGTCAGAGATAAGAATCTAATGAAAATTATTCCAGTTGCTACAATAAAAATTGCTACAGTAATATGCCAAAGTTAATACTTTGATCACTGGAAATCATGTCACTGGCATCAGTGAGCACTTGTTTTCAAAGATTGTATTGACATTGACATTCAGTGGTCAAGATCATCTAGCTTTACCAAATTACACTTAATCTATTCAGTATCTGCTATCTTTTTACTGATAAAGTCTTACAGGGTCACACAGAGGCTTTACAAATGTTACACATCATTGAAACTCCATTTCCCATGCCTGCAAAATAGTTACTCTGAGGGCAGAAATATAAACGTAATACTTGCTTAGATAATTTGCCCTGGAACTAAGTGTAATTTATGGTGAGCAAAACCAAGTCACATCTGTGCAAGCAAACAAGAAGCTTTCCATAAGATCACTTTCCATAAACACCAGCTCTGGTCTGAAATGGCTTTATGCAGACCAGTGGTCATTGTTCTTCACAGCTTCTGCCTAGCTCCAGTTAGGCACGTGTTCAAGAAATGTGCTTTCGTGTCCTTGCCATTGCTTCATTTACTGACTGAATAAATCGGTCAATGCGCTTTCTAATTAAGCTGTATTCTGAAATTCTTCACCAATCAATATTGCAAACGTATTTTCCAAATAAGAGACAAAAGAGTACCTGCTTTTGTTAAGACAATTACTGTATTTTAAAAATTAGGTATATTTAATATAAAAAAATACAGCATTAAAGTGATAACCACAGGCAACAAAACTTTACCATAATGTAAATTAAGGACAACATTGGACTTTAATTATTGATGAGTGTGGTAGACCACTTGGACAAATCCTTGATTGTGGAATCTTATGTAATTGGGAGTGAGCTATGACAGATGCGCAGAAGTTTGACTTATTTTCACCTGGGGTTGGCAGCATCTTTCTGGCTCACATCTGGCAACTTGGTTCGAAGGAAAGCATAGATATGTGGCCAGATCTTATTGGTTTCTGTTCCAGAAAAGGATTTCAATAACCCTTTTTTCCTAAGGAAGAAAAACAAGAAAGCATTACAGATGTCAAATTGTTTAATTGTTCCAATATCTCCACCTCATTTGAAGATTACCTTGGCAGGAGTGGGAAAATATGCATGTGAGGTAACACCAAGAACAGCTGTAGCATTGGAAATGCAAGCTGTACATTCATTTCCCTGTTCTTCAAACAGTTAGCTACTGACCACATCAGTTCATAAAACTGATGGCTGTCTGCAGAGCACTTAATCACAAACGGGGTAAAGTGGCAATGTTGTCACACAGCGTGTGCTGTACAGCCATTGTCCAGATGACTGTGATGACAGGTATTACTGGTTGCACCTCATGGACAAAAGAATGTGCATCAGGACAAGCAAAATAACCAGGCACAAGTAAGTTATTCTGAATTAGTTGTAGGAGCTGGTTTTATCTGTCAAGTATGTTATTATCAGGAAGAACACTTAGGTATCTGTCTTACTATGGTGCTCTGAGGCATTTTCTCTTTAGAAATCTAACAAAATTGGGAATATCATTGTCAATCTAGATAAATTTCTTCAAAACCTAACCTAACCTAACCAAACATGGAGCTTCTAGTTTTCTGCTGGAATACAATGAAGGGTGGTGAATATGGAAATACAGAAAGGACAATCATTGATGTTGTCAGAGTCTGATTTCTTTGTCTAGGCGATGTTAGACTAAAGCACTACATGGTGACCTCCTATATATCTATGTATTAGCAGTATGATATTTGCAGCTTTACATTTAGAGAAACATTGACTCTTAAAAGAACTAGTTATTTGTTTCCACAATGCAAATGACAGTTGTGAATTAGCTACTTATTCCCAGAGTCTTGCTACCTGGGTGCAATCACAGTCCTGTTCTTAGAACAGCCACATTTAAATCCCCATTAACAGTTTTTCTATTTGTGTATCACTTCTTAACCCCTTGCACTTGTTAGAAGAGCTTCTACTTATACATCCAGAAAACAAAACACTGTAAAATCTTGCCCCAAAAAAGGAACTGTCTCTGTTTCCTCACCCACCGGAGCTATTCTTGCTCAGAACAGTACTATGATGCATTGAATAATGCATAGCATTCTTTATAAACCTAAATGTGGCTGGCTGCAGTGAACAGGCTATTTTACCACATAGGTTCCAGAAAGTCATGTATAACACTGGAAAACCATGCTAATTCTACTGAGTTGATTTCTTAGTGAGTTCGTGGAAGTCATACAACTACTCACACTGCACTCACTGTTGTGGTAGAATATATTCTGTAACTGGAGAGATCTGTTCCTTGCTATGCTGATGCACAACAAGATTTTGGAATGTGGAAAATGATTTTACTACTTACCGATAATATTCTAGAACAGGTTTTGTTTGTGCATCATAAGCCTGCAGCCTCTTGCTGACAGTCTCGGGCTTGTCATCGTCGCGCTGAACAAGCGGCTCGCCAGTAACATCATCAATGCCCTAATCATGGTTAAAAGCAAACACCAGAGTTCTCACTTCTCTTTAAGTATGCTTTGTGTGATTTGCTATTTAAATTATGATCAATTTCCACTTAATCAGGGTGTAGATTTCCGCTTATAAAGAGAAAGGCAGCTGCCTCTGTTCTTATCTGGAATATAAGTTGTTGACTTTACAGTAAAACAGTCTGTTAGTTAAAAATATTTTCTCAGTATTGCCAATGAATATAAGATCATAGTAACTTGACTAATTTGCCCTCTGGAGCATTGATAGAATATGGGGAAGAAGAATGGAATATGAAGACAAAACCTTCACGCACAAGAGAAAACAATATTGTTGGTAATACATTCCTGTAAACAGGAAACGAGACCAAATGGACCTTCATTTGACAATACTAAAACGTGCAAAGGAGTTAATGGCCCTTTGATTTGAAGTTGCAAAATGAAAGAGTTACCATTTAGCAACAGCTGTACAAAAAAGTGGCATAAGAGTCAGCTGAAGCTTTCCCTACAGAGTAGGGACCTAATGTTCCTACTAAGTAAGTGTTTTGCAGGTCTACTAAGATAATACAGACAACTGTATTTCACCTGTTTAGCTCTATTCCATGTTTTCACTTTAAGTATTGCAGTCCACTGTGTTGATAAGTCGGCTAATTAATGAAAGGTAAAGCAGTTCCTAACAGCAAAGCTCTGGCAGCTGAAGCCTACTCTGATAAATCTGATAATTCTCTGTTCCATCTTGCCTGTGCTCTTCTGCCATTGAAAATAATCATGATTTTAAACACCTTGTTTTAAACAAAACAAAGCCAATATTTTCAGATTCTCACTTCCAGTGCTTACCTGGTATTTCAAGCTGGCCTCTTTTCCTGCAACACTGAAATCCAAAAACTACAGGGTCTGCTGTACTTCTGATGTAAATTATTAGAGCTTCCAACGTGAAATGTGATGTCACAACAGCTAAGTTATTTAGAGTTAAGGATGAAATACAGTTTTGGCTGAGTTGCACTAAAGCAAATCCTTGTTCTTAAAAACATTTAAGGTAACAATGTACAGTCTTTATCTTCAAGCTCCCTTTAGGATATCTCAAGTCATGTTCTTAAATCTGTTGTAAAGCTTCCCTGATTTAAAAGTTTCTACATCCAGTTTTGCAGTACAGCAGCTCTTCCCTTGAAAATACCCATCCTGGTTAAATATAAACACAGGGAAAGCATTAAGTGGATTCTTCTGACTGGTGGTTTGGCATTTCCCATATATAAAGCTTGATTTCTCTGGAGGAAGGAAAAGAAAACTACAGTGATTTCACGAATACAAGCCGCACCATTTTGACTTAGATTTTGCTCTCAAACTGGAAATGCGGCCAATATACAGGAGCGGCTAATATGTGAATAATTTTCTGACATTTCCACCCCCAGAAGTGGAAACCAAGGTGCCGAGTCGAGCAACTTGCTAGTAAAAGCCGGCATTTCGCGATTGTTACAAACCGTTACTTTGTTGCGCCGCGGGTGGAGCTGGCTGCCTGCAGGGAGAGAGGCGGGAGAGGTCTTTCCTTCCTTCCTCTGCCGCAGCCCGGGGGAGAGACGGGGGGCCCCGTGCTGCCATCCCCGCAGCCTGGGGGGAAGGCAGGGGTTACGTGCTGCCATCCCCGCAGCCCGTGGGGTAAGCGGGGGGCTCCTGCCCCCGCCCGCCGCGGCAGGAGCAGGCAGGCTCCGTCCTGGCCTGCCGCCGCTGCAGCAGGAGCGGGGAAACTCCGTCCCCGCCCGCCACGGCAGGAGCAGGCAGGCTCCGTCCCGGCCCGCTGCCGCCGCGGCAGGAGCAGGGAAACTCTGTCCCCGCCCGCCGCCGCCACCACGGGCGCGGGGAAGCTCCGTCCCCGCCCGCCGCCGCTGCCGTGGGAGCGAGGGGGGCTCCGTACCTGCCTGCCACCGCAGGGCAGCGCCGGGCCAGGGTGACCGAGCCCAGTGGCAGCGGCAGCCGGCCCCCTGTGGCCCCGCCGAGCGGCAGCGCCGGGCTGGGCTACCTGGCCCCGTCAGCAGCCCCTAGCGGGCTGAGCCTGCACAGCCTTAGCTGAGCCAGTAAATCCCGCCCTGCCGCGGTTCTGTTACTATTTGGCAACTTTGTTGCACGCGGGTCCTCACTGCGAACGACAGAGCGGCTTATATTCAGGTGCGGCTTATTTATGGACAAAAAACGAAATATTTGCCAACACCCAGAGATGCGGCTTATACTCAGTGCGGCTTGTATTCGTGAATTTACTGTACATTTTGGACCGTACAGGCTGCAAACAGGCTAAGGCCATGCCCAGATCCTGTGCCAGTGTGCAAGGCAGACAGCATTCCAGATCAGTGAACAGCTATAACAAGAGCTTACAAAACACCATGGTGTTCCAGTCTGCAGGGGACAAATTGTCCACCAGCTTGAGGTTCTGCCAGGTCACTAACATCCCCTCATACCTGCACAGTGTTACCAGAAAGATTATGTGCTCCCAAGAAATGAAATGAGCCTTTTTCTTCTGAGCTGCTGTGTTTTGAAACAACATATGCAAACAATATTTTACTGCAGCTAGCAAATGCAATGCAGCAGTTATTTAGTGCCAGCACCAAATGCATATTGCTTACCTGCACTTTGGGAGGACTGAATTCAAGATTGTAGACTCTACCACTGGCAGGGTGGATCCAGCGTGCTGTAAGCCGACACTTTATGGTCTCAAATGGCACGTCTAGGTCAATCACAGTGTCTATGTGACATTCTTTATCGAGGGCTTCTGCCTGAGCAACTGTTCTGGGGAAACCTTTTTAGAGGAAACAACTTCATAAGATTCCAAAAGCAGAGTTACAGCAAAAATTACCTGGATTGAATCATTAGAGAAAATAATTATTACACAGCAAAAAAACCAAAAAGCATTGTCATATTCTATAAAGATGGAAAAAACATCAGATTTTCCAATATCTTTCAGCATGTCATGGCATTTTAACTTCTTAAATAGCTCCCAGCTTTCATTTCTTCATTTCAGCTAATCATCTTCCCAACAGTGCAACAAATAAGTTCCAAAAAACCCCATATCCACATGTACAACATACTACTAGCCTGCATAAAAGCACTGTATACACATTTGGAGTAATAAAAACTCCAGTGAAAAGTTTCACTCAGAAGTCAGAACAACCTAGAAACATTTGTGACATCTCTTACTTTTACAGCTGTGTAGGTCTGGCTTAAGGTGGTGGCCATTACAAACCTGTTTTATTCAGTTGCAGTAAGCCAAATATATTACCAAAGGCAGTCCAGGATTTAGAAGGGTTATGGAAGTTTTAGTGTATCAAACTGTCCTCAGATACGATGACTGTAAGAACACTCAGGCTCATCAGGAACCTGTCTCTTCACTTCACAGATGCTGCATTTTGCCCCATTAAGTCTATGGCTCCCTACATTATGCCCTAAACTATTAGATAAATCTAGTGGAACTTAGGAGGGATGCAGTGGGAATGAAGAACAAGAAAGGTCTCCACAAAGAATATGAAATGAAAAATTGAGGACAAGACCTTCAGTGGTCAAAGCTACTGTAGAACATGCTAGTGCATCCTATATTCACTGGAACAATTCCTCTCCTCAAAAAGCTGTAGCATAGTGTCATGTTCTTCAGTAGTTTGTAATTTGCATCCTACTGCACAAATAAACTTCTCCATAAAGGCAGGTACTGATAGGTACAAAATGCATAATGTTGGTTATCTGCCCATTGCATGAGTGAGGAAAAATGTTAGAAAAAGACAGAGCTGATTAACTCAGACCAAGTGCTTGCTTGTACATTAAG
Source organism: Catharus ustulatus (assembly GCF_009819885.2). Lineage (NCBI taxonomy): Eukaryota > Metazoa > Chordata > Aves > Passeriformes > Turdidae > Catharus > Catharus ustulatus. The sequence goes on from NC_046262.2 coordinate 28,142,844, forward strand.
TCTCTTGCACCTGGTTTGCATCACAGTCATGAGCTGTCTTCATCCTATTTCTCACATATTCACATTATCTCATAGAAGTGCTTCTAAATGTTTAGAGCAGAAGAAGAGCCAGGTCTTCAACACTGCCGTTGAACGCAGTTCAAGAGCTGCTGTTCTTTTTTACTATTAGCAGCCACCATGCTTCTAAGTTATGCAGCTGGAAAATGAGTTTGCTTGGTACTGAGTAATGAGAAAATTCCTCAACAAATTGAAGTGCCTTTATATAAGCATTTCATTGAAATTGAACTGGCATTTTCTACATAGTGTTTTCTCTATACAGAAAAAGATCTGCAAGATGTAATAAACTATGAAGATTCCAGAACACAGAGAAAAGTAGTCTAGATTATACAGCACATAAATCTAAATGGATTAAACCCACAGACACATATGACTCGAACTGCTACATCTGCTATGACTCTAGAAGCCACCAACCTATTGTAAGGCAGTAAATGGGTGTTTTGCTAAGTAAGCATACAAGCAGTTCAGCAGCTCTGCTTTGAGATAACTGACCCTGTCTGTTTGTTCTTCATTGCAGTTACCGAACTAAAGTTGGGTTAACATACTTCAACAGAAATATGTTGTTCCTGTCCATTATGCCAGAGCGATCCCTATTGTAATTCACTCAGTCTCATTACAAATGCTGATGCAGACAAAATTTCTGCTTCAAAAGTTTAAAGGCAGGAGCACATTAACATGCAGCAAAAATAGATTTATTCTCTTATGGTCTCAATACAATTCTCCTGCTGAAAGCTGCCAATGGGCACAACTATACTGCTACACATCCAGATCCACAAGACTGGAACTGTGTCTGCATGGGACCTAGAACTAAAGGGAAAAACCCCAACATCTGCCATTCTTTGCTTTATTGTTTAGGTTTCATTGTACTGTCCACTTTGGGAATGAAGCCTTTATCTCAGGGAGGAACCCAGCTGTGACTAAAGCCACCAGAACATTTCACTGTCCATAGGAGCAACTGTATAAATGTAACTATAATAAAGCACTAATGGACAGAGACCACTGTGGATTTTTCGCTCCCTTTAAATAGAAAGCCACACCAGTAACTTTTTTGTTTTATCTACTGAGATAGGTTGTGACTAGAGTCTGAAAAAACATGCATCCAGCCTAGACACTATTTTTGTGCTGGGCATCCAACTGTACTCCCATGGGCTGGAATAACAAGAGCCGTCCAGTTCATGAAGACAGCAGCAAATGCATTTTCTCTCTAGTATGAGTGCTGAAGCAATGAGCTTACACTGCAAAACTGCAAAACAGCTCACTCTGGAGAACAGAACCAAACAGCAAATGAAGGAGACCTTTTAGGGCAATTGAGCAATGGTTTTTATTACACTCCACACTGCTCCAGTACTTTTCCATACTTACCTTGTTACTGCATCAGATCCCTACCTTACTATTTAAATAATTCCAAAGCCCCATCCTTCAAAAGTTTCTCATTCCCCAAGAACTTTAGTAAAAAAATACTTTTGAAAAGACACTTATCAATGCCTATTTTAATAGGAAAATCCCATATGAATTTTCGTAAAAAATATCAGAATTGCCAGTTTTGGACATTTTCTGGAGTGTTGAACTACTCTTTTTAACATAAGTTAACATAAGTTAAATATCCCTGTAATGTTCTGAAGGCAGGATACACCCAAAGCAGTTGTCAGCTGAAGAAACTGGGGCAGACTATCTGCTGAAAATTTCACAACAAACTGGCAACCAGTGATCAAAGCAGTCACAAGTTTTCTAGAGCAGTTTTTCTCTCCATATATAGTGATATCCAACATGATCACTTACCATCCAATAGCCAGTTGTACCGGTCTAGACCTTTTATCTCATTCAGCATTAGTTGTGTCATGATGTCATCTGGAATAAGCTGCCCTTGATCAATGTAGGACTTGGCAAGGATCCCCACTTCTGCAAAAGTAAAAGTTGCATTACATTACCTCTGACCTTCAGCAAGCCTGCAAAAAAAATTGTTTTGATCGGGATGACACAGAAAAGTTGTTAACCAGACAGACAGCACACTTGCCAAAATTGAAAAAAAAATCCGAATGACCAACTAGGATCTGACCATGCAAATATGTGTCAGATTAACTAGATGCAGCTGTAGGGCTAAACACACCTCTATCTTCACACCCTCTGAATAAACTGTATTTGAAATACGAAGTTCCAAGAACTAACATGAGGAGAGGCTATTAGTCAAGGGTCTTCAAAATAAGAAATAAAAAGGATACAAGTTTATTAAGATATCAGCCCCCAGACTTCCTGAAAAGAAAGTTATTTTGTCAGCTTAGTGGCTGGTTACTAACTGACACTTAGGCTTTATTACAAACATAAATGCCTTTGGCATTTAAGAAAGCAGTCTGCAGTGGGACACGCTTGCCAGATATGTATTTTTATGACTACTAGAGTTGCAAGAGGATGTTTACAGATATTGTACATTAATTATGGGGCCACACAGAAACTAGTACTTTCCCATGAACTGACTAACCTTTAGTACCAGTCATTTATCCCACTGGCTCACTAAAATTCCATCCATGAATCATAGTTCCAGCTATCACACCAAGCTCCTACACGCCAGGCAGTAGCATGCTATAGTTCACCCAAATCATGGGTATAGCCAGGAAGAAATTCAGTTGCCTAGGTTGTATTGTAGGCACAAAGTTTCTGTGTCTTTCATCTATAAAACAATTACCCAATTATGTTAAGTAACCCAGAATAGCAGCTAGATGGGTTTTATTGTGGATGTGCAGGAGCCATGGCTTGCAGCCAGTTAAGATCTAGTTACAGAAAAATAAAGAAGAGAAAATGGGATGGACTGACAGACCCACACAAGGTATAACCACTTTCAGCAGAAAGCAATGACAAATGCAATCACTCAGTGCATGGAATGTGCAACAGGAGAGAGGCCCTTCTTCACATGAGGCAACTGAAAGCACTACATGCCCTCAAATAATGCAAATAGTAGCTTTAATGATGAGTTAAAAAAAAATAAAGGAGCAATTTCCCCTTACTGCCTGTTCACATCTGTAGTCAGACTTTGAAAAGTACAAAGACCATTTAGAAATAGTTACTGTGCACCTTGGCCAGACTTCAAAACACGCTCACTATGCAGAAAAGAGTCAGACTGTGGTTCCTGAGTCCTCCAGAACATCACAAACTGGAAAGGTGACTGTCTGCATGCTTACAAAGTGTCTCTTCTTTTCCCTACCTCCCTTCTTCATACCTCTTTTATTATTCTAGTGTGCTTTGAACCATGTACCCTGCAAAAGTAGTTGGGAGAAGGAATAAATCACATCTAGATAATTTAATGTGTTCTGATGCTTGGCTTTGCTACTGATTTATGTTGCAGCACTGCTCTAGCCACAATGATCTAAAAATATGTGCAAGGCAAGGTTCACAGGTAACAATTCTTACTTACTTTGGAAAGATTAATGAGTGTTTGGGCCCAGAAAGATTTAGAGTACAGCAAGCTATTATTAGACTAATAGAGCTTGAAAAATGCTGCCCTTTCCCTCTCTCCACAGAACCCGGGTCACTTAAAAAATCACTATTACAGAACAAAAAAATAGGCACAACTATACCCAAACAGTCATATAGTTTTGTAGGTTTTACTTAGTTCTGGGTTTTTTCAGGTTGGGTTTAAAACCACTACAGGCATGGCAATCTTCAGAATTACAGGTAACACAGCTTTCTTTCCTTTGTAGGTGATGGCAGGTATCCATGTTCCATGGTTTTACAAAGGATTGGCATGTTCTAAGTACATTACAGCAACCAAGCTCTAGCCATAATCAGACAATAATTACCTTAGAGAGGTGGTCACAGACTCTCCACTGTCCAGAAGAACATGATAATAACTGTGGAATGATAAGGACACTCATCTTCAGCAGGACTTTTCAACAATGTCCATTTTCACAAGACAGCAAATGCAAAATTTGCACCATATAACTACTGTTAAGTATGTCTAATTTTTCAGGGTTTTAACTGCTCATCTTAGTGTCATTTCCCAAGGAACTGGAAATTGCAGGACACCACTACTATAATTAAATCCCACTGACTGAATTTGTCAAGGCTCTCTGAGTCACCTCTTAGTTGTTCTCCTGTTTTCGGTATGCTACCTAGTTCTGCTAGCTCGGATTTCATCTCAACTCTCTGGGAACCATTTCTGCTACTAGTGACTGACTTTCTGTGAATTGCAGTAGAGTTTCACCTGGGTTTACTAGTGAATGAGTAAGTCTGTAGCAGATTCTGGTAAACTCTGCTGCAGCTAATTCAGAGCAAACTTCACCTCTTAAACTGTTGACTGACTTCCACATATTATGGATTTTAATGTGTCTGCTAAACTTCCATTTCACATGTTTGCTCTCCTTCACAGTCTTTCATTTGTCCAACCCACCTTTGCTTAACCACTTCTCTCTCCATCACTTCAGGCTCCCAGCCTTAATTTAAGCAGTATGTTACCTCCACTTGCAATTCCCTCTTCTCACACAACCTTCAGCATGACTTTGGTGCTCTGTGGCCTTGCACAAAACCCAAAATATTTAGTAAACATTGTAAACCTCGAAACACTTGGTAAAAAAACATTGCCTTAGTTTTTTTGGAATGACTACCCACCAGGTCTTACACTGAAAGTTTATAACAGAATGGTTTTGTGACCTTCTGTAAATAAAAGCTTATGATTGTGCAACCAAACAGAAATGGCATGAGTATGATCAGGTATGTCTATGCAGGTGTGTGCCTAGCAAATTCTTAACTTACAATTTCTACAATATCAACTATAGTTAAGTCAGTCACTGTACTGAACTCACTATCCTTACTGAGTAAACAGAATTTTTGTGAGGATGTGGAAATCTCATCACAACAGCTTCACCTTCAAACATCCTCATGAGTATTTCAAAACTAAGACTGCCAGTTACCTAGGCATATTACTACAGTGGTACTCACAAGTGAATGTAATACTTTACAGCTTGAAAAATAATTGCTGAAAATAATACTCTCACTTCATCACTTGCAGCCTGAGATGGTTCTTAAAAGGTTTTTCAGCCCACTATATAAAGAAGCAGATGTGGAAGTCAGGAGGGAACCTTCCATCATTGCAAAAATCCACTAGAGAGGGATTGTGGTATCTCAGCTGAGGCCAGAGGTCAAGCTAGGACTACACAGCAAGAATAATTCATATCTTTACCTAGTATAAGCATCACTGTATGTGAACACAGACCATGCTGAAACATTATATGAATTCATGAGACAATAATAATTTTAAAAGGTAGGTGGTTCGAAAATTTCGCCCATGGTTTTTTTTGAAAGCACTGCTATGTTATGCCTACCAACTAGGCCTAATTTTGGAATAGCTATTAACAATTCCAGGTACCTCTACTTCCAGCCATCAAATGAAAATCCAAAAACGTCTGATTGCTCAAACCCCCCACTCTTGGCCCGCCTGTTAAATGATGACAATATTTTTCTCTTTTAAGATGCTTCCATCTGAAGAAACCGAGAAACTACCAGAGCTATTACAAAGACGTACAAAAACCACTGTGTGCTCACAAAAAGCACCGAAGATGAGAAAACAATGAGGTGTAACAAAACAAGGAAAACATGATAACCCCAGATAGCCCCAATAGATGAACTTGATAGTTGATGAAGAGGCTGGTGAGTGACAGGGTAAGGAGGACCCCGGCTGCGGATGTGAGGCCACTTCAGCGGCCGCTGGCCTCCAGAAGAGCTGTGTGAAGTCAGCCAACCTCTGCCTCGGTGGAGGCACGCAGAGCTGGGACTGGGGAGCAGCACACCGCGGCACAGAAGGAGCGGGGCGGGGGCAGGAATGTGAGCTGTGAGCGTGTCCCTTTCCCGGAGCGCGGGCAGGAATGTGAGCTGTGAGCGTGTCCCTTTCCCGGAGCGGGGCTGTGTCACGGGGGAGCTCCCATGGCCGCGTGGGGACCGCTCCCGTGGGACGGACACAGGAAGAGGCACCGCCGCCGCCGCGCACACCCCCTACCCCCGTCCCAATCCCACCTGTCCTCTTCTGCATATTGTCCCTCAGCAGGTCGCCGCTGGAGAGGTGCTTCACGCCGAAGTGCTTGATAATCCGAGCGGAGACGGTGCCTTTCCCGGAGCCTGGCGGCCCCATGATGACGGCCCGCAGCAGCGGCGGCACCACCATGCTGCTCCTGCCGCTCCCGGTGCTCCCGGCGCCCGTGCCACGGCAGCAGCGCCGCCTTCCCGGGAGCGCCGCCTCGCCCCGCCGGGCAGCCCGGGACCGGCCTCCCAAGGAATAGCAGCGGCAGCTCCTCCGGCTGTCAATCAGGGGCAGGAAGGAAAGGTCCTTGACGTAAGTGCACGGGGGGAGGGAGGGATAAATGACAGACGATAATGAAAGGCTAACTACAGCAAATTGCATCTTAGAACATCGCATCCGACCGCATTTAGGCATCAGCGTTCAAACCGGGGCTGACCAGCTTCCCTGCACCCCTGTGCCCAGGAGGCACATTTTGGCTGCTCCCTAAGCCGTGAGCCCCTCAGCCAGCCAGTCACTGTCAGTGCTCTAAATGGGCTGGTCCCCCAACCCAGCAGTCCTCTCAGTCACAGAGTCAGTCGTTCGGTTTGGAAAAGACCCTAAGTTCTTTTCCTTTTTAAGGTCCCCGAGCCCAACAACAAATCCAGCTTTGCCAGTCCGTCCGTAACCCATGTCCCAAACTGACACAAGTCCACCTTTTAAATATCCCCAGAAATGGTGATTCCACCACTTCCCCGAACTATCACGAGGATTTCCCAAACTGAGCTGGGACTTGGCTTCTTACCTGGCTGTCACCTGATGAGCGCTTGGCTGCTTACACGTCCCATTGCTGCCACTGCCCCGCCCAGGTGCCCTGGGGCTGTGGCTGACTTGGCTGTACTCATTCACCCCCATGCAGCAGCCCTGCTCTTGCTGGTCTCTCACAAATAAGCTCCCGCTGTCTAGCAGCAGGCAGCTGCGTTTTAAATGAGCTGTGCCTGAGTTTTCTTTATGATACTTGAATATGAACAGCTGCAGGTTGTCTTTGTTCTGAGCAGCGCTCTTCCAAACTCTAGGAAATCTTGTCATTCCAAGATGTCCTTTCCCACAGATACAATTTGGCGATTCTCAGCCACAGCAGAAACCACAATGTTTCGGCCAAAACATTAGATTGTCCCATTTTCTGAGTGTTCACAGTCATGTCCACAGCAGAAGTGAGCCTTCCTCCTAAAGGTTCTGGAGATGCTGATGGATCTCAACCACTGTACCAGAAAGGGCACAGTGAAAAAGTGAGCAGAGAACAGAGCTTGAGTAAAAACATCAATGGAGTTCAGCTTCCTGTTTTAAAACACCGTTTCATTTCAACAGTTTAACACTGAAACAAGTAAAGCCCCAAGAAAATAATCAAATGGATATTTGGTACTTTGGAACTGTAAGGAAATGGGAATATAGCCCCAAAACTCCCCAGTCAACAAAATTAATTGCCTTAACAATTAAGGCACTGGCTTAGCTCACAGAGCTTACTATGAACATAAGTCTCACTACATTGAGAAATGTGAACATTCATAAATTAATCTAGTAATACCTCTATTTCAGATTGTACCAGGAAAGAAAGAGTGAAACATTCAGGGCTTCAAGCATTGTTGCCAAGGCAACACCTCAGTCTGCCAAAGCACCACAGTCTTAAACAAAATTAGGCAACAAAAGCCATTTAAATGTCAGAAGCCACGCTGTTTGTTTTAAGCCCCACACTTTAGAGACTTCTGAATGGCAGCAGTCCACAAAATGTGATGATAAATCTTCCTAAAGCAAATAAATGGGAAAATGGAAGGTACTGTATGAAATACATATCAAAAAAATAACTAGACTTGTCAGAAAGATCATTAATCTCTAATGCCACCATGTATAAAAAGCAGCAATAGTTTATCTGCCTGTTAAAAAGCAAGCCTGAGGTTCAGCCTCTCTACAAGCCTACTGAGCAGCTCAGAACTCCAGACCGGAATGCTAAGGCAATCCCTTTGTTAAAGACTCTTTAGAAACCTCTCTGAGCTTTGTAACAGATACATGAGGAAGGGGTGGAAAAGGATGGAAATGCACTTCTCCTACACACATGGCAGCCCTCATTATGATGTTTGGAAAATGACTTTTTGTCATCTTCATTCAGACTTAATTATTCACATCCTAACAGAGTGGTCAATGTTTATGTAACACAACTTGCACTGTATTCTGATCATTTACACATGTAGCCTACAGTTATAAATTAAAAACTTAACTTTCACTTAGTGAGTACAGAATAATCCTCATGGTGACGGAACAAAATCTTTTTTCAAACAAATTCAAATGTTCTTACCAATAAATAATCTTTCATATTACTCAGCATTTTTTTCAAATACAAGAAATGCTTTGAAGAGGCTTTTTAAGCCTTACACTGTCAAGTGTTTATGCCAGGTATGCTCCTTGGAGGTCTAAATCCTTTTTTCTGCGTTTCATATAGAATTCTTTTAGTTCTGTTGGGTAACTACCACAGATATTAGGTCGTTTTGTTGTCTTTTTTGCTAAATCAGTTGTGTCCAACTCCAGGTCTGCATCCAAGAAAAGAAACAATTTTAATACAAGAAAAATAAATCAGCCACAGAAAACCTGTCAAAACTGCTCTCAAAATTAAAGGAAGCTAACTAAAGCTGCAAGCAGATCAAAGAACATTCAGACAGTGCAAATCTGTCAAGCTTCTGTTCTGATGCCTTGGAAACTCAGTACAAGGCTTATGTCCTGTTACGAGAAATGACAATACTTTGTTGCAGACACGAGTTGATAATATTCAAATACCTAATTTTAATTATTTGAAAGACATTTCTGTTGTCCCAGTGGTTCTTTTGAGCTGTATTTGGAATTTGTCATTTTAGTCCTATAAAAAGCACTGATCACAGATAAAAAATTAAGTTCAAGTAAAAGAGAAGTTACATAGCTGTGGTTCTGCAACTGTGAAAACCCTTTTCTGAATTTCTGTTAGTTTACATATCTCTAACAGAAATTCAGAAAAGAGTGTTATCTTTTTCATATTTGGAGCCCTCATACATTAGCAAGAGGCAGATCTCTTTTGGAAATTTCTGTAACGACCTTTTCTGTATTATTTATGTCAAGTGATTAAAATATCAGGAGACTGTCAGGTTCTCCAACCACAGATTAAATGAAAATTAAGATTCCCCTGAGTATTAAAGGTAAACCAGTAATACTTTTACATTTTGAGGTTAGATTGTAACAACTGCCCAGACTCTGAGGTGTCACTCAGTCTTTCTGTGTCACCTCTAGGCAAATGAAAAAATCATTTTCCTGACTTCAGAAATCCTTGACCTTCTAGCACAACAAGCTACCAGCATTCCCAGGGAAACAAAATCCCTTTTTTATGTCACTGGGTATCTTTATGACACATAGAGCTTTCATTACAGGGATACTTACATTATACCAGCAAAGTAGTGTTTTCCAGTCTGTCTGCCAGTCACTTTTAAAAGAAGTATCTTATTTCAGTTTCATGAGAAAATTCTGGCTGCCATTGAAATAATTTTTAGGGGCGACTGTTTTCCCAGTTCTGTTTTTCCAATTTTGTTTTCCCATGCCTTGAGATAAAGTAGATACTAGCAAATTGTTAACAGATGATAGCAAGTAATTAGAAGTCAGAGAAGGACAGGATGGACAGAACTAAAAAGACATGTGTGGGAGACCAGGGGAATACACAAAGGAAGAGACATGAACCACAGCAGAGAGTTCATTCAAAGTAGATGCAGTGGAATAGACATTTTCAATGCAAATCTAAGACACAGAGGTCAGGCAATGCAGTGAAACTCATAGTTCCAGAAGTAGCACTTGAAAGCCTTTTACACAGCTGTCTTCACCTGATAGCTGAAGACACTCCTGATTTCAGTGGGAGTGTTCATCGTCTATCACATCCCATATCCACAACCTCACAGCAAACACTTATTTAACTACTACCCTGCAATTATGTCTAAAAGGCCTGTGAAAGAAGGAAATTAAAGAAGACAAAAGTGTTCCCTGAAAATAGGAAACCGTAAGTGCCAGACTTTCTCTCCATTAATCAAGAAATTTAGCACTGTTTGCTCTGGAATTCCAAAATACCCTCCAAATTCTGAAACCCAAAGGAATTACGGAGACTTGTCTGAATTTAATTGTTTATAAGCAGGAAAACAAACCACTGATTTATCAATAAGGTTTTAAAATTTTTTGTGAAGTTTAGACATAGATTTATTAGCTCTGAGAAGACAGGTATGTTTTTTACCTTCCTTACACTCAGTTTACTCTTAGTTCTGCTCAGTGCATAACAGAAAAGAATTTCAGATGCCCAAGCCCCACCCTCTTTTCTGTTATATTCTAGATCAGAGCTGCAACTGGCAACTAATCTTTTACACACAGAAAGTTACAATTCTTTGATTCCACAAAATTGTCCATACAAAACTCTCTTTTTCTAAAAAGACAGAGAGGTTCCTCTGCACATGAACCATGAATAGCTCTAGATATTTTTGTCCATATCTCAGAAATCTTGCGCATTTCATATGTGAACTAACGCTGTTTAACTGCCGCCATTTTTTTGATCCTTATTTTCCACAAATTTCTCAATATGCTTCCTTAAAAAAGATTTCTTAGGCTTCGTTTCCACACAGATGTGGTCTTTTGATTTACCTGTGCAATTTTTATGAGTTTGATTTTTTTGCCTTAGCACCTGGATCTGGGAAATCCACAGCATCTCTGCAGTCTGAGTGGTAAATGGAGTAAGTGGAGAAGAAATTTGGGATACTGGTTCGTGAAAAATTGAACTTGAGCATAAAGAGCAGTGTGTCCAGCTGGTCAAGGGGCATGATTTCACATTTCTATTCCACGCTTGTGACACCCCACCTGGATTTCTGCATCCAGCTGTGGAGTCCTCGGGTCAGGAAAGACAAGAGAACAGTCTTAGGTTGTGTCATTTAGGTTGGACATTAGGAGGAATTTCTCCAGAGAAAGGCTGATTGGGCATTGGAATGTGCTGCTCAGGGAAGTGGTGGAGTCACTGTCCCTGGAGATCTTTAAGAAAAGAGTCATCAGGATGATGTTTGGTCATAGGTTGGACTTGATGATCTCAAAGGTCTTTTCCAACCTAATCAATTCCATCATTCTGATTTTGTGATTCTGCAACATGGACCTGATTCAGCCAGTCTAGATGTGGCCACAAAAATTATTGGTGAGCTGGAATAATTTCTTCTTGAGGAAAGGCTGAAAGAGCTGAGATTGATCAGCCTGGAGAAGAGAGGGCCTTGGTGAGAGCTCATTGCAGTCTTTCAGTATTTAAGGATGGTTATCACAGAGACAGTGGGAGAATTTTTATCAAGTAGTGACAGGACAAAGGGCAAAGAGTTTTAAACTGAAAGAGGGTAGATTTATGCTGGACGTAAGAAGAATTTTTCTGCAGTGAAGGTGGTGAGGCACTGGCACAAGCTGCCTACAGAAGTTGTGGATGCCCAATGGGGACCAGTTGCTGGTGTTGAAAGCCCGATTGGATGGGGCTTTTAGCAACCTGGTCCATGGAAGGTGGCCCTGCCCTTAGCGTGAGGGTTGACTAGATGATCTTTAAAGATCCCTTCCAAACCAAATCATTCTGCTTTTCTGTGACACAAACCTTTCAGACCAGTGTATCAACACAACAAAAATCCTTATGCATGCTGCTCACTAAAGTCAGCAAGTAGCTAATAATGAGTGGTTTAGCTCCTTCAGTTTATGTAAAGTGTGCCTATCATGGATTTTTAAAAAAAGTTTTAGTCTCTGGGAAACAATTTAGTAAAATAAAAAACGGTTCTCATTTGTAAGGAAAATTGTTGGACTTTAGTTGCACAACACCGGAAGGTGCTGGTGACTCTCCTGAGGGACAAAAGCCCTTACAGAGAGAGGGATGTGGATACAGTGGAGCACTGGGCAATCACCAGTGACAAGTCAAAGTGCCAGATTCTGCACTTGGGATAGAGAAAAGCCAAACAAGTCTAAACTGGGAGAGGGGCAGCTCTGGGGATGCAGAGAGGGCTCTGGGGATGCTGGTTGGTAGCACCCAACCTGCAGTGGCAGCCAGCAGTGTGCCCTGGCAGCCAGAAGGGCAGCAAACCCCACACTGGGTGCAGCAAACCCAGTCCTGGGTGCAGCAAACCCTATACTGGGTGCAGCAAACCCAGTCCTGGCTGCAGCAAACTCTGCATCCCCGGTCATCCAAAGAGGTGACCATCCCTCCATGTCCAGCAATGGGTGCAGGTCTGGGCTCCACCATTTCCGAACGATGGGAAGGTCCTTGGAGATGCCTGGAGAAGGGCAAGACAGCTGGTGGAAGGACTGGATACCATGGCTGTGAGGAGCTGCTAAGGGCTTTGGGCTTGTCTAGTTTGGAGAAAAGGAGGCTGAGGGGCGACCTCCCTGCTCTCTGCAGCTTCCTGAGGAGGGGAAGTGGAGAGGGAGGTGCTGATCTCTTCTCCCTGGGATCCAGTGATAGGATGTTTGGGAATGTCTCAAAGCTGTGCCAGGGGAAGTTCAGACTCACCATTAGGAAGGGAATTCTTAATAGACAGGGTAGTCAAGCCTGATGATGCCCTGAGCATGTCAGTGTGTAAGGGGCATTTGGACAGAGCCCTTAACAACCTGCTTTACCTTTGGGTCAGCCCTGAAGTGAAGCAGTGGGGCTAAATGATTCCTGTACATCCCTTCCAACTAGATCATTCCATTCTAAGAAACTTCTTTTCACGGGCATGTGAACGTAGCCTAACATCTGACATTGTCACACCTTCACTGTAATCGACATTTCTCTTAAAATAAGAGATGAAAGTTTTAGTCAGTCTCCTTAAGGACAGCAGGACTCTGTCATTGTCAGTAAGCAAACAGGTTGTCCCAAAACCGCGAGCAGGACTCACTCCTCCGCTCAGATTTCCTTAAGGTAGCCAGGGATAAATTATTGAGAGGTACTGCCTAAGAAATACGTTCCCAGAAGCTGACTCATTTCGAGGAGGGGCAGTATCCCTGTGCAGGCACCACGTTCCGCTCCGGTCCGCCCTCACCCGCCCGCTGCAGGAGAGCCCGCATCACCCGGGGGAGCAGCGGACCGGGCACCGGCCTCCGGTCAGACACATCTCCCGGCACTCCCACACTCCTTAGGTTTCAGCTGGAAACACGCAGGCTGGGAGAGCAAAGGAAAAGGCAGAAGCTACCCCCGTGCCGCCACAAGCTCAGCGCGGCGGCCCTCGGGCACTCCCGGCGGATGCGGAGCCCGGGGGCGGTGCGGCCCCTCCCCGCCCGCCCCCTGCCCTTTGCCCCGCCGCTGTCCCAGCGCTTCCTGTTCCAACCACGTGGGCCCGGCATGGCGGGCGAGGCGCAGTGCCTCAGCTACACGGGATGCAACTTCCTGAGGCAGCGCCTCGTGCTGGCCACGCTCAGCGGCCGCCCGCTCAAGATCCGCAAGATCCGCGCCAAGGAGGAGGACCCCGGGCTCCGCGGTGAGCGGCGGCCGCGGGGCAGGAGGTCGGGGGCCGGCGGAGCTCTGGCGCTGGCTGCGCCCGGGACCTGCTGCCGGGCAGGGGCAGACCCCATGCGAGCTGGGACAGCCGGGCTTCCTCTGGGCGGGCCCCACCGCGGAGGGGGCACGCGGCTGCGTCCCGGTGTCTCCCGTGGGTGCGCTCTCCCCTGAGCGCTCCCGTCTCCCGGGGTGCAGCTGGCGCACGTGGGTCGCGGGGCTTTGGGAGGAAGAGGAGGCGCGGGAGCGGGCAGGGGTGGTGAAGGAGGCCGGAGCAGGGTGGTTGTCACACACCCACCGGTTTCTACCGTCCCCGTCCCGCCGGCTCGGCTCGGCTCGGCTCGGCTCGGCTCGGCTCGGCTCGGCTCGACTCGGCTCGGCTCGGCTGGGCAGCCCTACCTTCCGCGGGCTCACGCCTTTTTTCCAGTGTGGCCATCAGGACTGGTGCTGCCGTGCCGAGCCGCCGCGGGGGGACGGCGCTGCGCTGCCCGTCCGCCCCTCCGCCCGCGGGCAGCGCCGTGCGGGAGCGGCCGCGGGGCTCGGACCGGCTTGCTGCTGTGCGTGAGCCGCTCTGCAGCCCCGGAGCTCGTTCTTGGCCCCGTGACTTCTCAGTCGGGATGGCAGAATTAATTCCCTGTCCCCTGTAGTTTCTCAAGCGTCGTGTGCTCCCTGTTTGTAGGAGCTCACGTTCACACGTTTTAATAGGTCACCTTTTATGCTTTGATTTTTGTCAGGGTTTGCTGAAACAGGAAAGATGAAAGAGCTGCAATAACTTAATCTTATTTCTGCAGGTTTGTTTAAGGGAAACCTTTCTTAGGGGGTACCTTAGTCATTCTTGTAGAAAGCCTTTGGCATCCCAGGATGAATGCCATCATAAACAAAAAAGTAAGAAAAAGTAAGAAAACAAAACAAAATAAACAAAAAAGTAAGAAAACAATAGGATAGAGTTTGAGGAGGAAACATTATTGTTGTGTTCAGTTATGTTTTGGGCAAGGGCCTCTATTATGGAGCTCAGAACAGAGATAGATGCTTCTCTGCCTCCTGAGGAGCCTTCAGTGTGTAGCTAAAAATTCTACTCAAAAACTGCCAAAGCATTCTTGTGTGCTTCACTTAATATTTACCATGATCCAAAATATTTATTATCACCGTGGAGCATTTGGTGATGGTGAAGTTTGTAGCTATTGCCACGTCTTTTTAAAGAGTGTTTGAATTGCCTTTTTAAAGTGTGGGTTCAAGTGTAAACTATGACTGTAACAGAAAAATCATAACAATAAGTCTTGATTTGTGTTGATAATTCAACATGCAGTTCTTTTGCTTTTCATGACTGGAACTTTTGTGAACTCTGCTACTGGTGTTGTCCAAGAGTGAAATGTGTGCTGACAAGGATGCATTCTTGCACTGGAAGATGCCCCCGTGCTTATAAACTCATTTAAACTTTATAAACATACAAGCTGTCATAGTTTAGAAATTGGTATAACAGAGAGCAGAATCAGTATTGTGTGACTGAGGCACCAGTCATGTAATGCAAATATTGACTAACTGTGAATTCTGCAGGTAGCTGTGGTTTAAATGTCTATTACATCACAGGGTCACATATAGAAAGAAAAATCTGATTATTGTGTAAGAAGTAACACAGGACTACTGCTAAGGGAGTTCTGCAACCTACAATTATGCAGATGCTGTTGGCTCTTAAAACTAACTGGGTTTTGAATCCTGTGTGTATTCACTTATCTTCCTTGATAGTGAGTCTGCACCGTGTTGGGATACTAGAATACTAGCATATTCTTCCTGGGGTGGCTTTTTTCAGTTGTTTTTTTTTTTTATGTTGTTTCCTTTTTGGTTTTGGTTGGTATTTCTGGTTTTATTTTGGGTTAAATTTTCTTGTCCTTTTCATTGTCTCTGTGCGAGAGTCCACACGATTGAGAGAAACTGAGGAATTACTTCCTTATGAACTGCTATAGTGAACACAGTAAGCAAGGAAAGAGGCAGTGAGAAGACTTGAAGCCCTAAGTATGTCCAAAACTGTTTCAGAAGTGGAAAATTTTAGAATCTGCAGACAACCACAGTAATTTCACAATTACAAGCCACACCTGATTATAAGCCGCACCTCCAGGTGGTGGCAACATTTCGTTCTTTGTCCATATATAAGCCGCACCAGATTGTAAGCCGCACTTTTGTTCACAGCGAGGATCCCCATGCAACTTTCACAAAGTTGCCGATTAGTAACAGAATCGCGGGATCGTGGGGTTTACTGGCTCGGCTCAGGGCTGTGTGGACTTGGCCCGCTTGGGGCTGCCGCTTGACGGGGCCACTCGGGACTGGTCGCCGCTGCCGGGCTCACTCGTCCCCACCTGTACCGCCAGCACCGGGCGGGCTGGCCCTGGTCCAGCACTACTGGTCCCACTGCTGCCGTGTTCACTCCCCCTGACCCGGGGCTGCCTGCACGGCCCCCACCGCGTTCGCTCCCCCCGACCTGGGGCCCGGCGCTGCTGGCCCCACCCCCGCTGGGTGGGCTGGCCCTGGCCTGGTGCTGCCGGTCCCGCCACCGCCGCGTTCACTCACCCTGTCCCAGGGCCTGGCACTGCCGGCCCTGCCCCCCACCGCGTTCACTCCTCCTGGCCCAGCACTGCCCCGCTGGGGCTGGGTGGGCTCAGCTCGGCTTGGGGCTGCTGCCGGCTTGCACTTCTGGGTTGGCAAATTTCAGAACTGTTTTTCATATATTAGCCACTCCAGATTACAAGCTGCACTTCTGGATTCAGACCAAAACTTTAGTCAAAATGGTGCGGCTTGTAATCGTGAAATTACTGTAATTCTATTTGTGGAACAGCTAGGCAGCAACAGCACTTCTTTTAAGCTAAAACTTTTACAGAGAATAATGTGAAGCTGTTATTAGCTTGTCACACTACAATATATGGGGTCCTATTTGCTATGATTTGTATGTTTCACTTTGTACTGAGCAAAATGTGAATTGTGAAAGGTTTTATCCTGGACAAGAGCAATCCCTCAAGCCACTGTGGTCAGAAATGTCTACTTGTATTATGTGCTGTGTGCCAGAGAGAGGAGTGTGACTAGTCTAGCTGCCACATCTGAGGGCATCTCAACTGATTTGAGATGCCTATAAACTTGAAGGCTCACATTAACATCACTGTTTTTATGGAGAATTTCCTCTTCACATATGGTGACATTATGCCACAACCTGAAGTGTAAATGTAGCCTTACTGTCATGGAAGGCAGGAAAGGGTAAAAGTACAAGTAAGGTGTTGAACTTTTAAGAAACTTTATAATTCTGTCTGTGCTCTGCTCCTTAGATTTTGAAGCAAGTTTTATTCGCCTGATTGACAAAGTGACCAATGGCTCACAGATTGAAATAAACCAAACTGGTGAGATCTGGTTTTTTTTACTTCATCTGTTCTAGTCTCCAGGATTTATATCAGTTTCTGCAGTAGAGTCAAAGTCTTGTCTTGATAGAGGTAGGTGTTCAGATAAGATTGACTGAGAAGATCAGAAATAACAAATTTGACAAGTTTTGTAATGATTTATCACGTGCAAGAAGGTCAGTGCTCCACCATAATGCAGAGAGCTAAGGAAGCTCTATTGCCCAAGAACTAAAATTAGTATTTTGTTAGGTATGCAGGATTTCCTCTGTACTGATATAAATTTCTGTAGAAGAAAAAGGTTTGCCCAATACAGAGGCAAAATTCTTAGGCAGATTGCTTGCTTATTCATGCTCAGAAAAAGATTTGATTATTGTGAAGAGCATCCCATGTGAAAACTTCACCCGGTGTGAGTTTTTTCTTTTTTTTTTAAGGCTTCTGATGGTTTTTAGTTGGTAAGTAAAGCAAATTAATTACCATCAGATATGCCAAGACTACAATGATCTGGTGGACTGATGGAGGTTTAGCTTCATTGGAGGATAATAATTGCTTGTATCAGCATTTTGGAGATTGCTAAACGATCCTTGATTTTAGGGGGAAGGGAAAGGAGTAAAATGATGTTCAGGACAGACAGACGCTTGTGTGTGGACCTAATAATTAGCTGTAGACATGTAAATAGCATGCTGGAAGTGCTGTAGTCTTCCATATGGTCTTCTGCCTCCAGTTTGCCCACATATGTTGTTGCAAAGTATTTTTATGCTGTTTTAATGGCCAGTGTTTTACAGTGCTCTCATTTGGTTTGCTCCCCTGGCCTTCTCCCCAGGTACTACCTTGTATTATCAACCTGGTCTTCTGTACGGAGGTTCACTGGAACACGACTGCAGCCCCAGTCGTGGTATTGGGTACTATTTGGAAAGTCTACTCTGCTTGGCACCTTTCATGAAGCATCCATTGAAGATTGTCTTGAGGGGAGTAACAAATGATCAAGTAGATCCTTCGGTAAGTAATGAAGTTTAAATATCGGAGAAGGATATTTTTTTCCCCTTAAAATAACAAGATTGGGAAGAAGTGTCTAAAACATGCTGCCTTTTTATCATCATTCTCATCCAGAAGTATCCATTGTTACTAGATTAGCAAACTCTCTGAGTCAAAGAAGCACCTACTAAACTAGGGTGTATGGCACACTAAACTTCAGTTTGTAATCCCGGTTCTGACCTTCAGTTCCACACAGCTTCTGTTTTCTCCCCTGAAAGCTCTTTTTGAATGCAGTGTGAGGCCCTGCCACAGGTTTGGTTCTTCTCTGTTGTAGAATTTCAATGGATTATTTCTCTTGCCTGACACATGTATTTACTGTATAAAGAAGAAAGTGTCTTCAAAATATGAGTGCAAAAAGGAAGGAGTCCTTCTCTTCTGTTGGATTCTGGACACTGCTGCTGTCAAACCTTCTTTCTATTAGAAGTCACATGGTGATTAGGAAATTACAGTAGCAAAAGTATGTAATAACTCTTGTTCTTCAGAAGCATACCAGAAGGTGTGGTAGGTCAAATGGCTGTGAAATGCATGCCTTGGTTTCTATTACTGATCTGCAGTCCTTTGTTTTGTACCACTGTTGTTACTAAACAACACTGTTGTTACAAATTCTCAGCTGTGCGAGACATGATCAGAATGCTGAAGTAATGATTAGCGCTTATGCTCTTTATTTATGTTGCTCCAAAAACTCCAAACATAAACTTTTTCTTGTAGAGAACAGCATTACTCTCTGCTTTTTGAATGATGATTGGACACTGCCTGTTTTCCTCCGGGCAGATTAAGGGCAAATTGTAATCTGAAAATTTAACCAGTTTAAATGAACACAAATACATGCGAAATATCACTGCAGATACATGAGCTCCTGAGTCCTGCTAGAATTTATGACTTTTCACCTGTGTTTCTCTGGTCATTTAAAAACCTCACTCTCTCACCTGTGGCTCTGTGAGACATCCACATGAGTCAAAGATTTGTCAAAGTGGATTGTACACAGCACTCCAAAGAAAAAAAAGGAAGCATTTTTTGCTACCCTTTCAGTCATTGTGATTAAAGGTAGTTATTGTAACTGGTAAGTAGTAAGAAACAAAGAGGTCGTATTTTGTTGACTGTTTAATCACAATGGAGAACTTCTTGCATAATCTGAGACGAGCAGTCCAATGTTACCATTGCTTTCAAGTAAATTTAGACACTCATCTAAGCAATGGAGTCTTGATTGTGGAAATTATCTCCTTTTGGCATCAATCACATGGGCCTGAGATGAAAGGATTTTAGGTTAAATGGGTGCAAGAATTAAGGTGATTTTGTGCTTTAAGGATGCTTGCACTTGCCAATACTCGGACAAGTGGGTTGGCATGCATCAGCTGATGCCAAGGTCTGGACCTAAATGTAAATCAGTGCATGTAAAGAGTTACATCTTAAGTTCTTGTGCTATAGTAGCAACTGTGTATTAGTTGGTAGTGACAACACAGTAACAACCTCAGTTACTTTGACTCGGCTCATGTTAACTTTTTAAGTGATTGAGACTGAATACCGATTCCTAAAATTGGTTTCAGCCTGGTTTATGTCTTGTTTAACTTACTTGAGTAAACATTAATCCTGGTGCACGCCAATAAGGTACCTGAAGGACTTTCGCGAGTTGTTTTGTATAGCCTATGTTTCTGCGAGTTTCTGAGAGTAAAAACATGAATTTAAGTGCTACCCTAATTGATTTGTATGCTTAAGTAAATCGAAACTTGGTTTTAAATTGATTTTGGTTTCTATTTTTCAGTAGACAGAGTGTGTTTATAAACTCAGTGAACAATTATACTTGCCCAAAAAGAGATCCTTAATTTTGTTTATCCATCTATATGCTTTCTTCTTTCTGAGGAGAAGGTGGAAAGGCAAACCAATGTGACTACAGTGTGGGAATTTAGGGGCTTTCCCTGCTGTTCTTCGTGTAACAGCCTCTTTATTTCAACTTAGTGGATTGTTGTTTTGGATTTGCATGGCTAGGTTTTGTGAGCTGGGGTGCTACAGAGGTGGCTTCTGAAGAAGATGACAGAAGTTTCCCCTTCATCCAATAGAAACCATATTGGCTGGCTCCAAGACAGACCCACTGCTGGCCAAGTCTGAGCCCATTATTGATGGTGGTAGCACTGCTGGGGTAACAGCTTTAAGGAGGAAGGGTAGGGGGTGGAACTGTGGAATGACCTGGAGCTGGAGAGAAGAGTGAGAATATGTGAGAGAAACAGCCCTGCAGACAGCAGGGTCAGTGAAAATGGGAGGTGTTTCATGCTCTGGAGCAGAAACTCCCCTGTAGCCCATGATGAGGACCATGGTGAGACAGCTGTCCTCCTGCAACTCATAAATGTCAACAGCAGAACACAGACCCACCTGCAGCCAGTGTAGGACCCCACGCTGGAGCAGTTGAATGCCTGAATGTGGCTGTGAACCCATGGGAAACCTGTGCTGGAGCAGTCTCCTGGCAGGACCTTCAGGCATGTGGACAGAGGAGCCCATGCTGAAGCAGGTTTGCTGGCAAGACTTGTGAACTCACAGGGAACCCACATTGGAGCAGTTTATGAGGAACTGTAGCCAGTGGGAGGCATCTGTGAAGCTAGTAACAGGAATATGTGTGCAGCCAGAGGAGTGTGACCTTTCTCTCATGGTGGCAGTGAACAGGTAGGCTGAAACAGTAGGCTTTGTGAAATCCACCTTCAACACTGAGATCTTAGCTTTTACACAGCTTCAGAAATATTTGTGCATCTCCTCCTGTGAGGAGAATAGAAAAGGTACAGGTGAGAGCAAGAATTTCTAAAGGACATCTTGTAGAAGAAAAGACTTCAGCTGAGTTCAGGGAGGCACAGGTCTGGCTGCTTTTCTGGGGTATAAGAGGTGTGTTTATTTTGGTGTTTGTGTACATACATTAATAGCCCTCCAGCAGGGTGCAGTGGAAGACTGACAACTGGCATCAGTCCTAAAGAGTACCGTGGCCACTGAACATGCATTTGTTCCAAGTGGGAATGTGGTGACATTATTGCTAATAGTATTATGCATATATTTGGTGTATTATTAGACACTGGAACAAATCAGCCTGAAAAGTTGTGGATGCCACAATGCTGGCAGTGTTCAAAGCCAGGTTGGATGGGGACCTGGTCTAGTGGGAGGTGTCCTTGTCCATGGTAGGGGTGGGTGGAACTAGATGATCTTTAAGGTCCCTTCCAACCTCAAAACATCCTATGATTCTATGATAATACTGCACAGTATTATTACTGTGTGAAAGGAATGCTACTTTGCTCTCACTTGTCAGAAAGAGATAAGCCTTTGAAATACCAGCCTGGACTGTTCATTGGCAGCCTACACTTGCATTATGTTTTCCTGTGCCATCACTGGTGAAATCTGACCCTGGATAACTTGTAGGACCAACCATGTGGGACTGGGTGGAGGCACTTAAAAGTTTCTCTGTGTTGTGATTATGTATGCAGGGAGAGTCCTTTGTAAAGTGCCTTTTTGAAGGGAATTGAGGTGGCATGCGAATGATAGCTCCTATTTTCCTTTCCTTCTCTGTGTATTGTTATTCTGACAAATACAGCTACAGTAACCTGTTTTAGAGTACCCATTCTTGATACTTGTGTTTCCAGCTGTCAAAGGTTTTTACATCTTTGCCATGGGGTTTTGAATTCAAATTACTCTCATGCTGACATGAGACTAGCATATGAAATTTTAGCTTAGAAGCAGTAGTCTTCAACCGTGTTCAGAATTCAGCTGTTGTCTGTAGAAAACAAGAAGCTCTTTTTCCCACATTTCTTTCTTCCTTGTTAAATTCTGTTTTTTTCCCTTCCCCCTTCTCCCAGTCTAGGCCCCTTTGCACAGAACATGACACTGTATGTATGGTGGAGCTCAATGAACTGTGCAATGCTAATGGATATACAGGTCAACTGGTGCTTTTCCCTTTCTTAGGTAGTCATGTGCTACAGGATCTCTATCTGGGTGTTTTGTTCGGCATTTTTCTTTTCATGTCTTTGCACTGGATAAGGGATTCTTAGAGTTACTTTTCCACTTTTTTCTTGCCTATTGTAGATTTCTTTAAAGGGGAGTGATTTACATTTACACAACTTTGTGAATAAGCAATATCTATGGGACTTAGAATGTTGTCATTTGTGGTGAGGTATACCATCAGCTGTATGATGCATCTGTTTCAGTGCAACTTGATGTTATATTGTCTGTTATGGAAGTGGAATAACTGCCCTCCAAGGAGAGATAAGGGATAGGGTTTATGGCTGAGGATTGGCAAAAGGATAGAAAAATGGGTTTACGACTCAGTTCAGCTACTGTTTTGTGATTTTCAGTGAAGTGCTTCCCATCCTGCCTAATTCTCCACTTGTCTGCAAGGCAGAACAGCCTTTTCCCATTCTTCAAGTACTACTGATTGCATCCTCTATTTAGGCAGCAAAATTGGAATAGTCAGTCTTATTTGTCTATCTGGTTACCTCTAATATTATGCCTGGTATTTTTCTGAGGACTGAAAACTGTGGCAAGTCTTGCAGTTTTTTGAGTTCTTACCCTACACAGTAAAGCTTTTATTTTTTACTGATAGGTTTTGTTTCATAAGAAGGAGGAAGAAACGTTGTGTAATTTTAATTTGAACCAGATCAGATTGTTGAAACTTCTGCCAGTGGTATTCACATGCATGTTCATAAAGGCTTTGCTCCAAAAGTCAGATTTGTATAGTTAATGAATACTACGGAAGGGCCAAAGTAGGATTTGAAAATGAGAACTGCAACATACACTCATAGCTCCTTGGGTGCCACTAAAAGGATGTTCACAGATTTGTAGGTGAACTATGTGCTACTGTTTTGTCGGTGGCTTACACTCTCTTCAAAGCAGAGAAATTGAAATTCAAGAATGGTGAATTTTGGCTAAAGGCGTGGCAAAGAGCGTGGTTTTTATCTGCCTCTACAAGTGCTGTCTACCTCATGACTGTTTTCTTCATCTGTATTTATTTTCACTTTGGTCATGCTGTTCTGATCCTGTCTATCCACAGCTGTTTGTCTTGGGTAACTCCCTGTGCTGTTGCACCGCTAAATAATTTTTATCACTTTTGGCAATACTACTGAAGTTTCAGAAGGGGGAAGAAGAGGACAGTCCCTGTAGTCATAGGAAGAGCAGTGGCAAGGATAATTTTGTTCAGACCTGGACCTGGTGAACATCTGTCTTAAAAGGGAGTACACTGATGATATGTTGCCCACTTCCGATTTTTTAAAGTGCTTTAATTGAAGCTACCTATAAACTTTTGTTTCTTAGAAACAGGTTGATAGAAGAATGATCTTTCTGCCAAATCAAGGGCCTGCTCTTGCAGAGCTGATTGAAAAATGCAGTGGTTCTTTCATTATTTTGTTTAGCAACAGGAATTTTTTAGTAATGACAGAAGAATATTATTTTCTCAATAGCACAGAAATGTTCAGAAGAATTTCTCTGTTCAGAGAAACAAATGTGCTGTTTTACATAATGGCATTCAAAATCAGGCTGAGGAAGAAAGCCAGAATAGGAAATTCTATCTGCCAGTAATTTGTTCTAGGAAATTTTTTAGTAATGATGTACTGTGGTAGTCTAACTAGATGAGGCTCCCTGTGCTGCATTCCCATCTCTTCCCACGAAATACCTTCTATGAAGAAGACTTGTCTCTGTTAATCACCTCATAATTTTGTGATTTTTAAAATTATTGACTAACCTAACTTCCAGTAGAGAGCCTTTTTTTTTAAAACTCTGTGTTCCGTAGGTTGATGTCCTTAAGGCAACAGCTCTACCCCTTCTGAAGAAGTTTGGAATTGATGGTGAAAGTCTGGAAATCAAGGTAAGACAGTTTGTTCCTTCTTTTCAACCGTGTGTTGAAATTATGCTTCTTCAGTACTTCACAGGACCATGTGCTTGCTGTGGGTTTCTGTCTCTAACAGATGATTAGTTGTGACTATGAGCCACACAGTGATAGAGAGGGTAAGGAGAAAGCAGTGATTTTTCTTAGTTTCCAAAGAAGACTGAGAAACCTTTTTGCTTTTTGTTACTTTTCAGCTCATTTCTTATCTTTTTATTTCTACCTATTTCATTCTGCGCCATACTTGGGGCTAGGGAGTAAAAATGGGATCTTTAACCTTTTTGACTTGTAGGAGGGCTGGATCTGTGTTTGGGTAGTTGAGGTTTGCTTCCAGTTTGGAAAATAGAGGAAAGAAACTTTTCTTGAAGACTGCAGTCTACACTACTGGGGCCTGCTGGTGCCATGCCCTGCAAAGCCTCACCCCTCACCCTGCCCACAGCCCAAGTGCCCATGTCCTTGTCCTGGCACTGTCAGGCTCTACTCCTGTGGCCCTGCAGCAGGGCTGGCATTCAGCTTGCCACAGTCTGGCTGTGGGCCTCCCACTCACTGGCCCATGTCCCAGCTCCATCCTTGGCTTGGAATGGTGGGACTGAGTCAGGCTAGAGAGACCTGTTAGTGGGAGTGAGTTCATTCTAGTCCCTCACACACAGAATAGTCTGAGTTGGAAGGGTTCTGTAAGGATCATCAAGTCAGCTGGTAAGTGGATGTTCCATATGGGGATCAAAGCCATGACCTTGGCATTATCAGCACTATGCTCTAACCAACTGAGCTCAAATCACATAGTTCTAGTATCCTCAGCAGCAAGATGCAGGTCTGCTGTTAGAGACAAGCCTTAAGCCAAGGTTGTTTTGGTAAAGACATTTTTGTTTGGTTTTGCACTGTTTCCTATTGAGAAGTCATGGCTTACTGTAGGAGGAGAGGAACAAAGAAATCAATGCCTGCTTTTAGTTTTAATGCAAAATCAATTTCTGCCTTTAGGATGTAGTTTTCTTGCCTGTGTTCACATAATGCCCCGACTTAAACATTTTATTTCAGTGAAATAAAAGTGTAATTTTCAGGTGTGTAGGTACATTCTTTGTACTATTTACTAACCTGCTTTTTTCCTCCGTTATTTGTTCCAGATCAACCGAAGAGGAATGCCTCCCAAAGGAGGTGGAGAGATACTGTTTGCTTGCCCTGTGAGAAAGGTCTTGCAGCCTGTTCAGTTCACAGACCCTGGAAAAATCAAGCGCATCAGAGGAACTGCGTATCCTTTTTTGCTTGTCTGTCTGTTTTTCTACTTTGAGTTTGCTTCTTTTGAAAAAGTCCTCTAACTTGGAATTCGCAGAAGTGCACCCACGTTTCTGAGCATGTATCTGGGTAACACAGGCAAACATTACACAGAGGGGTCATATGACTAAATTTCAGTTGTTTGTGTCTCAAAACTCCTTCAAAGCATTGCTGTTCAAAAAGCATCTGTACGCAAGTAAATAAATTCAAAACTGAACAGCACTATTTAAAATCTTTTCAATAGCAAGGAAAAGTTAAAATACCTTCCATCACATAATGTAGGAGCACTAAAAGAAATCTTAGTTTGTGTGTGAATTCAGTAGTAACCAATGTAATTTAGTCGTGCATAGAATAGGTGACATCTTCACAGTTAGTAGTGTAGCTGAAGTTAGATGGGAGCTTAAATCTTAGTTCAGTTTACTATGCTGTTGGAAGTCGAGGAGGTTTTATTCCACACAGAGATAAGGGCACAAAATATTGTTGTGAACTCCTTACTTTTGCAAACAACCTAGTAAATCTTTTGGATCGTTTATTTCTTTTGATTTTATTTTTCTCTTGTGGCCTTTGTATGGTATCTGTCATGAATCTGATGTCATTGTCAGAAGAAAGTAGAAATCCCTTACATGAAACTGTCTTAAGAAGTGGCCAACATGTAGTTTAATTTGTGTTTGAGAGTTCCAAACATGATTTGGCATTGATTACTCAAAAAGAAAGCAGGAATAAGGTCACATTTTCTGCCAGAGGTGTAGATTTGCAGCGTGTTTCTTCTTTTACCTTTTGGCATGCAGTCACAACTGTGTGAGAACTGGATGTTTTGACTACATTGTCCAATTGCAGCATTTAGATAAGTGCAGTAGTGCCAAGCAAGAACAGTTTTATTGGAAGAACAGTGTGTGCTGTAGAGCAGGAAGGAGGCAGCTCATTATGCTTTTGGTGATAGTTGTTGTGGTATATCGGTGGAGAAAGTAATTTCCTTATGCCTCCATTCTGCTCTGTAATAAGTAATTCTGTATGTTTCAGTGTGGAGGAGAAAACAATGACTGTGACTTTACTGCCATTGTTCTAAATGGAAATTAACATGCAACATAATTCTGGACTACGTTGACTGGTTGTGATTGATGTGTCTGATTGAATTCTGAACTTCTACCTTTCATTCATTCAGGCTTTCCTGGGCCTTTTCTCAGGGACGTAGTTTTGTCTTTAGGCCTGGTTAGAGTCAGTCTCATTTTAGTTTAGCAATTAAGTAGTCCTTCAAGGCAATAGAAAACAAAAAATCTGGAAGGATAAATCCTTATGTCTTTATGTGTACTTTTGTTTCTCCAAGATTCATCTGTGTAAATCTTCCTCACAGCTGTGGAGATCGTATTAGAGCAACCTTCTATACAATCTGAAATACTGAGTGCATCAACTGTGCAGAACAACCAGTTTTCTGATTATTTTTTAATGATTTTGCCCTTAGATCCTGAAGGTTTTGATTTGCCTACTCCACAAGAGATGGTGTAGAAATTTGTAGAAAAGGAAATTCTTCCCTGCCAACTGGGCGTTTTGAGACTGTATTTCTCTGCATTGCTCTGGGAATGTATTTGCTGATGGGTGATTAAATGTGTAGAGTGTGAGTCTGCATAATAGTTGGGCTGGAATTTAAAGCATAAAGTGCTTTGTACATTTGAAGATCTGTTGGGAGCTTCTCTGAAGTATCTGAGTACAAGAGCAGAAAGGCAGTTCATCTCTTATGTACTGTGAGGAGATGGGTTGAGGTGGGTGGGAAGGTGGTTGTTTCTTTCTTCCTGGAATCTTCAGGTGCTGAGTGACTAGAGAACCAGTGCATTTGATAGCCTCAGAACACTGCAGAATAGTTGAAGATAGCAAAGATTTTTTTTTTAGAGCCTTTTAATTTTTTGTTGGAACATTTGTCTTTAATTGCTTATTCATCTTCCCAGTTTCTCCCTGACAGAAACAGAAAGGCAGGATTCTTTTGCTGCTAATTCATAGAAACTTCACTCAGGATCATATTTTAATAAAACATGAAGAACAGAGCACATTGTACTTCGTCCATCGTAAGAAGTACAAGATGACAGAAGAACAATTTAAATTTTATGAAGGGCATGTTCAAGATAGATGTTTACCTAGTCGTGGTCTGTTCTCCAGCACATGTTCTGTGTGTTCTGTTTGCTTCAAGGTTTATCGATGAGAAGACTGTAGAAAGCACATACATGGTTCTCTAGATACAGGAACATGGACAAAAGCCCATGAATAGATGTATAAAACACATGTTTTCTGAAATAATGCACTGGGGCCTCTTTACTTTTGTCAGTCTCTGCTTTCAAATTTACTTCTGACCACAATGGATTTCTTAGCTCAGAAATTTAGATACTCTGTCCGAGTGTCACCGCAGATGGCAAACAGAATGGTGGAATCTGCAAGGGGCATCCTGAATAAATTCCTCCCAGACATCTATATCTACACAGATCATATGAAGGGGGCCAACTCCGGAAAGTGAGTATCCAGAATTTACAAGAAACAGACATGTTTCTGCAATTGTTCATCTGCTAGGGTGTCATGATATAATTTTACTGAGTTTTAGATCACAATCTTCTATTTCGTTGATTTGAAATATTTCTCCCAAAGAAAGAAAGGGTGTTTTATTAGATGTATTTGCTTTACTTTACTTTTACAATGGGCATAAAAGGATGACTATACACCTTCTGATGGAAGTGGTAATATTAAGCATGGGACCAAGGTGTTTTAATGAAATATTAAGGCAGTGTGGGTTGTATTCTGCTGAATGGCTGAGGGAGTGTCCTCTCACTAGCGAGGACTGGAAATTTAATTTATTGTACTTCCACAGATTTTGTTTGCCAGCAGAACACAGAAGTGGTGGATGTGATTCAGACAATTTTGTTGGTATCTGTAATCTCTGTTATCCTCTTGTAACGTCCTCTTGTCACTCTTTCTTGAAGTTGAAAGATTGTAGATAACTCATTTGTCTGTCTTCTGTCTGTATGCTCAAATGCAGGCAAAAATTTAGTCAAAAGGGTGCGCCTTACAGTCGTGGAATTATTGTACTCTTCTTTAAGGTTTCAGCTCTTTCCCCCGGAAGCTGCAATATTTAGCAAGATTAGACTAATTAGTTAGTATCAGGGATACTGCTGTCAAACTATTCGTACTTAAGATGAATGTCACAACACAGCAGCATCAAAAACCCAGCAGCCTGGTTGAAAGGGATTCAGTTCCTCTTCCCATGTTATTGTTTATCTCTCTATACATGCAGTAAAAATAATGTTGTTGCCCCAATTCATTTGACTTCTTTAATTTCATAATGGATGAGAAACAAAATTGAGACCCCAAAACCACGCAGCTCCCTGGAAAATTTTTGCAATTCTGATCTTGTAAACAGTCTGGAACCATTAACATTACAAACCTGCCATATTAAGTATGAAGAAGGATTGGAAAAGACAAAAGTACCATTTCTAAGTTCACAAACTTCTGAACCAAAAAAATTTTAAGGAAATATTTCAAACAACTTAATATTACCACTTCCATCAGAAGTGCGCCTTATAGTCAGGTGCGCCTTATATAATGTACAAAGTTGCGGAATTTGCCAACCCAGAAGTGGGAGCTGCAGCCGCCCCAAGCCACTGGAGCCCCGTGCTGCGGCAGCCCTGGCGCCACGGGAACCCTGGGCTCAGGGCTCCTGCAGCGCCGGGGCTGCCACAGCTCGGGACGGCCGCGGCTCCCACTTCCGAGTTGGCTCGGAGTGGCCACGGCTCCTGTGGCATGGGGCTTCTGTGGTGCCAGGGGTGCTCAGCCATGGGGCTCCCGGAGCGCCAGGACGGCATGGGCTGGCGGGATCACGGCATGGCTTGTGCTTACGGCATCATGCCATGGCTCAGACTGACAGCATCACAGCACAACTTGGAGCGCCGGGGTGGCACAGGCTGCCGCCATCACGGCTTGTGCTTACAGCATCATGGCACGGTTTGGGCTGACAGCATTGCAGTGCAGCTCGGAGCGCCGGGGCGGCACGGGCTGGCGGCATCATGGCGTGGCTTGCGCTTATGGCATCGTGGCATGGCTCGGGACGACAGCATCACAACACAGCTCAGAGCGCCGGGGCGGCATGGGCTGGCGGCATCACGACGTGGCTCGCGCTTACAGGATTGTGGCACGGCTCGGGCTGACAGCATCGCAGTGCAGCTCGGAGCGCCAGGGCAGCACAGGCTGCCACCATCGCGGCGCGGCTCACACTTATGGCATCACAGCACGGCTCAGGCTGACGGCATCACAGCGCAGCTCAGAGCACTGGGGCGGCACAGGCATCGTGGCACAGCACTGGCTCCCCGCACTGTGAGGCAGCACGGGCTCCTGGCACTGCCGAGCAGCACAGGTGCCCAGAACCGGCGGCATCCCCAAGCGGGGTTGAGCCCGCCCGGCCCCAAGCCGAGCCAGTAAACCCCACGATTGTGCGAGTCTGTTACTAATTTGTTACTTTGTTGCGCACAGTGCGGATCCTCCCTGCAAAAAAAAAGTGCGCCGTATGGTCCGGTGTGCCTTATATAATGTACAAAGTTGCGAAATTTGCCGGCTCCTGGAGGTGCGTCTTATAATCCGGTGTGCCTCATAGTCGTGAAATTACCGTAGTTTTTGTTTTGAGTGTTGCAGAGAAGAGCACCATGTATCTTTGAAATTTTTTTCAAACACAGATTAAATAAATGTGAAAGATACTTTCTTCTGTTGAAAACATTTCTGAGGTTTGAATGGCTTTTAATTTTCTTTTTCATTTTTCCTGTTTAAAGAGTTTGACCCAGGAAAAGCCTGCATAGAGGGTTTTGTGGCGAGTGGTACTGGATTTGACTTCTAAATATTGTTGTTAATTTTCTTTTTCCAGCTTCAGTCTGTTGCATCAAACAGGATGTTTGTCATCCTATAGGAGGAGCTGATATGACTTGTTCTTGTCTCATTACTCCAGTTTTGTCCTTATATCGAATGCATTTTTTCACTTTCTTTCAGATCACCAGGTTTTGGCATGTGCCTTACTGCAGAAACCATCAATGGCACCATTCTCAGTGCTGAGCTAGCCTCAAACCCTCAGGGCCAGGGAGCAGCTGTGCTTCCTGAGGAACTGGGCCAGAATTGTGCTAAGCTGCTGCTTGAGGAGATCTACAGAGTAAGTGGCCAATAAGTTTTGTATATGTGTAAAAGGGAGGGAGGTGATAAAACAGGTTTGGAGGCACCCTCAGCTCCAAACAGAGAAATGATCTGACACTGCCAGTGTCTTTTTCATCCAGGTAAAGATTGATTTTGCATGATTCCTTTAGCTTCATATGGGCTGTTACTTTTCAAAATAATATGGATGGGTAATACAATCAGTGCTTTTAAACTAGTGGTTGGAGTGGGACATTATGAGTGGAAGAACATAGTGGGGAGCAAAAGGGGAAAACAGCTGGGCAAGGCTCCAAGTTGACCACTTTGTGGTGATGATGATGACAAAGTCAAATGTGCTGAGAATTGTTAGTTGTATGGAGAATTGTCTTCATGGATTGTTGGAAGGGATCTAGGATGGTGTTTACTTAGGAATCCTAAGTGCATTGCAATTTTCTTCAGCATAGATACCTTTATCAAAATGATTTTTGTTTATGGCAAGAATTTTAGTGGCGGAGTTGGGTTGTTTTGTTTTCTTTAAAGGGCTGAGCAGTTATTAGATGCTATGAAGTTGTTTATTGTAAAGGCACATTAATCTCGACAGGCAAAGAGTCCAAAGTGTTAAAGCCCATGCTAGAAGTTTTTGGTATAGAGTCCCAAATAGAAGTAAAGTCCCAATTAGAAGTAGAAGCAGCTCCTGGTGCAAGGCCCCAGGAGAGCCAAAGTTGCAGCTGCAGCCTGTCTTCTTCTGGACGATGATAATGGTGGTGAGGGGAGAGAGAGGGCGTCTCTCCCAGTGCATAGATTCTTATACACAAGTTAGCCAATAAGCTAAAAACATGAATCTGAAGCATTTCTTCTTAACCTATTAGAATTCTGTTTCTTATAACAAAATTTTATAATCTATGCATACAGTCTATCTGTTCTATCTGAAAAAATGTAAACAATGTTCTTACTATAGTTTTATTATGTCTTAAACTATGTTTTGACGTTCTCGTGAAGACTTGTTTTTTAAAATTTGTTTTCTACACTGGTATCTAGGACTGTGTTTTTCAGCTCTCACTGCAGCCTGTTGATCTCTCTCTGAGGAACTCCAACAGAGGAGCAGCTTTCAGTGTTACAAATTATTTGACAAATAGTGCCCTGATGAGTTTCAGATTTAAGAAAGAACCTTGCAGCTGCTTTGCTTTGTATCTCCAGAAATATTTGACTAACTATTTTAGTATCGATAAAACACATTTGGCCTTTAGGAGGCAGTCATCTACAAATTTTGTTCATTATTTAAAACGACAAGCAGTTACTCTAAACTGTAATAACCTATGTGACTTCACAAAGAGTTAAAACTACCATTATTGAGATCCTGTATTAGGGAATGTAGTTAAATAAAAAAGAGCCCCTCAACCTCATAAATCACATCCATATCTGTGTTAGGTTGTTAATCAGTGCCCGTATTATTTTTCCTTTTCTCTGTTGCAAATCTTTCATCTGTTTGAATTACCAGTTACTTTTTCCAGTCTTCCATTAATATTTTGTCTTTGTTTATTCACAGTTTATTCATATAAACTGTGTTGCTAAAGGACTTTTCTAGCCCAGGTTTCTTGTCTCAGAGAAATGCCACCACCAAAATGTTCTTCCTGGGTGGCTGGGTACAATCTAGACCCCTTGTATTTGAAAGTCCAGCATGTGTATGAAGCATCTGTATGTTTCTGCAATTATGTAGTGTCATGTATTTATTTTTATTTCAGGCATGAACTGTAAAAATCTTTTGGTACACTTGTTTGTGTAAATGTCTTGGAAAACATCTTCAGGTAGTCAGATATCCAGAGACATCAAAAATCCAGTTTCCACATACTTTTATCAATAACAATAGGTATTTTTTTACTTTAGAAACCATTCAGCACTTGATAGATTAAAACTAGTGGGAGAATTTGTCCAGGTATTATATTTAGCATGGAGTGAGATGTCAGAGAACTTAAAAAATGAAGAGGGCTGGAAAGGCTTAAAGCAAGTATCTTTCTGCTTTAGTGTATGGCAGACATTTGAATATGATGAGTCAAATTTTGCGAAGGATAGTGAGAATCTTAAGACAACAGAAAAACAAGTTTGCGGAGGAAGGAGGGTCAGACAAGTCTTTGAATCAAAGTAATAGGCTGTCAAGTTTCTGTGTCTTTGCAGAACAGATTCTGAGTGAGTGAGGTTGTTAGCTGTGGCTTGCTTTGGAAGTGCTAGTACTCCTTTATGTGTGGGTGACTTCTGTCCAAGAATGACTGAAAAATGCTGAGCAGTGTACAGACTCTTTATCCTTCACAATAGCAGTTCACTGTAGAAAAGTTCTAGTTTGCTAGCATTTTTGGTTATTGTTCTGCTTTTTCACTACAGTGCTTAGTCAATATTTAGTGAATTCCCCTCTCCCTCCATCATGGGCAATATGATAGGTTTTGTTATGTAGTTTTCAGACTACATACTTGAATTTATATATGACACAATGGTCCTACAATGCTAGCCTGAATTTTGAAAGATCAGGTTTCTTTCTCATTTTCTTTCTTTTGTATTTTTTGTTTTGTGATGGGCTTTTTTAGGGTGCTTGGGTTTTGAACATTTGTTTTTTTGTTTGGGGGAATTTTTGGTTTGGTCTTTTTTCTGGTTTTTGATAGGTCAGTTTGATTTAGTGTTGAACCCAGAGAGAGTATAAAAACATGTAGCAAAATGCACAGTGTTTGCTTAGTTTCATATTTTTAGTGTTTTTTTGCCTAGGTAAGATGTTTAGTGAAACTAAAAATCTGAAAAAGCAAGAATAGATTGCTCTGAGCAGGCAATCTGTAAGTCCCACATCTTTTTACACCATCTACTTGTCAAGTACAGGGCTCAAGGGAGAATTTATTTTCCTGGTTTTAGATCCTTTGTTTATGGGATTATTTCACCATCTGTGTCTTTGCCAGTATGTACTATGCTGTGGGAACCAGGGAGGATTGGCCAGACTGGACACAATTCTCACAACTGACTGGAGACTATTCTCTAGAAAAGGGCTTTAGGTGTTGGGATCCCACAAATCCCAACCCACAAATCTGCTGGAGTTGGAGTTGCTATTGAAAGGGGCCCAGGGATATTTTGTAAAAATTATATAAACTTTTCCATCTAAGAAATCTAAGGATTTGAGTCTTTCTAGACATCATTTTCCTAAGCCTTTAAAAAGATATTAAATAGGTTGCATGATTCTTGGATTCAGCAGAGCTTTTTTAATGCATATTTGTTGATGAAAGATGTCAGAACTGGTTGGCTAATAGTAAGTGGCACAGTGCCTTAATTGCAGTGGCTCTGCAAGAGGAGGCAATGGAGTTACTGACTAGCATTGTCATTATAGATCCATATGCAGTTCTTTCTGAAGCTTAATTGTGGAAGGCCAGTAAGGATTTTAACTCTTGTCTTTGAAAGACATTGTTTATGGGAGCTTTATGTAGAGAGTACAGTAATTTCACGAATACAAGCCGTAGCAATTTGACAAAAATTTTGGTGGAAACCCGGAAGTGCGGCTAATAGTCGGGGGCGGCTAATATGTGAATAATTTTCTGACATTTACAACCCCAGACGTGCCAGCCAGTGTGCCGAGCCAAGCACCTGCCAGTAAAAGCCACATTTCACGATTGTTACAGTGTTACTGTGTTGCCCTGGCTCCCTGCAGGCAGCACGGGGGGCAAGGAGAGAGGCGGGAGAGCTCTCTTCTTCCCTCCTCTGCCGCAGCCCAGGGGAGGAGGGGGGGGGGGTCACCGCCATTGCCGCGGCCCGGGGAGGGGGGGGGGGGAAGTGCGCGCCGCCATTGCCGCGGCCTGGGGAGGGGGGGGGGGAAGTGCGCGCCGCCATTGCCGCGGCCTGGGGAGCCGACGGGGGGGGGGGGGCGCCGCCGTTGCTGCGGCTCCGGGAGCCAATGGGAGCCCCGCGCAGCCATTGCTGTGGCCCGGGGAGGCGGGGGGGAAGTGCACGCCGCCATTGCCGCGGCCCGGGGAGCAGAGGGGAAGTGCGCGTTGCCATTGCCGCGTCTCGGGGAACCGACGGGAGCCCTGCGCAGCCATTGCCGCGTCTCGGGGAGCCGACGGGAGCCCCGCGCAGCCATTGCCGCGGCTCGGGGAGGAGGCGGGGTGCTTTGTCCACGCCCGCCGCCGGCGCCACGGGCGCGGGAAAGCTCCGTCCCCGCCCACCGCTGCTGCCGTAGGAGCGGGGGAAGCTCCGTCCCTGCCTGCCACCGCGGGGCAGCGCCGACCCGGGGTGACCGAGCCCAGTGGCAGCGGCGGCCGGCCCCGAGCGGCAGCACCGGGCTGGGCCACCTGGCCCCGTCAGCGGCCGCTAGCGGGCCGAGCCTGCACAGCCTTAGCTCAGCCAGTAAACCCCGCCCTCCCGCGGTTCTGTTACTAATTGCACGCGGGTCCTCGCTGCGAACGACAGAGCGGCTTATATTCGGGTGCGGCTTATTTATGGACAAAAACCGAAATATTTGCCAACACCCAGAGATGCGGCTTATACTCAGTGCGGCTTGTATTCGTGAATTTACTGTAATTGGCAGAATGGAAAGGCCTGGAAGAACTAGAAAAGGATTTAATTTTTATATTCTTTGTAATCATGAAAAATAGGAGAGTACGTGTACCTATTTAAGGCTGAATTCTTTAATGAATAAAGCCTGAGTTGCTAGGGGACCTTGAAGGGGCAGGAGGGCTAAAGCTGTTTATTTCATTGAACTAGAGCTACAATTTCATTGATGACTTAATTTTCAAGATGTTCTTACTTCAGTGTGGTAAGGCTTTGCTCCATTCTTCTGGGAAAAAATCCAAACCCCAAAAACCAAAATACAAGCGCCCTGCAATAATTTGTTACCCTTCGCATAACAAATGGAGTCCTGCAAATGTGTACCACGCAGGTAAGGGTGGAAATGGTATGTATGCCAAAATATAAATAACATTCAATCAAAGCTGGGCTCAAGCTCAGAAGAATAAAGCTTTTTGAAACACTGTTGTCCAATATGCAGGATTGTGACATTTGTGTATACATGTCAGCTGTAGTATTTGTACAACATTTAAAAATGGATGGGATTTTAAGTGATCTGTGTCTAATTGTCACAACTAGATGAATTTGACTCTGTAGTCAGTGTAAGCAATAATGGAGAAATTGTGATAGACTGAATTAATACAGTCTAGGAGCTGCATTCTACATTGGTATCAAGCATCAGCTATTTTGGAACAAACATACCTTGGCTCTGACTTTGCCCATCCCTTTTCTTTTGGGAGGGTTGTTTTTAATTTTTGACTCCTGAGTAAGTGGCAGGTGGATTGTTAGAAAAAACCTTGACCTCCTTGGAAATCTTAAGTCCTTCATTGGTAGAAGTTACTGTTCAGTCATTAGATTACAAGCAATCACTTAATGTCGCTGTCTGGGAACTGCGTTTGTAGGAGGGTGTTGCAAATGAGTAGTATAGATCACTTAAATCACAGCAAAATTATTATCAAAAGCAAGTTTTTGTATAAATTTGTTAACGTGCAACAAAGTTTGATGGCAAGGTTCATTATTGCTTATTACGTGGATGAAGCACACAAAGAAAAAATGAATTAGAATGAATCTTCAATGATTTATACAGAGAATGGGAATGCAAAAAGGGTAAGGAGGGAGAAGGATAAGGCTGCAAAAGGGATAAGGGAGGTCCTTAATTTCGGTCACAAAAGTGGACCCCTTGCAAAATGTAACCTCAGACTTGATCAACAATTTGTCTAAAGAATGTAGCAGGATTTAGTCATTGACCCTTGGAATGCTGACACAATCTATTAACTTCTATAAAGTGCATGTGCACCAGTGCGTGCAGTGTGGGGAACAAGCAAGATGAGCTAGAGAACTGCATGCAGTCACAGGACTTTGATGTTATCGTAGTGTCAGAGACACGGTGGGATAGTTCAGTGACTGGAACGTCAGGAGAGACAGACCAGGAAGGCGGGGTGGCAGAGTTGTCCTCTGTGTGAGGCAACACCTGGAATGTATGGAGCTCTGTATTGCTGTAGATAATGAACTCATGGGTCACAATAAAAGGGCAGGCTAGTAAGGGTGTCACTGTTGTGGGCGTTTGCTGCCTGATCAGGAGGAGGAAGCGAATGAGGCCATCTACAGGCAGCGTGAAGCAGCCTCAAAGACACAGGCCCTGGTTCTTTTGGGGGGACTTTAACTACCCTGACATCTGCTGCAACACCTGCATGGTGAAACATGAACAGCCCAGGAGGTTTCTGGAAAGCACAGATGACACAGGTAGTGGAGGATCCCACAGGAAAAGGTGTGCTGCTCAACTGATACTAACAAATAGGGAAGGCCTGGCTGGAGGTGTGACCATGAGAGTGTGGAATTCATGGATGAGGAGAAAGCAGGGCAGCAAGTAAGTTTACAACCACAGACTTTGGGAAAGCTAACTTTAACTTCTGCAGGGAGATCTTTATGGAGAATTGTCACTGATGTTGGAGACAGGCACGTGACAGAATACACCGAGGCTCATGCCACAACAGCCAACTTTCATTGAGTGCTCTCCTCCTGACATAGTTTTGTAGGCCCACGCGGCTGGTCCTGATCTGCTGAGCTAGTTGCCACCCGACTGACTGCTGATAGCTGCCCGTGCCCCCAGCAGCCTAGACCTGCTCCCCAGCGGTCCAGGCTGGTTGAGTGACTTAATGAAGGTACTTATATAATTAGTTATCTAATTAGTTATATTTCAGTTGTATCATTAGGATTATTTATAAGTGTGAGGCCTGCAGGCCAGCTGTTAGCTGCCACAGAGAATGACATGGGAAGAAGCCCCACAGGGTCCAAGAGACCCTCAGGGGTCCAAGAGAGTTGGTTGGTATTCTGGGCACTAGCAGAGGCTGGGAACTGACCCACTGGGGAATAGCTCTGTATATCCTGGTGGACAGCAAGCTGTCCATGAGCCAGCAGCGTGTCCTGGTGGCCAAGAAGGCAAATGCTATCCTGGGGTGCATTAGAAAGAGCGCTGCCAGCAGTTTGAGGCACATGATCCTGCCCCGCTTCTCAGCCCTGGTGAGACCACATCTGAAATGCTGTGTTCAGTTCTCAGGACAAGAGAGACATAGTGTTCCTGGAGTGAGTTTAGAGGAGATGACAAAGATGATTAAAGAGCTGGGGCATCTCTTTTATGAGGAACAACCAACAGAGCTGCACCTGTTTGGTGCTGAGAAGAGATGACTAATGGGGACCTTATCAATATATTTGAAGGGACTGTGCCAGGAAGATGGATGCAAGCTCTTCTTGGTGGTGCCATCAATAGGGCAAGAGGCAACAGACAGAAACTGATGCATGGGAAGTTCCACCTGTATATGAGGAAGGTATTTTTACATATGCTTTACAGTGCAGGTGATTGCACGCTGGATTCCAGTGTGCCCAGAGAGGTTGTGGAGTCTCACAGGAGATACTGAAGAACTGTGTGGATGAAATTCTGTGCCCAGTACTCTGGGGTGATCATGCTTGAGCATGCTTCCAATCTTAACCATTCTTGTGATTCTGTGACTGACATTTACAAAATTATTCAGAAAGATTTCTGTAAGCTCAGTAGTAATTTAGTTAAAAAAATATGAGATGGCAACATTCACACTAGGCTTGCTGTAGTGTATTTAAATCAATTAATACATGCACACACATAGACATAAGGATGTATATAAAAAGATTAAAAATTCCCTTCAAATTTAGTAAAATATGTCAGATGGCTTTGTACCTGTCAACATGTGAAGGATTAAGCTTTGAGGGTTGAGTGTATCGGCCTAGGCCCTGTCAACAGCTTTTGGTGATTGTTCTCCAAGTACTGCAGATTTGAGGGTTGTTGAGCTTCAAGAGGTGTGCCACTTAGAGGGAGGTGCTGGTGAAGCCTACTGTGGCCTTGAGAATTCAAAGACCCACACTTAGTACTGCTGCCTATATGGTTGTGAGATGCTTAGCTTTAGTCTCCTGTCATTGTCCGTTCTATCCAGAATCTGGGTCAGTTGTTACTGGAATTTTTTCAAGAGGTGCAGTAACAATAGTATTGTTCCACCTGGGCTATGATTCAGACAAAAGTAGTATTCCAAGGCTGTCCATTAGAAAGCAATAGTTTGTTCAGCAGAAGTTCCTAGGAGCAAACTGTTTCTGGTAAGCTAAAAAGCAGTTTAACTTCCAAGAGCCATTAATCAAGGTCAATGTCTAACGAGAGTTCCTGAGGAGATCGAGAATTCCTGAGGAGATCGTAGGGTGGCCCAAGGGGACGAGGGGAGTGCAATGGGCATAACAGATTGCTACTGCACAGCAGTACTGGGGATGACTGACTCACTGCAGCAAGAGAGCTTATGTAACCAGTTAGGACATGATGGATGACTTGTGTTTTGATGTACTTTTTAGGACGTGGTTGTCTCCATGCCGATTGAAGCTTTTGTATAACTTTGGTTATAAAAGTAGATACTTTATAATGTTTTCAGCTGTAAAGAAACAAAACAAGGTCAGAAAAATGTGATGTTTTCATCCAAGTAATAAGGAACATTTTGAATTACTAACCAAACTACAACTAAAGAAAGTCCAGTATCCAGGAATACTTCTTACCAAACTCTTATCTGCTTCTTGTTGTGTTTCTCGTTGGCAAATACAACTGGTGAGATCTGTGACTCTAGATCGCACCAGCAAATTCTGAAAGTATCCTGCTCACTCAAGATAAAGCACAATTTTTATCAGGCCCATAGGAGGCATAGGTTCAGTATGTGAACTTAATTTTGGCATGGCAAGTTCACACAGGTAAAAGGGTAAGTACTGCTGTAAGAGCATGTTTTAGGAGTTGGGTCATGGTAGTGAATGTAATAGAGCTACTTATTTTGCTATGCTGTAATTCATTGCGTGAAATGCAGAGACGTTTTTCAGAAGAATGGAGCTGAGGCTTGTCACACAGAAGCAAGACCATTCTTGAAATTTAAGTCTCCAGGATCACCCCTTGGAAAGACTCTCCATTTCTGCCTCTCACTGAGTAAATGTCACTGAAGTTGTCACATTGGCTGATTCTCCTAATCTATGTAGTCCAAAATTTATTTTTTATCAGCAAAGGTAGCTGTCAGTTTACCTCATTAGAGAATTTGGCTTTAAAAAGATTAGTTTTTAGTTTCAGTCTCTTCAGAGAGCCTATTCAGAAGATTTAGCATTGGGCCTGATGCAGCAGAAAACTATTCATAGATTTCATGAAGCTGTGTATCAGTATGAATATAAGGACAGTCAATTTTTTTCTATTTTTAGTGCTTTTGCATAGCAGTAGTTGGTAAATTCTCTCTACAGCAGCCTTGACTGAAAGTATCCCTTTAAATTTATATTCCAGCTTTGTAAACAATACTTATTTCTAATTCTAGCCTTCCAGTTCTAATTAATGTATGCATCATAGTGAACACCTTCCACATACAGAGCAATTTACCTTCCATATGACATAATACAGTCAAATATGTACAAGAGTATATATCGTTCTACTTAATTTTATGTATGGCTCTTTCACTTAGCAATAAAAAAAATCTTCCATTTTACTTATGGAAGGGAAATGTTTACAAGCATAAACCCACAAAAGTTGGCAACAAGAGTTTTTGTGGATAAGTGGTAAATAACTTTTGGCTTTCCGTTTTTCCACCTGCTAACACTGAACTTTTTGTCCAAATGTAACTATTGTTATCATAAAGTGCTGTAATTTGTTTATCTTCAGATTCATGTGAACTAGAACTAATACCTCTTTTCAATTTATTGCAAATAAATTCTTCACTGTTTACATTCTGGGATGTTAAAACAGACTAGGAGGGATGTTTAATGTGACCTCCTTATGGGTTTTGTTTTAGTTCTGTTCTTTTCCCAGCCAGCCACATGAAATTAGTTTGTCATTGTAAAAAATCTAGATTTTTATCTTCTTGGCCCTTAACAATTGGGAGTGGTATTTCAGCCTTTTAAGTGTATCTTTTGCCTTCGTTAGTCTCCTCCCATCCCAATTTCTGGTTTGTACAGAGATTAATTATTAAAACATTTTGGTTTTCAGGGAGGCTGTGTAGATTCAACGAATCAGAGCCTTGCTCTGCTCCTTATGACCCTTGGACAGCGGGATGTTTCCAAAGTCCTGTTGGGACCTCTGTCTCCATACACGTAAGTTGTTTTGTTCAGTTCAATTACACAGTCTTGTTTTAATTCACTAGTTTATTGCACAGCTGTTTTTATATATGGAAGACTTTGCCTATGGTAACAAATAGAACAACTTGTACCTGACTTAAAATGAGACAAGTGGTGTAAGTAGCCTAGAGTTTATTTCTACATGTTAGATGAGTCTCTTACTGTTCCATATTATTCCTGTTTCTGAGAATTGTAGAGACAGGGTTTATTGATGGTTCTTGACCTAGAATGTATGTGTACATCAATTGGCTTTTTGTTGCCTAGTGTACACTACTATGTTTTCCCTAGTGATCTCTCTGTAGCTGTGTCCTTAAATGTCATATTTCAAATAAGCTGTGATTTTTGCTATGAAACAGCTTAAGACTTCAATTCCTGGAGCTATGTCCTATTTCAAGGTTTTATTTATCTGGTCCTTTGGTCCCAGTTTTTACAAAGCTTTGTACCTGGTAGCTGTTCAGAGGATAGAAAAAAATTAATTTCTTATATTGCTAGTTACAGGTTACAGAATGACAGAATCATCAAGGTTGGAAAAGGTGTCTTAAGATCGTCAAGTCTAACTTTTGACTGAACACTATTTCTGAACTAGACCATAGTGCTAGGTCTGGTTTTTTTCAATACTTCCACAGATTGTGACGCCACCACCACCATGGGTGGCCCATATAAATTCTTACCAACTCTTGCAGTAAAAAAATTCTTCCTGATGTCCAACCTGAACCTTTGCTGGTGCAGCTTGAGGCCATTTCCTCTAATCTTGTTGCTTAGTGCCTGGGAGAAGAGACCGAACCCTCACTTGGCTATACCATTCCTTCACAGTTGTGGAGAGTAATAAGGTCTGCCCTGAACCTCCTTTTCTTCAGGCTAAACACCGCCAGCTCCCTCAGCTGCTCTTCATAGGACTTGTGCTCCACACCCTTCACCAGCTCTGTTGCCCTTCTCTGGTCTCCCTCCAGCACCTCAATGTCCTTCTTGGAATTAAGGGCCCAAAACTGGGCACAGGATTTGAAGCATGGCCTCATCGGTGCAGGGGAACAATCCCTGCCCTGCTCCTGCTGGCCACACTGCTGCTGGTACAGCCCAGGGTGCCATTGGCCTTCTTGGCCACCTGGGCACTGCTGGCTCATGTTCAGCTGCTGTCAGCAGCAGCCCCAGGTCCTTTTCCTCTGGGCAGCTTTGCAACCACTCTGCCCCAGCCTGTGGCACTGGGGTTGTTGTGACCCAGGGCAGGACCCAGCACTGGGCTTGTTGAGCCTCACACCACTGGCCTTGGGCCATGATCCAGGCTGCCCAGATCCCTCTGCAGAGTCTTCCTGCCCTCCAGCAGAGGGCAACACTCCCATCCAGTTTGGTGTCATCCACAAACTGACTGAGGCTGCACCTCAATCCCCCCTCATCCAGGTCACTGATGAAGGTATTAAACAGAACTGGCCCCAGTACTGAGCCCTGGGGAGCACTGCTGGTCACTGGCCACCAGCTGGATGTAACTCCATGCACCACCACTCTCTGGGCCCAGCCATACAGATTTTTATTTTTTTACCCAGTGAAGAGGGCACCCCTCCAAGCCATGAGCTATTACTATAGTTCCCTGGGTCCTTCCTTTGATCCTGCTGGTATGAGCATCACACTGGCCAGTCCTCTGGGACCTGCTCAGTTAGCCAGGACTGATGCTGCCTGATGGAGAGCAGCTTGGTGAGCACTTCTGCCAGCTCTCTCAGTACCCTTGAATGAATCCCATCCAATCTCATAGACTCCTGTGTGTCTAAATTGCTCAGTACTTCATTGTGTATTGCAGATCTGTTCTGCTCTCTGTACCCCAGCTCAGGGGGCTGATTGCCCTGAGTATAAGAGCCTTACTGTTAAAGACTGGGGCAAAGAAGACATTAAGGACCTCAGCCTATTCCTCACCTTGATGACAATGTTCCCCTCTGCATTTAATAAAGCATGGAGATTTTCCTTGGCCTTCCTGTAGTTTTTGATGTAATTTGTCTTTCACAGCAGTGGCCAAATTGAGCTCTAGAAGAAACTGGTTAGGGAAACAGCATCCATTATCAAAAATTTAGTTTTTCAGACTTGCAAAGGATTTACTAGATTGCCGTTATTTCTAGAGACTGAGGAGTTATTTTTTATTCAAATGAAGGGAGGTTTGTTTACCTGACAATGGCATCAAATAATAAGAGTATGAACTGTCCTTTTTCGGTTATCATGGTACCGGTGCTGTATACGTGAAAGGTACAGTACTGTGATAACTGAAGAATGGTGGTGCCATCACATGAGAGCTAAAAATTACCTAACTGCTCTTCTCAGCTCCTGATACCTTGGAAACAACATTCATCAGATTTTGAGGGGAAGACAGGGAGGTGTCCCATTCCACAAAGGGGAAGTAAACCCCTGTAAAGTAAGTATTCACGTGGAAGATTTCATTAGAGTAGATATTAGTGTTTGAAGTGCACAGTTAAGCATATGAGACTATCCAATCATTTGTCATTGTATTTTTAAATTTTTAATAATTTTTTTTGTGAAAATCAAGCAAATGCACTAGTTTATTTTATAAACAGTCTGAATTCAAATTGGTGGGTTGTCACTTCTTCTGAGCTAGTATATGCAGTAGGGATAAAGGACAGGAGTACACATACTGAAGCAGCACGTAGTAAAATCTATGATTCTCTGAGAATCTGTGACTCATGAGTCCTGTGAGGATCTGTTCAGATAGAATGCACCTTTTTATGCAGCAACCCCATGCCTTCAATTAGAGCTACTTACAAAGGACTGGTAAATTTTGCTCCCAAGCAGCTTATTGGATACACAAGCTTATGAAATAAATTACAATATTGTCATGTTCCGTGTCCTTGTCTCTTACTTTCTCTCAGAGCTGTGACATCTCTGCATTTAACACTTTCACCCTACAGAATCTGAGGTTATTTAAAGGCTATGTTATGCTATATTGGCTTCCCTGTCCAGCATAATACAGCATGAATGTGACAGTTCACCTGGCTGCTGAGAGCATCACATGGGGACAAAATGCTTTGGAATATATCCATTAGAATGAGGAAGTTTCTTAATTTCCCAGGAGACATCTGCTGCCCCAACTGACAGTGGGGAGTGGAAGGGCAGGCAACACCATGAGCACTGCCACTGAGTGGCAGTGGGGCTACCAGTCTGCATGACCAGCAGCTGTCTGCATTACCTGTTTCTTAGCATCCGTCTTTCACAGAAGCAAGT
This sequence comes from Catharus ustulatus, assembly GCF_009819885.2. NCBI lineage: Eukaryota > Metazoa > Chordata > Aves > Passeriformes > Turdidae > Catharus > Catharus ustulatus. Next base: position 28,186,469 of record NC_046262.2, read on the forward strand.
GCCTTTCTGCCAAGCTGAGCTTAAAATCAAGTGCAGGATGCTGGCCATGCTACTAACTCACAGAGGTCAGTCTGGCAAGACAGACCTGTCTGCATGCAGGTGGATCAGGGTGAGCCAGGGTTACGTGAAGGACAGCAACAGAGTGCCCCAGTCCATGGCTTTGCAAGGGCTTAAAGAGATGGGGTTAGGGTCTCTCTGCCCAGCCAAGCTCACACTTTGTTGCTTCTCTGACCGGGGCTGCCCACCCCCAGCTCCTCAGTCTGTCTCCTCCTGGGAAGATCTCTGGCAGGACTCAGGAGAGCAGTGCCAGGGCTGCCAGTGCTGCCCGGCAAAGCTCTGTCCAGACCCCAGGGCAGCTGAACCAAGAATGCACTGATGGTGCACAGGTCTTCTCTCTCACTGGTCTGTTTGTTGTTTGCATTGCCCAATATGTGAAGTTGTTGTGTACTTTTGCTAATTCTTAGCAGGCTTTAGGGAAAAGACAGCACTTAGATAAACAGGCCTTTTACTCTTGTTGTTGTTGGCCATAAGGCCACCACTGTGGCCCATGTAGCTGTCCCTGCACCTAAGGAGCAGCTCTGTTCAGCTGCTACCTTGTTCTTGCCTGAACATACTGTAAATTTTCAGCAAAATAAACCTTTGTATCTTTCACCCCCTCCCTCAGTCCTCCAGCCTGTGCCTGTGTGGTTGGTGTAGCCTACACTATTATTTGAGGTGCCCACCTGCGACCCAGACCAAACTCAGAGCTAATACAAACCTGCTTTCTGTCATGTACCCCTACCTTCCCACCTCTTTCTCTTCTATTTTCAGGGCTCATACCACTTGTGTTTCCACTGCTACAAGACAAAGTTATCCTTTTTGCTGCTTCTACATTCTTCCCTGATGTCCCCAGGCAACCTTCCCCTTCCTTGCGCTCCAGTGAGCTTTTACCATGTGCATAGGGGCTGATATTTTTCTCACTCTGCCCTTATTCAAAAGGCAGAAGAGTCAGAGATGCAGGGTAGCCACCTATGTGCAAAGAGAGGTATGGACTAAACTGATCTCACAAATTTTGCAGAACTTCCTGATCACCTTTTAGGATTTTTTCATGAGTCTCTGGCTCCACATGAGCTCTGGCATTTTTACAGTTTATTCTGTGCCCTCCTCACAGTTCAGCATGCCACTCCTGCTGTTTTAGGCTTGGCTGCTTTCTTGTCACACTGCCAGAGCCTGTGGGAGGACCCAGCTAAGGAGAAGGCTGACACAGAGCTTGTTGTCTGTCAGTTTTGCTGAAGCATGTGTGCCAGCATATACCCATTTGCCTACTATAGCTGCAATCAGAAACCTTGCAGTTGGGGAGGTATGGAAGAAAAGGTGCTTTTCAGTTCTTCCTTTCGACAGTTAGTCCATTTGAGAGATGAGAGAGCTGGTGTCTTTGCTGGGGCAAGTTAGCAGTCCAGGAAGGTGCAGGAGAAAGTATACATAGCATTGGGAGCAATGTTTCCCCAAATTCACCCTGCAGAGATATTTAGCAAAATGCCCCAGACATAAGTAAGATCATCCCAAGCACACACCAGTGCTGGTAAAGCAGCCTGTCTTTTTCCAGCTCCTGCCATTTTCCTCCTCTCCTGTGCATGTATCTGAGCGCAGGAACAGCAGAATGCTCAGCTGAAGTGAATAAAGCAATTTTGCTCCTGCAATTTTCCTTGTACTCCTTCATAATTTCTGTGAATAGGAGCTACCAAGAGGCTTTCAGAGGCCTCATGATGTCACAGTGGGGATAGGCTTAGGCTTTTGATCTCCTTTCCATTTTGTGGGTACTTACTCTTGATTTATTGTAATGATGTATGTGTGATTAGCTTGCAATTATGCTTTCAGCATGTAGAGCAGACCAGCCAATGTGTGAACTGAATGTCCACATTCCTTTTCCTTAAACTAAGGAAAGCACATACCAGTTGCTGGAGGAGATTAAAGCTTAGTTCAAGACTGCAGACTTGCTTGTGGTGATGACTGGAAGAGTCCAAATTTCTGTCAGGAGCAATTACAAATTTTCTTTTGTTGTCCTTTGGTGCAATTGCATGTTCCCTCTTTTGGAGAAGGCAGTAAAAATGTTCTTTTGGATGTTTTTGGGTTTTTTCTTTTTTTTACAGTTTTTTCTGTTATTCACCCTCCAGTCAGTGTTTGTTTAGGATTAGTGTGATTGTTTAGTTTCTTCTTGCATTTCTGTCTGAAATGATGAAAGGAAATTTTTTTTTAATGAGAAAACAGGAAAAATTCTGAGTCTAAATGTAATTCTAATGAAACATTTCACTTAGAAGTGGAGAGGTCAGTAATCAGTAAGAAATCAAACATATACTTTGAGATTTCTCTTAAATTATGCACCTGATCTTTTGGTTATCCCTGTTTATGTTTTATTTCTGCTTTGAACATTGGGCAGGGGAAAGGAGAATCACAGGTTGGTATGGAGTTCATATAGCCCTGATGAAAAGTCCCCATCAGGAGTAAATGACCTTGCCTGGCTGCATTTCTCTCCTTTCTTCTCTCACCATTTTGTCTTGCTGTATTACCAGCCATTCCTCTCTCTGCTTACACAGAGAGTGCAGAGGTTTCAGGATGGGTCACTAGCTGCTTCTACAGCACAAGTGAGAACATTGTTTGGAGCTTGTAGCCCTGTTTCTCTGTTTGTACTAAAGCAGGATCTTCATATTTCATTCAGCATGCTCATTGCTAGAATCCGTGTTAGTACATAATGCTATTGGACTTTCTTTTTTTTATTTCCTTAAACTGTATTATTTTCTCTCATTCAGAATTGAGTTTCTGCGACACCTCAGAAGCTTCTTCCAGATCATGTTTAAAATGGAAACAAAGACCACTGAGGAAGAGCACATGGGTGGAGAGAAAGTCTTAATGACGTGTGTTGGCATTGGATTTTGCAACCTCAGTAAAACTATGAGATAAAAAACATCTACAGACTTTGTGAAAGACAGAAAATGCTGCAAAGATCTAATAAAACCAACCTGTCTCTGTCCTTACTCTGGCATAAGGAGACCTGTGATGATTCCAGTGTGGGGGTACCCAAGCTCACTGCATGTAAACAACAAAGCTGACTTTAGACTATTTAGATCTGTGCTATTTATAAAAGCAAATTCTGTGCTGCTTGGAGTGGCTCTCTGGAGTCTCTCTCCCAAGCTGACATGGGACTGTTTGCACTGTATTCCACTGAATGGGACACAAGTGCCTCATGTCACTGTGCTCTCAAGCCTTAATGAGGTGAGTGCTCTGGTTCTATGTATTTACTGATTTCACTTGTAGTTTTTTCTGAAAGGTTTAGATAGAAAGGGAAAACAAAATTGACCAAAACAAGCTTTGCATTGCAAAACAAATGATTACAATGGAAATATTAGATTCTTGAGGTAATTGCAGAGACAATATTGGCATGAAAATTAAAAGTATGACAGCAATTCTTTGTCTATACATTGTGTGTGTGTAGAATTTGTCAGATGGTCCACTCCTGTTTACATCCACTAAATTCACAGAATCACAAAATAGTCTAAGTTGGAAAGGACTATAAGGATCACTGAGTCCTGCTCTTAAGTGAATGGCCAATACATAGGATGAAACCCATAACCTTGGCATTATTAGCACCATGTCTTAACCAGCTGAGCTCATCTCATCTCATCTCATCTCATCTCATCTCCATCTCATCTCATCTCATCTCATCTCATCTCATCTCATCTCATCTCATCTCAGTTTCACAGGAAGAATAAAATTTTTGTCTTTTGTTTTTCCTGATTTTAGAATACTGCAGAAGAGATCACAGCCTATACTGTCTTATTTAGCCTCCTTTGCAAAGATGGGCATGGGAGGAGAAACCTCCATGGCAGCTTTTGACTTAACGCATATATTCATTTTAGGTTTGGCATGCTGTACACATGGCTCACAATTAGTTGTGAGAAGTTGTAAAAATAGCTATATGCTTTGAGAAAGAAAAATATATTCAGTTCACCATCATATTTTGTGCATCTGCTCCCTTTTTAAAGTGCCAGTAGTGCTCTATGGGCTGTATGCTTGGATTGACAGATGCAAAGAAGTTTCTAAAGTTTGTAAATATTTACTCATGAAAAGCGTCTGGTAAATTCCAGGCAAACCTGCTGAAGTTAATGCTGAGCTCCTGACACAAGGGAAGAAATTTCTATTTGGCTTCAGACTATATATGTCTGGAGGAAAAGAAAACTGTGTCAAAGGCTGGTATATAGAGAGAGCAGAGATACTAGTGACTGTGTTAAAATGATTTTACAAACTTTTATCTGATGCCACTGTAAAGTGGGCATTACCTCTGTAGTGTGAAAAATATGTATTGGACCCGAAAAGGACTTTGACAAAGGTTTGGTATTTACTTAGTGTTTTGTTAGCTTTTGCAGACCATGTGAGTACTTTTTTTACTGTACTTTGTTCTTGTTGCAATCTGTGAGACATGATTTGAAAAAAATGAAGTGTTATGTTTTGGTTTTTTTTTCCTAAATAGGTTTTATTTCCCTTTAAAGCAAAACAGACAACTGGCGGGGAAAAAAAGCCTGGAAGTCTTTCCTGAACCAAAATGTATATGGCTATCTTGAACTGATATATCAAAAAAACAACTTTGGGAGTTGCCAGAGAGGGAGGGAGGGAAGGGGTGAAGCCATGCTTATAATTTACTATCTTCCCAAAATTTGACTTGCAAAGGAAGTCAAGACTAAGGAAATCCTAAATAAAACAATAGGATGTGAAATAAAATAACTTGACTATATCTTTTACATTTCAGGTTAGAAAAAGATATGTAGGCCTTAAAGAATTTACCTTGCTCCCCTCTATCACTATGTTATGAAAAAAATAGAAACTTTCTGAGATAAATTACCCAAAATACAAGGTGCCACTGATCTAAAAGGTTAATGTACAAACTAAAAGCCACTAGAATAAAAATAGAAAACTTACATTAATTAAAGATTCTATTTTGTGCCACAGGTCCAATTCCCAATAAAAATAAAATAAAAAATTTGTGTTGTCACAACTTCAAAAATTAAAAACTTTATTATTTTTAAGCTTAACTATAAAGCTGTGAGTTTTCGCAAATGTTCCAGTTGCACAGAGATGGTAATAAGTTGCCCAAGCAGCAGATACTTCAGCAGTAATTATGTCACACAATTACCTATGCTAAACCTCAGTGTTAAAATTGGACTGGTAAGCCTTAGCCCTTCTGCAAATTGCATAGCTCTACAGCACAACGCTTGCTGCAACTCTGAATTTGCTTGTTGCATTACAGAGAGAAAGAAAGGTATATGAAACAAATAAGTTTTTCCAGGACAGTCACTCTTTGGAGAAATATTAATAATTCCAGAAGATATTTTAGGTAAGAACTGTCATAAAATTATTTGGCCTTCATATTCTGGCAAAAGTACTTATTAGAAGGAAATCCTGTGAATAAAAGCTGTTTTGTTTATCGGCAGCTGTTTTGTTTTGGTGGTCTGATCACACAAGCTATAAGATAGTTAATTTTAGAGTTGGACAGAGGAAATTAATTTTTGGTGAAAAAAATTCATAGTGTTGGTAGCCACAGACTTTATGTTAAAGATGATGGTTACTAGGAGACAATTCTTTCATCTCAGTCCGTCCATAGTAGAGTACAGTGAGTTCATGACCATAACGCACACCAGACGATAAGGCGCACCCCCTGGGGTTCGGGGGAAAAATTTAGTCAAAAGGGTGCGCCTTATAGTCGTGAAATTACTATAATATTCAGGTAATTTAAATTTGAAGTGATTAACCATACATGAATAATCCTGTGCTCTTTGAAAAATCCATGAGTAATTTAGTTAATCCCTTTGGGTGAACAGCTCTAATCTTAGAGTCAGAATGGTTTTGGTTGGAAGAAACCTTACAGATCATAGTTCCGCCATCTCCCAACTAGGTTGCTCAGTCTGACCTTGAACACTTCCAGGGATTGGGCATCCATAACTACACTGGGCAACCTGTTAGAGCAGCTCAAAACCCTCACAGTAAGGAATTTCGAACTAGTAGCTAATCCAAACATACCCTCTTTCAGCTTAAAGCCATCACCACTTGTTCTGTCACTACGTGCCCTTTTAGAAGTTCCTTTCCAGCCTTCCTTTAGGTTCCATTAGGTACTGACTTAAAGGTGCAATGAGGTTGCCATAGAGTCTTCTCCAGGCTGTACAAACTCAACATTCTCAGCCTGTCCTCATGAGGAAGAGAGATGCTCCAACCCTCAGATATTTATGGTGGGCCTCCTGTGGACTTGCTTCAGGAGATCCAGGTCTAATGTTGGGGTCCTCAGAGCTGGATACAGCACTGCAGGTGCAGTCTCATCATAGTGACAGTCACAGTAGTGGCATGAAAAGTATTTGTGAAATATACCTTTACCTTGCATCTCCTGCTAATTTTGTAATACCTGTTGTCAAACTTTTTTCTAGGAGGCTATGATTGTAGTTTGACTGCACCTGTGGTTATGTCAGAAAATTCATGCTGCTTGCTGTAGGATAGTTTCTGGAGTAGAAGAGATTATATTGGAAGCAAAATTGTTTCATTCCAAGCTAGTGCACTTTACCAAAGGCATATGGATAGAAGCAAGTGTGATAACTGTCAGGGGAAGCACACAGTAGGTAAGTTAGCTAGGACGAAACAATAAGTACATTGCTGTCTTGGGTAATGTTTTCAAAATGGTATTTTGTTACTGCCAGAGCATAAATATTTTCTCTCTTCTTCCTCTTCCCCATGGGTGATATGGATTTTGTTACAATCTACTGAAGCATAATTCTCTGCTTGCAAATCCTGGCATTCACTTCCCTGTTTCTCAGTCATACTCTTGACAGAAACCAGAAGTAAAAAATGACAGACAAGAAAAGAACCAGTTTTCAGGATGCATAATTTTGTCTGAGTTAATTCCCACCACCCCCCTCCTGCTTTTTTAAATTTTTTTTTTAATATTGTATGGCCATTTCCATGCTTTTATTTTGTATGTCTGATGTATGTCCCCTTGTATTTAATCTGGCTCTAAGGCATCCCAAGTGAGACACGCAACTGTGTCAGGGCAACTCAAAACAAAATAAAAATGTGGAAGGAACATCTTTTTTAGTCACTGCTTAGGTCTTGGAAAGCTGTGTCTTAAAAGAGCATTTGTGATGGGGTATATAGTGTCTTCCTTGTGTCTGACCTCTGAGCAACACTGACAAGCTCTGAAAAACACCTATAACCTTGTCAGTGAGAGGAGTAAAAAGACAGAAAGTCCTGCAGGGAAGAGAGTGTGTGGGCTGAACTGTGTGGTGACGGCATTGGATGAGTAACAGAAGTAAGTCATGCACTGTGTCACTGCATCACAATGTCCAAATAGCACTTGCACTAGATATAAATTGAGTTGTGACATTGTTACAAGTCAGAACTATTAGCGTGATTTGTAGTAAATCTGTAGCAATAGATGTCAGGTGTTAGTGCTAATCTCTTTCCTGGAGCAGTACAATTATGTATATGCACGAAGAAGAATGCTCAGAGCTGTATTCCCATGTGTATTAGGGAATATCATACTCTGTGTGTGTATGTAGCAATAAGGAGACCCACAGAAGAAACCTGGTTTAAAGTGGTACTGATCAAGGGTGTAGCCAAAGAAAACAAAGGCCAAAATAAACTCTTTACATGATATGAACAGTGGCTGGATGCCCATGAAAATGAAGTAGCAACTGCTCTTCACAACTGAGCAGACAGGTAGGCTTGCACATTTGTCCTCATGCTGTATGTCTGCCAAATAGTCACTCACTCTTCCTAGTGCCAGTTTGGCCATGCTTCCTTGGCAGCCTCCACTGTGCTATTCACACAACAAACGCCAGTACTCCTTCAACAGTGAGCCCATGGTGAAAATCTGTAGGGCCTTGTGGAGACTGATCCATATGGAGTATCTGGTGCTTAATTACAGATGAACTAGTAGGATTAAGGGCTTGATTCCAGTGATCATCGCTACCTGTCAAGGTCACATCCCATTTTAGAAAATGAACAGACTTGGGAGGACACCCAAGTTTGCAGGATGCCTCAGAATTTACACATTGAAGAATAAATGCCTTACCCTTCTCAGTGCATTTTTAACCTGACTCCACCTTGCTCCTTGAAAGTTATTTATATATCTTATAAATATACATATATCCTAAACTGTCTCAGAGAATAAGAAAAAAAACTGCTTTAGCAACTTTTTGCATAAATGTAGATATATTTTCTTAACTTTTGATGAATGCAGATAATTGTAATATTCTGTAATATTCCTTAAGTTAAGACTGTGGTTCTGAATGGTCAACCCTCAGGACATCAGGACAAACAATTTTCTTTGTGTGTCTGGAAATACAGTTTTGATTCTCTGTAATCCACTGAACATCTGCAAGATACATCTAGATCAAAATATGCATGAATTTTTGTTATTTACTCATTTTTTAATGGCATGAAAGTGGGAAAAAAAGAAAAGAAAATCATAGCTGTACTTGTTTGTTTGTGTAGCAGCATTCAGAAGGAACCTGAAGCAGTATGGCTTCCTGAGAGATTCATAAAAGTGTTTGTATTTAGAAACACATCTAAACATTCAGAATGTGACTGGGAAAGAATTTCTGCTGAGAATGTTTCTGAGCATTGATTATAAAAATCTACTTAATAATTCATGCCACAAGTTTATTATCCACTATTTTCACTTGATTTTTGGGACATAATTAATCTACATAATAAATTTTCAAAGAACACATCCACAGTGAATCAGGGAGAGACTAGGAAAGAGAGACTAGGAAGTGATATTTCTGTTTCTTTTGGAAATGTATTTGTTGGGTTGTTAGTAAGAATACTGTTTCATCATCCTTCATAGTTGATGTCAGCAGCATGTTTTGCCTTGCAACAGTGTCAAGATCTTGCTCTAGACTTTTTAAAGTAATGATGTGTGAATTCAAAGTGAAGAGGTATTTTGAAAGATTTGGCTTTTCGCCTGCTATGTAGAGCATCTTAGAAGAACAGGGTATTAGACAAGGCACAGACTTCTTTAGAGTTTCTTATTCAACCAGATGGTGAGGGGGTCTAGTGTAAAGCTGCAACCACCAGAGGCTGGATATGGCAGCTGCCTAAAATGATTTTCTTAGTTTTAGTTTAGTTTAAAGTACAAATAAAGAATGAACATCTGTTTCAGTTTGCAGAGTTAATAAGCAGTGTTAACAGATTTTTTTAAAACTTGAAATTTACAGAAGCAAAAGGAGAGTAGAACTAACAGCCAAGGAGAATAATATTGCAGAGTTCTACCTTCTTTTCCCTTCTCAGTCTCACAAGTTTGCATAGAAAAGAGTAATTTTGGTCAGCAATTGTTGAATAGCAATTGAGACACTGTAAGGAAAATACAAGAAATTACCAAAATTTTCACTTGCCTGACTAACACATGGAGTGAAAACTTAATCATGTTTATGCTCATGGCATTTTCATCACTGAATCACTTTCAAAGAAAGAGCTGCTATGAAAGAACTTCTGAAACTTCTCTTTCCACACCTTTCCAGATTTCAGTGAAGTCTCTCACTGATTTCCTCTGCCTTATGTCTTCTCCAGACAGTAACAATGCTACTGATTAATACACAATTTGAATTGTTATTCCCAGGTCATAGGCATATAAATATAAAAAGGTACATTCTTTGTATTACACGTATTGTAATTCCTGGCTTCATGCATTTTTATCCCCTGTTCCAAAGTCTGTGTTTTGGAGAACTGCTTTTGTGCCAGTGGTAGAGAAGAATGAAGTGACACATTTGTATCCCACAGGGAGCTGGACTAGAAAATATCAAGATTCACAGAATGTTGAGTCTGTGCAAACATTTGCCTCACTTTATGATGGCTATAAGCTTCTTTGGGCTCTACAAGCATGAATCTCCCTGAGTTATTTTTGTTCTTTTTTTTAATGTTGGTTTTGGTTTGAGGATGGTGGGGTTGGTTTTTTTTTATTTGTTTGTTTGTTCTGGTGAAGTTAAGGGTTTTTGGGGGGTTTTTTTGGTTTGTTTTTTTTTTTTGTTTGTTTACAGAATTTATTTGGTTTATTTTGTCTACCTCTTAAGACTAAATTCTGCCAATTTTACTTGTGAAAACATTCCATTGTGATATATCCCTTTCTCCACTGATCTCTTCTCACTCCTCCTGTTGGATCCACGGTCTTTCCTCTAGTGTACAAGCTGGAAGAACAGTCCCCACTATGCTGCAGTGGGGCTCTGAATTGCTACATCATTTCACTTCTGTGTTCCTGTATATACACTGAATCCTCTGCAGGCTACTTCCCTAGCCACTCACCCAGACAACTTCCTCTCTTTTTTTCTACTGGCCACTGCTCTGCCTCACTACAGGGATTTCATCCAGGGTTTCTGAAATGGAAGAGTGAAGAGACAAATTGGATTTCTTCTAACTGAATCTGCCCTAGTAGTTCATGCTGTGGAAACAAAGCATTGTCTTCATCTTTTCCATCTCAGAGGTCTCCTGAAAGGCTTGCCATCTTGGGAATTAATGGTCTTCTGGCTGAATTCTCTGAATTTTAAAGTGTAGCAAGAAAAGGAAGCTAAGCTGAACACTCAAAATCAAAGTTTCTTGCTGACTGGGATTAACATGTATGCAGCTTTAAAACTGGTGGAATATTAGGCTACTAAATGGACAATGAGCACATTCTTATAAAGTCCTAAGTCTCTGAATTGTACAAGATAAAATATTGATGTAAAATTCCAGTCTTATGAAATTGAAAGAATTTAAGGAAGCCAACCTAATGTTGTGTTTGCTTATCAATACTGTGGAGGTTTCTGTCATTAACTTTCCACTGGTGAAAACCCTTGAAGCATTTCATCATGTAAGGTACCTACCATTGCTATTGCAAAGACTGTCTCCAGCACAAAGACAAGGTTAGCTTAAGAGAAGGAGCTCTGAAGACTAGATACTACTTTTTATTTTCTTGCTTTTCAGTGAAGCAATGTGGGGAATAAAAGTCACAAAAATATGGAAGCACACAATTGAAGAAACTGATGTAACTGTGCTACTGTTTCAATTATCTGTTTATATTTAAAATGTTTAAAGCTATTTTTGAATATTGTTCTTTAGCCCACTAGCATTTTATAGGGAATTAAAAAAAAATCCCAGCCCTTGCCAGCATATTTTTGCAGCACAAGCTATATAACAAATCAAGAAACACAGATGCTAAGCATACTCGTTCAGTAGTTCTCTCTCACCAACCATTCTCATGACAATCCGCTTCTTCTGGTGTTACTGCAGCTGCTAGCCAAATATTAAACAGCTCTGTGTGGGGGCTTGTTAGTTTCACTTTTGAGAGTAAGCTGAACAGTGGCAGTTCCGAGTAAAAGCTGTTCCCCTTGCAATTTTTTCAATTTGTTTCCTCTGCCATTTACTGAATGGTAATTTCTCCATAGATCAGTAGAATATTTATTTCTGTTGCCTGCTGCAGCTTCTCTTAAACACAAACTGGCTTCTGTTGTCACAATTTCTGGTAACAAAAAGTATCTGTCTGGGTTTTTTGGTAGCTCAAGGCTTTCCGTCTATGGCTGACTCAATTCTGTAGCAGCAGAGGAAACAGAACAGAAGACATTCAAAACCAGGAGGATTGGACACCTGTGACTCAGAGGACTGGGTTTCCTCCACACGTCTGTGTTGAAGCCAGTGCCAGGGCTGCAGGGTGCTCTTGCAGCTTCTCTGGTTCTGGGAATGTCAGATTGAATATTGCTCGGCATTGAGTGAAAACCATGACAGACAGCTGGCTTTCCTTCATGTCTGTGGGTGAGAGCTAGTTCTACTCTTTGAAGCAATTAGATAAACACATCTAATTGCTTTGGTCCTTCACAGGAAAGGTGTCATGGGAATGACACACTCTGAAGCTACATCCTGATAGGATCAAGTTAAATCCTGTTTCTGCCTGAGGTACAACTACCTTAACAATATCTTTTATAACCTAGGCTTTGAGGAAGTTAATGGCAAGTGATAAGTATGCTTTGCCCTAGGGAGAACTTTTGTGCTTTATTTTGTATGTGTGCCTCAGTGTCAGGGAATACTTACTGGAATTGCTTATCTAAAATCTTCCTCCTCCAAGAAAAGGAGTTTGTGGAAGCTATTTCTAGATCCTGAAATGCTCTCCCAGAGAGCTCCAATATGTAGTTTATTTCCATTACGCTGTAAAGAATGGAACAAAATATCAATGTTTTCAAATGTAATAGTTTCTGCGTGTGGTTTTTTTTAAATATAGAAAATTAAAAGATCTGAATTTGATTTATTGTTTTAATTACAAAGAAAGATCTTTAACTGATCTGACTGGAATTCAAAAATAAGGAAGGAGAAGAAAAGAACAACTTGACATGGGTTTGATGTTGTTTGTACCAATATAACTACAAAGCAATAGTGAAAAACAGTAGTTAAATTATATAGAGTCTGATCCCACAATGTATTAATGAAAGCTGTGTTACCAAAGTGGTGGTGTGTGGGACAGGCCTCTCTCTTAGAATTGCCTCTTAGCTGGTTTGAAGAGGTCCATAGCAAGGTATATTTTTGAATCCAGACTAGGAATTTACCTTTTGTGAAAACCCTATACTCCTGTTAGTTTTAACTGAAAATGGCCAAAAGATTCAAAAGCAAAACAGCTATGCTAAGGACACATAACAATTTATTTTTAACATAAAAATTTTAATGTTACAGTTTTGCCAGTGTGCACATTTGATACCAACACTGATATCTAACGTTTTCCCTGAAGTAACTTTTTCAGAAATATTAGATAAAGCAAAGGGTCTCATGTCTATTTTCACGTGAGCAACAATTACTTAGCATATTTGAAGCATCAGCAGATTGCATATTCTTATAATTGTATTTCAGACTGGAATAGGTTTCTAATTTTAAACTCTGCTCATCCTTTTCCAGGATTGTGAATCAAAACACAACTTGCTGCTACTGTGTACTATCAATCAGAAATAAAACTGAGTAGAAACAAAAGTGAAATTCAGTATCTTTGCTTCATTGTGAAATATTAAGATGAGAATACCATGTGGAAAAATTAACTACAAACAAGTTTTTCACTTTGAGTTTACTGTAATCAGTCTAGAGACTTCCAGAATCAGTTCATAAAAGTTGCTTGTTTGCATATTTGTGTGTGTATATTTAAGTTTCTTGCTCTTACAGAATCATAGAAGAGTTTGGGTTGGAAGAGACATTAAAAGTTATCTAGTTCTAATGCCCCTGCCATAGGTAGAGACATCTTTCACCAGGTTGCTCAGAGTCTTATCCAACTTGACCTTGAACCGTTCCAGGGTGGACCATCTGCAGTTTCTTTGGAAAACCTCTTCCAGCATCTCAGTATTTTCACAGTAAATAATTTCTTCTTAATATCTAATCTAAACCCACTTTCTTCAGTTTAAAGCCATTTTGTCCTGTCACTGTGTGCCCATGTAAAAAGTCTCTCTCCAGTCTTCCTGTAAGACTCCTTTACAGGAAGATTGCTAAAACTGGAAGGCAGCTATAAAGTCTCCCTGAAGACTTCTCTCTGAAGCTTTGTCTTCTCCATGCTAAAGTCAAGAACCCTCATTAATATGTTTGGTGATTCATGTGAGTACAGTAGGCAGTTAGGAGAATGTGCAAGATACACGTGGTTCAGTTTCATGACAGCAGTTTCTGTATTGCATCCAAGTACCTTAGTAATTGTATCTTAAATGTGTTTCAAAATTTTTAAAAAAATTAAAATATCATAAAGGTTGAGTTCTCAAGAGAAGAAATTCAAAACACTTCAACAGTTCACCTGAACAGGATTTTTGTTACCCCATTGTGTTGTCTTTTTGTCCTTTTAGTTTCTAGCTGTATCACAGTCACATCCTGCTAATCTAAAGCAGATTAAATTATACAACAGATTAAATAACACAAAACCCCCCCAAACCCAACAGGATGAAACACTACTGATGGAAATGAATTTACATAAACATTAACTTTTGAGGCTTCCTGGCTTTCACAGAGAGATAACTGCTGCCAAACAAGCTCAGGAAGGTTAATTTTCCATAATAATGCACGGTAAAAAAATATAGACAGAGGTGCAATCCATTGCATTTAAAATCAGGTATTATTAATCTTTATATAATAAACTTCAAGAAATATTAATTTAAAAAATCCATAACAGATGTTCTCATCTAAACTCCATTCATGTCTTGAGACATAAAAAAAATTGTTCAAAGAACAATCTTGCTTTCCACAAATTGATCCAGGTCATTGCACAGTTGTGAACACTGTACACAATGAAGTCCTGGAGAAGGTATTCACATGAACTGGGCTGGAAACCTATAATTATGCATTAGAGTATTTCTGGTCAATTTCTGAGTCTCTTTAAATATCTGGAAACTCCAAGAACGAATAGAGAAATACTTGTTTGTGTATATAGGGGAAGCAGGCTGTTTCCCATATTTGACTAAGGTAAAACAGGCTGAGGTGATTTTGCTTTGATTTTTCAGAAGAAAAAACAGACCTGGTGCCTTCAAAATCTGTTTTGAGAGGTTTTCAATCTAGTAGACTTCTCTATTCCCCGTGGGATTTTCAAAGAGGATTTCTTTGTCATAAGTTATTTTCCTAGTGATAGGTAGACCTGGGAAGGCACTATATTATGAATATGAATACACTTTGTATAACAGTAGAACCGAAAACCTTTTGAATTCAGTGATCCTGGCCAGATATCAGATATCCACCAAAGCTACTCTAATACTTTTCTTCACAACTGGGAGAGAAAATATAGTGAAAGGCTCACAATTTGAGATTAAGTCAGTGAGTGGTCACAAACCAATTACCATCTCAGGCAAAACAGATTGAATTTGGTCATTATTTGAATTTATTACCCAGAAAATCAGATCCGTGAGAAGTAAAACAAATCAGAATAGTGAGAAGTAAAACAAATCCTAAAAACACTTCCCCCATCTGTCCTCTTTCTAGCTCTACTTACTCCTGCACTGCTGCAGGCAGAAGGGGAGAGGGGGTCAGTTCATCACACATTTTTTCTCCCGGTGCTCAGGGAGAGAAGTATTTCCTGTGTGCCAGCATGTCTCCCATGTGTGCCAGCATGTCTCCCTATAAATTTCTTCAGTGTGAGCTCATCTCACAGGCAACAACAGTTCTCCATGAACTGCTGCAATGTGTGTCACTCTTCCACAGGTGCAATCCATCAGGCATAGCCTGCTCCAGTGTGGGATCACACAGGGTTACAAGTCCTACCGGGAAACTGTCCCCAGTGGTGGGCTCCTCTCTCCCTGTGTCTGCAAGTCCCTGCTAGGACCTGCTCCAACACAGGCTCCCATGGGGTCACAGCCTCTTTTGGGCATCCAACTGCTCTGGTGTGGGTCTCCTTCACAGTCTGCAGGTGGATATCTGCATCCATGTGGTCCTTCATGGGCTGCAGGAGTACAGCTGCCTCACCATGGGCTTCACCATGGGCTGCACCATGGGCTTCAGGGAAATCCCAGCTGCAGTGTGTGGAGCACCTTGTGCCTCCCCTTCTTCACTGACCTTGCTGTCCACAAAGCTGTTACTCTGACATACTCCGACTCTGCTCTTCTCTGGCTGCAATTGCATCTGCCCAATAATTTTTTTCCTTCTTAAATATGTTATCAAAATGTTAAATATGTTATCAGCATTTCTGATTGGCCCAGCCTCAGCGAGCAGCATGTTTTTCTTGAAGACGTCTGACACTGGCTCTACCACACATGGAGGAAACTTCCAGCACATTCTGACAGAAGCCGGTAGCTGCCCCACTACCAAAACCTGGCCATGCAAACCCAAGACAAATTTGCACGTTTTGTATTTAGATACCAGTCAAGCACAGAAGATACCCTGTGAAAGATGAAAGGGAAACCAAAGCAAAACAGAACCTATGCAAGCAAAAGTTGACAAGGAAAGAAACTGTTACTTGATAGAGACCGGGCATACTGATGGACTCCTGAAGCATTTGTATTGCAATCACTAGGACTTTTGACAGCAGAGCCCTTGACAAACACTGCAAGCTGTCTTCAGTGTCTATGCTTGAAGGTTTTCTTTCAGCTTCAGGCTGCAGTTTTATTAATTTTATTTCATTCTATTAGCAGATTTTGAGTAGAAATTCAGACTTACTGACCCTTTTCCTCACTGTGTGGTACTAGTACACCTAAATGTTTACTAAGTAAAAAAGTCACAGAGTGACAGCAAATTTGTGGTTTCCTGTAATACCATTTATACCAAGCCATTTCCCATCAGTGGCCTGCATTTCAAAAATTTATTTTGAAGTTCTACAGTTAAACCAATTGCTTGTGCTTACTTGCCTGCCTGCTTTTTTCCAGCTACAGAACTGTTGGCTGCATGCTAGGTTTTATCCTCTAATAAGAGAAAAGCACATGTTCCTTAAAAGGAAATCCCATGGTGCTGCTCCGTTGTGACTCAACTAACTTGGCAAGAAATGAATTTACTCCATTTCCATATCAGATCCACAATAACCTGTGCTGAGCCACATGGTTGAGTGTGTTCAAGGGATTGCAACATTTAATACTGCCACAAGCAGTATGGAGATCAGTGCAGTCCTTACTACCCACATGAGCCAATTAGCTTCATTAAACAATGAATGAGCAAATAATTTAATCTTCATTTGCAGAAAACCTATCAGAAATTATTGAAATCCATAAAAATGGAACAATTTGATTTGAAAGGTGCAGATGAAAATCTCATGCACTACATGTGGTTGCTTGTGCATATGCTACCAATATTGGTAAGAAATACAGCAATACTGCTATGCAATCCTTTTTCTAATGCCACTGGACATCAGGCACACCCATCCTTCATACAAACAAAGAATCTGTCAGGCAGTGTAATATTCCTGATCACTGTGGGCTACAAAGCAGGCCTCTCTGTTTTCTCCTTGTGTCATTTGCAGGGAATACCAGAGAGCTGTTGGAAAATGAAAGCTTAACCAGCTCCTGGAAACTTCTGGGAAAGGAAATGGCAGTTTCGGACACACAGGGAGCATTACCTGACTCCGTTTCTCTGATTTACAGAAGTCATTGTTCTGCATTAGTCACTGTAATCTCTGAGTGCATTTTACTTGCTCAGCAATTAAACTAATGCCTGTTCTTGTAGGACTTTTCCCATGTTTGTTTGGGTTTTAATTTTTTTTCCCTATGGGATTGTTGTGTGATGCAGCATTTTATACATGATCAAGAACACAGTGGGCTGTTGGAAAAGGAACTGACAAAGAAATGCATCTTCCACCAGGAGCAGCAATGAGGGCACAATTTAGTGTCTGGAGAAGTACCTTTTGAATTCTTATGTGCTCCAAAAACCATCTTTGCAGAAACGCACAAAAGATATTTTTAGGTACTTTCTACTCTCTCTCAGAGGAATAGGTATCAAATAGACGTCTCAAGGGGACAATCTTGCACTTGCTGTTGGGGCTTTGCTTGTTGAAGCAAGAGATGGCTTCTTTTCCTAGGTTGTATTTTCCCAAAGGGGATGAATTAAAGTGTGTCTTTTTGCAAGCTGAGTCGTACACAAACCTGTATTTAGAGGTGGTTTTTCTTCCATTCTCCTCCATGAAGGAGTACTCACTCATACGATTTCAGGAAATAGGTTTTAAATGTTTTAAAAACATTTCATTTTAGACCATTCTTTGTGCCATAAATTTAAAGGAAAAGCATGGCTTTTTAACCAAAACATGTTTTTCTCCTACGACACAAAGAAAAGGAGAAAAAATATTACAATATATGTACTTACTAAACCCTAAGGGTTTTGCATCCTACTACAAAAGTAGAAAGAAAAGTTAAATACATGCAGTCTCACTTCATATATTTGACTAAAATAAGTAGTTTCCTTAGTGTTGTAATTTGCAAAGGTTTTGCAAATAATTCCCGACTTCCAAACAGAGAATATGCTTTGATTTTCATTTCAGCTGAAAATGATAAATCAAAGGATGACTACAAGAATTTTTGAAGGAACTACTACAGAACTATCCCTGTAATTTTCAGCTTTTTGAAGATGAAAATGAAACAAAATCTATTTCCTGTCCAGCATACTAATCCAGAATTTGGAATACAGAAGTAATCAAGTAAGTAAAACTAAGCCTTTTATATAGATGGCAAGTTTGTAACTTACTTTGAAAAGCAAACTAAATTTGAAGCTGCTACACCACTTGTAGAAATAATGTTTTGTACTTTTGTCCATTATTTGCGGCTATGTTTACTAAGTTAATTATTTAGCACCCATGTTTTTTGATTCTATGGTTATGCCTGTGTTACTACATCCTACATATGAGGGTATTCATACAGTGTGAATATACAAAATGGAATATGTGAACAGTACAGAGATAAATGGTACTTCAACTCCCTGCCATAGGCTGACACTTGTGTTCAAGCCAATTAACATGCATGGACTCTGTATGATCACTTAGCAAAGGAAAAGGGAGGAGGGGTGCTTAAGTGGTAGGTAGATACAAACCTGAGATGTTCACTTTTGAGTGCAGATGCCTTTTAAAGGATTTGTTGAAAATTTATGTAGTAGGAAGAACTCTGATGAAAGTAATGAACAATGCTAAACAGACTAGTGAAAAAGGATATTTCATAGGACAATGCTATTTCTTGCTATGTTATACTAAAACATGTTTCATTATTACAGAAGACAAATAAGAATGTCTGGTATCATTAGATAAGCTGTGATGTTTGGAGTCCAAACACAGATTGGACTTGCAAAATCGTAGCAAGTGATGGTGTGCTTTATCACTCCAAAGACTGAGAAATTTTGCAACTACACCTGATCCTGATAAACTACTCAAACTTAACAATAGAAGGATTTGTCATCTATTTCAGTAGAATTCTTTGCATTTGCAGGGGTCTATCCATAGAAATCTTGATGAGCAGAGTCTTACGTTATGTAGTGGGCACAACCAATGTAGCATACTCCTTTCCCTATCCTTTGAATAGTCTGAATATCAGTGGCATATTAGGTAATTATGTTCGGGAGGCATCAGAATATTTTTATTTTGGGATTTCTTTCATTTCTCTGCTTGGAAGAAGTTTCCAGTGTCACTGCAGCATGTTTGTGGGAGTTTTCCATACTGCAAACATTAAAGACATTAAACATGAAAAGCCAATTATTAGAAGATTCTTTCCACAGAAACTTTCTTTGAGATGAAGGACCAGATATTATAGAAGAAAACATGCTGTAATTGTCTTTATTTCAAAATCAGCAGGTGTTCTTAGCACTTCACCTTCAATTAAAAACAAAGCAATGTACCCACTGATATAATAGCTCATTCTGAAACGGCCTAGATTTTGTGAGATGATGTTAAAGGATATGGGCATACTCTTTGCTTCCTTCCTGAGCAAAAAACCATGCATCACATCATAGAAATGACAGTGACATGACGAAGTAAGATCGTCCTTAAAGAATTACATTTTGACAGTACCATATTGTTAGGTGACAGGTAACAGCCTGCTTTGCAAGCATTAATGTAATGAGCGTGAGTCTGAGACTCATCATGCATCAAACTTTTACAGGCTTTTTAGTTCTTCCTGTCCCAACTTGTGTTCTTCCTTTGTCTAAAAGACACCCCAGCTCCTGAGCTGTCGGGTAAAGCGTGTTTACTTGGCACAGACAAGAAAAGAAGGAACAAACTCATCACACAGGAAGTGACAAGAAAGTGTGCATTTCAGAAGTCAGAACTGGAACAGAACTAGCACACACTTTGCTTAAAAAACAACGGTATATTTTTTCTTTGGCGCAGCTAACACACTTACTACTGTGCAGCCAGACCGCAGCAAAAACGCACTGCTTGTTTACCCTGGCTGAACAAGGCCAGATCTATTCCTCACAGTGGCCGGTCCGATGCCCTTCGGCTCACCGCGGTCCGTCTTTCACCTCAGCGGGCTCCCACAGACGGAGACTGGTGAGACACAAGAAGCCCTCGCCACCCACACCGACTGTCGAGCAGGCAGCGGGGACAAAGAGCAGCGCTCGCCTGCTCGGCAGCGGTTCCGCTTCTCGCACTGACAAAACCCTGATGCCCTCTCTAGTGCCGACGGAGCCTGACAGAGCTCCAGATGAGTTTCGATCAAGCACGTACGTGACTCTTGGGAATGGTACTGTGCAGGGCCAAGAGCTGGACTCGACGATCCGTGTGTGCCTCTTGCCCTTTCCCATTCAGAGTATGCTCTGATTCTGCGAGGAGTGGGCAGGGAAGAGCCGCAGTGCCGCGCCCGTCCCACGGCCACACGGTGTCCCTGCGGGCCGAGGGACAGCCCGGCCCGCGCGGAGCGGCCGCGCCTGGCCGGGGGAGCGCGGCGGAGCCCGCCCCACCCGCAGCCGCGCGATGACGTGAGCGGCGGGAGCGCCGCCCAGCCGGAGGCAGCGGCAGGAGCGCGGGTCGGCGCGGAGCTGCCGCCGCGTCCCCGGCCGGCGCCGCCGTGCATGGGGAGGGAGCGGGCGGGACGCTGCCTGCGCGCCGCGCTGCACGCCCGCCGCCGCGGTGAGTGGGGTGAGCACTGCCCGGCCGGCGGCGGGGCCCAGGGGGTGGCCGGGATGGCGGCGGCACCGCTGCGTCCCGCGCCCCGTCCCGGGGGCGGGGGCTGTCCCCGACGGGCGGGGGCGGGCGGCCCGGCCCGCCGAGCGCTGCGAGCGGGGCACCGCGCTGGCTTCCTCCCCCTCCGTAAACAGGGCTCCCGGGGGGCGGGCCGGGCCGACCTGGGCGGCGGGGAAGCTGGAAGTGTGGCTGCCGCGCCTCTTCGGCGGAGGTGCTGTGTGCTGCGGGAGAACTTCCTCGCGAACACTTGTTGGTGCCGTTAAAAATTCTCTTCGCAGACGCGGAAAACCGCATCTGTGGGTTTTCTCTATATGTCCCTATTGAATTTGCTTCTGCGTGGGGAAATGTTCCGTTTGGTGTGGGTTGTGCGCTAGTGGATGTAATTGGTTTTCGCGTGGTAATTTTTTTTTTTTAAGGAAAGAATTTAAAACAAAACTTCCTAAGTTTCTTTTATTTTGTCTTTTTTTTTTTTTTAGAGGTTTTTTTGGTTTTTGGGGGTTTTTTTGGTTTTTTTTGTTTTTTTGTTTTGTTTTGCGACTGAAGTCTAATTAGAACCTGATTGTGGCATTATCTTCAAATTTTTCAGTTCTGCAGTCAGTGACAGGTGAGAAAATAACAGCTTCCTTTGGTAATTTGTAAATTGTTTTATGCTGAGAATTGTTGACTGTATTCCTTTTGGTTGCTGGACAGAAGGAAACTTAATTGGGAAGGCTCTAATGGCTATTAAGAGTTTTGAATGTGATTTTGCACTCGAGATGATTTGCTTCATGATCAGTATTTCTGACATCTTAGCTCCGTAAAGCTTATTAATTTATTATCATTTGCTCTATTGCTAGTTAAATGTAATGTGTATGTAACTAGGTGAGAGAGAAGTATTTCTTAAGTTTCTTTTCTATGGAAATTCAGTATTGACAGAAGACTATAGAGAGATTCTGTACACACTTGAAGGTATTTTGGATCAGTTATATGGATTGACTTTCTTTTCCTTCCTGCATCTCAGTCTTCTTCATAGTGATGTTCTTTGGGCATACCCATTTTTCTTCCCTTTTTAGGGTCTGTGGTAGTAACTTGAGGATTCTGTAGGAATATAGTGACTGTCTTCTGCTTGGTAAGATTGCATCCAAAGTGACTTACATGGTGTACATCTAGGCTTTTGAATTAAACAACTTCAGTATTATTGTAGGAAATCATAGGGATTTTTAAGCAATGGTGTACTTCCCAGAGAAGCCTAAATGTGACCTATTTGCAGATTTTCATTTTATGTAAGTGCCAACAACAGCAACATGGGCAAGGAGTATTTACTGCTAGGAGGGGAAGTTGTAATGAGCAAGAAGTACATGGAATGCAGAAAATGGTCCAACATCCTTGTTAGTTAAATCAGACTGACTGGAACTGCAGAATGGAAAATGAAAGAAGGCTGCTACCACTTCTTATTTGTAGCTGTTCAAAATTATAAAAAGTTGAAATCACTGTAGAATAACCATTTCCAAATTATGTAGTGGTAATGTTGAGCATGACCACACAATAGTACTAAAGTGAATGTTACTGCCATGTTGTACTAGCAGTGGCATCATCTTCCTGAAGTTAGGAGAAAAGCAGTTGCTGAATGAGGTTGTTGCTTTGCCATTGGTCTCTTTTTATCTCAACTTTGGGGCATTTTTACAGTAAGTAATTTTTTTTACAATAATTTTTTTTACAGTAAGTATTTTTTTACAAAAAGCTAAGTAACGATGTTTGCAGTTACAAGAAATAAACTGAGATCTGAAAGAGCTTTAAAAGGGAAATAAACTGAATTCAGAAATGTAGTAGTATTAAACAGAGACAGTAATTAATGGGCATTCATTATGCCATTACCTTCATTACTCTTCATAGAAGAGTATCAGAAGTTACAAAGCTTCAATTAAAAAGCTGTTACTTTTTACTAATTGAAATTACCTTTTATAACTAATTAAAAAACAGAACTGACCATGCTCTAATAAAACAAGTATTTGTTCTAAAAATGGTGTTCTAAAAAAAAAAAGCAACTGGAAGAAGGCAACCAAAATCTGGTGGCTTTTTTTAGAAAGGTACATAACTGGAACTTTTAAGTAGGAGGTTGAACTAGAGGACCTCTTGTGGTGCCTTTCAGTCCAAATTATCCTATCCTACTGCTCCTGTTCTGTTACAGGCTAGCATTTTTCTTGTAACACACCTGCTACTTTTTACCTAGGCTTGCGTGCAAATGTTATCAATGTGATTAGGAAAGTACACTACTGTATTATTTCATTTGACTTACTAGAGCTACTGTTTCAAAGGCTCTGACACTGGCTCTGCAGTGATTTTGGTGGGTTCTTTACATATTCATGTGTCCCATGGGGTTCTCAGCATGAGTCCAGTAAGATGACTAGTATGAGTCATGATTTGAGTCAACATTTGAGCTCATGTTTGTATTTTTTTAACTTGTTTCAGTTCCATTTTTTTCATCAAAAGGTGAATGAGGAGCTTTCTTGAATTTCTCTGTAGGAGATTTAAAAAACTATTCTGTGAGATCTGTCTTTATGCAGGTGTGAAAAACAGTACAAAAATGTGAATATACAAAGAAACTTCTTTGTAGTAGTTCTGCTGGAGGAACTCTAATCCAGTTTTATTTGCCACATACAAATAGATGCTTTCTGCTGCGTTTTGTGCTTGTCTAGAGAGTAAATTGTATGTCTCACTTAAATTGGTTGTGTGCATCTCAGTACAGTGACACCTACAAGGTGCAACTGTAAGGTAGGTTGTCACTGTCAATTGCAACCTGTAAGATGCTCAAAGAAAAAGGGTGATGCCTCTTTCAAAACATCAAGCTCTGTGGATTATGTGGTACTGGATGCAGAGAGGTCTGGTTAACATGGACAATGATAACGTCCCTGTATTATGTAGAATGACTTGCCTAGAGGGTAATTGTCTATCTAATTTTGATTATGTAGTTACTGTTTCGCACAGTCAAAACTGAATCTTTAAATCTGATTTGTAGGAAAAAAAGAGTCCAATCTGACGCAGGCAACTATTGATTTGAAATCAATAGAAACATAGTCTTTTTCTGAGGTGAGTTGTCTCTGCATCTATCTTTGACAATGACTTTCACAATAGTATTACATAGTTCCTTTTGTTGTTAGTAGATTGCTTTTCAATCATGGTTGCTCATTTCCTTTTATTAGGAAAAGGGGCGTTAGCTCTATGTGCTTTGATTTTCTGTCTGCTTGCTTTTTTTTCTGGTTCTGTGTGGTATTTTTTTGCAGGAGTGGGGGAAGGGGAGGTATATGTGTGTATTTTCTTTTTTCTTAGAGTCTTTAGTATTTGTTCATGGCTCATAGAAATCTATTAACTAATTCTGTTTTTCTGTGGTTTTTGCGATGTCACGAAATACAATATTTCAAGGGAATTGAGAATGATTTCAATACCTTTTGTCTTTTCATCAGAACACTTTTTCTTGTCTTGCTTGTGCCTGTATTAAGCAGAGATTCTGTTGAGCTGCACATCCTGTGAGTGGTTGTTTTGTTTATCTGCTTACATTTGACTTAAAATGTAACATCACATGGGAATAACTGCAAGTTATTCTTTAGGGCTTATTATTTTATGTTTGTTGACATCCGATGTTATCTGTCTCTCTGTCTCCGTTTGTTTTGTTTTTTTTCTTGGCTAGCTCTCAGTTTTGATCCTGCTCAAGTCCTGTGTACGCCGGTTATCACCAAAGTTGTTTTTAGGCTAGGATTTTGAAAGTGCTTATATGCTTGCATAAATATGTATGGTGTGGTATTTCTTGCTCTGCATGCAACCCCATGTGTGATTTTTTTCTGATATTTACCCCAGTTCTTGATCTATGTGTTATTTGTTGTGTAAGTTTTTTTATCGACAGTTCAGTGGAGCTGCTTTAGCTGGTATTACCTTTATTGTTCTGCTTATGTGCTTGAGCAGCTGCAGCAGATTTCAGGACTTAAGAAAGTGTTTTACAGATGTTTTAAGTAAATGGATTTATTATACATGTTCAAAGTGTTGTGATTAAAGTTATTTGCATGTGTAATTAAAATTTTAAAAATACTTCTTTACGTGACTTCATTGATCTCAAGGATTTATTTTTTGTTGTATTTAGTGAGACTAATTATCCAATCGGTTTAAATGAGTTTTTTAGACATTTTTGCACAGTCTATATCATCCTGCTCACCCAAAACAATGCAAGAATTTTGAAGGCTTTTTTGGTGGGTGGATAATATCTTAGCGGAATCATGTTGGTATACCTGTCTAGTATGCTTTAAATGAGTATTTTTAATCTCTGACATCCATTAGTCTTGTTTGACTACAAGAATTTCATAGTTATGATGAAAATGTTCATCAGTAGTCAATGTGTCGTAACACTGGCTACAGCTTGAGTTTCTAGTACTGTCAGGTATTTCTAAAGTAAGAAACCCTTTGCCAGTCTTGATACATAAATACAAAGTACATTTGGTACCTGTATTTATCAAGCAGTTTTTAGAGGCCTCAGTTATTCAAGTGCATTTAGATTAGGAGGCCTTTTAATTTCAGTATGAAATTATGGGATTACTTGCATGGATTCAGTTATGGAGCTATGGCTGTAGGTGGTGTTTGAGTTATGTATTAGGTAGATTTGGCTGGCAGACTAGTGCAAGAGCATTTGAGGACAAAGGCAATTGAACACAAACAAAAATTGCTAATGAAAGAGGGGTTTATGAACCATAGAGAAGGAATTGCAAACCATGAAGTCACAGAGATCTAAGAATAAGGTGGAGTTGTAGTGTCATGGTGGGTATTAACTGTTCTCTTAACCTTTCTTTGTTCTCAAGAGTTTTCTTTATTTAGCCTCTCACAAGCCCTGGAATTTGCTGCTCCCTCGTTTGTGTAAGCACAACAGCTTCTTGTAGAGCTGTGCTGTAAATAAACTGTATCACAAGTCACCTAAGTTAAAATTTATTTTTTTGTTTCATTTGGAACAAGTGGCACGAGGGAAAGGGAACGGACAGGATGACTGCTTAAGCTGGTTTGCAATGCTAGAGAAAATGTTGTGTAATCACATCCTGGATAACCCCAAAGATGGACTGAGCTACAAAAGAAATGTTGGGTTCCCAGTGGAATCGGAGGGCACTGGATTGC
This sequence comes from Catharus ustulatus, assembly GCF_009819885.2. Classification (NCBI taxonomy): domain Eukaryota; kingdom Metazoa; phylum Chordata; class Aves; order Passeriformes; family Turdidae; genus Catharus; species Catharus ustulatus. The sequence goes on from NC_046262.2 coordinate 28,212,162, forward strand.
ACAAGACCCAAATCCTCAGCTGTGGGCAGTAAAGCATGTGTCAGTCCAACAGCTGGCTCCCAAAAGACAGACTTTGGAACTACTGTAACAACTGTGTAAATAGGTGCATGGTTATCTTTTAATTGCCGTATACCTGTGTCTTAATAAACCTTTGTAACTATGCTCTCTGTCAGGGAGCTTGTGAAAATGTACTTCTGGTTGCTTTTCTCTTAACCTGGTTTCTTCAGTTAAAAATGATTTCAAGGTAGTTGGCTAGCATTAAGGTATTCTATTCCTATGTGTCTTCCCTAAAACTGGAGTCTAGCACATTAAAACCATGTTTTGGACATTGAGAAGATGAGGGATGCGTACTGAATTTCAGCAAGTGTTTCATAAGCATGCTTGCAGAAGTTGGGGATAGGCATGTTTGACTTAAGTTTGTGATAACAAGAATGCAAAACTTAGTAAAACATACAGGCGCTATGCAAAGTGGATGTGAAAATGACCTGGAGTCTTCACTTTTCATTGTTATGCATTGGGAGTGTGATGAAATAGATGTGCATCAAAGTGGAGAATAAATAAACCAAGGGATTTATTTGGTTGAATTTTAATGAGATTGCACCAGTAGCACTCAGAAACAAATAAATTTAAGCTATGTTTGCAATAGTTGCATGTGTGATTGTAACACACATGGGTGTACCTAAACTCGTTCATATTTCAGCAACTGGAAGCCACAGCAGCTTAAACCATAAGGGACACTGAAAGCTTCACATGGCCTTTGCTACCCAGCTGGTTCACGTGTACTAACAGTGTTTAGAAGGATATCTTTAGACTGCAGCACCCTTAAGCCAAGCCATAATTTTCATGGGCTTTGATATTTTTTTCCAGGTTTCTTCCCAAAGAGCTCTGCCACTTGGTGAGATTGCTATTTTATTGTCCTGGTTTCACCCAAGACAGAGTTAATTTTTCTGCAGTAGCTGCGAGAGGGTGGAGCCTGGAGCCATGTGGCAGTCTATACCATGCACTTTATCCTAGTCGAAACTAGGGTGATCTGACTTCTGGAAAGAAGGGTGTTGCTTCAGATCAAGAGGTGTGGTGGGCAGAGGGAACCTGGGACCTTTGGGGAGCGTTTTGCATGTAAATCACTCTCTTTTGTACACTTTTATTATTAGTACTCTTGCTGTTACTGTCCATTTCCTTATCTCATTGCTGTTTCCAGGAAGTTGTTCTTATGTCTACCTGCAATCTCTGCCTTTTGTTTCTTTCACTGGAGCAGGGACATGGAGGGAGCAGCCAGGGTTTCTTTTTAGTGGGAGGACCAAATTGAGAATACCATTTGTAAATACCATGATACTAATCAGTAATTCTGCCAGTCAACCCACAAAGGTGAATCGTAAATTCACTTTGGAATGCAAAAATGTTTTTACTTTGTTTTTTAAAAAATATTATAGTATTTGTCAGTTTTTGTGGTGGTTTGATGAGTTCTGACACAAATTTTTCTAGCTCTTGAGGTAAAAATTTTTGGGTAGGTTGACAGTACATTGTGTTTCTTTCTGTTTAAGTTGTTTTGCTGTGATGTGATTGTTGTTATGAATGTGTAGGGTGATGAAATAATATATTTTAGTCAGACTTTTCTTGGATGAGAAACTCAGTATTATTTTGAGTTGATGCAATGTAGCTGAAGTGTTTCTAAGTGAGAATGTCCAAGGGGAAGTCACCTTGAGTGCCCTTTGTTATGCAGTTAATGGGTTAAAGATCTGTGAAGCCAGGAAAAGTGATAGTCCCTTTTCATGCTCAGGAGATGAAAACAAGAGCATATCATCCCTGATCTTCAGTGGACAGACAGCTAATAAATATAAAAAGGATTTCTTTAAATTTTTGTTTGTTTTTAAAGAAAATTGTTCGGACGTTATTGTTACAACTTTGCTAAAGCCTAAATTTAGTCAAATAATATAACTTTTAGTTAAAGACAGATATTGTATGTATAGAACCACAGAATAATTTAGTGAAGAGGGGAGCTCAGTTGGTTTCTATTTCAAAGTTCTGCATAAAAAGGGTTAGTTATGGTCATAACAGGTATAAAAGCTGTATCCAGGCAGGTCATAAATATCCTCAAGGATGGAGACAGCACATCCACTGCTGGGCCATAGTCTGGATGTTAAACTTTCTCTTTATATCCTCTCTGAACATTTTCAGTTTCAACTTGCTCCTGTCTCTTGTCCTGTGGATGGAGGACAAGAACTTGGCTCCATCTTCTGAGTAACTTCCATAGTACTGGGGGCTGCTGTTAGGCTCCTCCAGTCTCCTCCCGGCAGAATAGACCCTATTTCCCAGTTTGTCCCCATAGGGTCTGTGCTACAGCTTCCACCTGTGTTGGTGGCCTCTGCTAGGAACTTGTTCCTGTTTGCCAGTTGTTTTTTTCAGTGTTAGGGCAGTGGAAAAGGACCTAGACTCAGGAATTTAAAATCAGCTAAGATCTGAATATTGGCAGGTTTCTAAACAAAAGCCAGAACAGTAGGTGGCCAGACTTTCCAACAACCAAACTGGGAATATATTCTTCTCCCCGTTTGTGTAAAAATAACCGTAGGATGATGAACTATGATTGCTTTAAGTCCTTGAAGGATACTATGACCAGAAACAGCTTGTTCAGCTCATGTAATTGACTGAGCTTTCATTCTTTAATGAACTGCACAGTTTGAAAAATATGATAAGTTTTGATAAATTTATTTGGTTATGTAACATTTCTTTATAAGTATTGTATTTAATAATGTCAACTGTAGTTTTTTCCAAGAGCTTCCTATGTTTTTATTACATTTCAATTTTAGAAATGCAGTATGCCAACAGTAAGTTAAAAATTGCTATAGTTGAAAATTACAGCCATTGCGCTTTTTTGGCATAAGGTAATTAACTAAAATTCAGAGTCTAGATTGAACTCATTAAGTTCCATCTCTTCTTATATAAAAATGCACCATAATGTGTCTTGTTTAATTAAAATCATTAGTGCAGAGAACTATTTGGCTTCTTGAATGATTAAACACGTGGAATGACAGTTAAAAAGTAAACAGGCAATATAAGCAGTTTATATTAAATGTTCTCTTTAATTTCCATCATAACTCAAATGTATTTTTAGTTTGAATAAATAAATGTCTGGCCATTAGATTGCTGAGTACTTAATTATGCATTATGTGCATATGACGCATGTATTCCTATTTGGGAGTTTGTGGGTTTATGGTGGGATTTTTGGTTTGGTTTGGGGATTTTTTTGCCTCTTGTCATTGTTGTTTTTTTGTTTTGTTTGTTTTCTCTTTCAGTCTCTAAGATTCATGGACTGTTAAACCAGCTAGAACTTTTGCAGTGTTACGGTCTTTTGTTTTTGTCAGGTCATTAAGCTTCAACCTGTTGAGACCAATGTGTTCTGATTTGCTGGAATGAATGTCTTCTAGAACCGGTTACAAGGGTGTGCCAGTGCAATTTGGTTTTTTCGTCAAGCTGGATTCCTGAGTGCAGCTTCACAAGTCAAGTTTTAGTATTTGCCTTTCTTAACAGTTTCTGTGTGATGTCATTGCATACTAATTAAGCTAATTGTGAAATAGATTTCTTCCTTTAAGGAACATAAATATATCGTGGAACAGTATGCCGTTTTTTTGCATCACCTAATGACCTATACATTTTTAATAGAGGTTTGTTAAACAAATAGGTTTAATAAGAACTTGTACTAGTGGTATTATTTGTGCCTAAAATTCTTCAATTTCTTACTAAGGTGTGCTCTTGTGCTTGAGGAACTAGGTATATGTGTAATGTTAGAACACTTGCCTTCTGTTTTGACTTCTTTTTGGTTTGTATTGCTTCTTAAGGTTCATGTTCCTGACTCTTTTCTTATTATGATGACCTAAATCATTAGGCTGCTTTCTTGATTATAAAATATTAAGAGGAAAGAAAATATTTTTAAGAAATCCCATTGTTAAGCAAAATAACATCTTGATTACTTCCCCTATTAGGCAGAGGTATGTTTCCAGAGGCAGTAAACATGCATGAATTATCACCATGGTGTTATTGGTTGAAATTGTATTTTGCTTATTTCTGGTAAGAGGAAAATGTAGTTTCTCATCTAACAGTTCTTCATAATAAATTACAGTGATTCTAGAATACTTAGTTGTTGTTTGGTACAGTATCTTCTCATCTAGACATAATTTCCATTTACTCACTGAGCCTTTAGAGGAAGAAAGTAAGCAAACAAAAGTGCTGCACATCCTTTTGCTATCAGGGAAGTAAGATGGTAAATCATTGTCACCGATGTCACCTACAGGAGAAGAAACAGAAACAAAGGGACAAAGGTATTTAAGCCTTCTTGGCAAAGACACAAGATGCAGCAAGAAGGTTAAATGGGCTTGTAGACTCATTTGGTAAGCTTACGCAGCAAGTGGTAGGGAATAAAAGTTTGTTTAAATTGTTAATTTGAACTTTCTAATATGGATGATACTGCACCACAAACAAGATAACTGTTTTGAAGTCCCAAATAGGTAAAATGATCTTAGTCAAAGACACTGGCATGTATATATAAGGCTATGAACATGATATAACTTACTGTTTCTAAATGGTTATATTTCTAGTGTTATTGGAAAAGGAATTTTTGTCTTTTATCACAATAGCAAAAATACTTCTGCATTCCTTTCTTGCAGTAGTGGAGCATGAGGTGAATTTCCAGGCAGAAGCAGGAACTCAGTAGGATTCTGGGAATAATATGGGCTTAAAATAAGGAGAGAGCAAGAATGTAAACAACTTTGCCTCATCGTCCCTCCAGATGCCTCTCTGTTCATTACCTATCTCTTTACTCTTCTTTTTCACAACTTTTCTCTCATATTCATCCGCATGTCTCCTGTTGAGGATTTGTTGCTTTCCTACATTTCTTCTTCTGGTCCCAATAATAAAACAACCATTAGCTGTTCTGCTCTGAATCAAGTAGGTTTTAAAATTGCTTTCTGATCCTGACAGTAGTCAATGTCTGACCTAATTGGAATCAAACTTCATGGCCCAAATCTGGACAAGTGTTTTGTCTTTCATTTCACATTGCTGAAACAACCTTTTGTCTTTCTGGATCTGTTGTCTTCAGATTTACTATAGCCAACTCCCAGGCAAGTTTTGAGTGCCTCTGGAGAGGAAATGGGAAGAAAATAGGATAACCAAAAAGCATTTTACAACACATTAAATATTATTAGATTTGAAAGCTGGGCTAAGCTATATTAAAATTATCTGTGGGGTCAGAAAATTGATTTTCAGTTGGAGGAGAACTGTTGCTGGTTTTGAAGAAGAAATTAGTTTTGATTTGTTAGTGAAAAGACAAATTGCTTGTGAAAAGCAGATTGTGAAAAGACTAATTCTGTAAGCCTCAGTGAGTAAGATTGTGGTACTTTGATTAGAATTTCTTTTGAAGTGTGAGGAAGGAGAAGTATCAATATTTTGTCTGGAAGGAAAACAGAAACTGGCAGGTTGCTTGGAAGTACATGAGAACTGATGTTTAGTCTGAATACAAGGATGATAGTAGGAAGACAAAGTGTATTACAAATGAGAGAAAGGAAATACAGATGGTAGGTAATTAAGAAGGTGCAAGAAACTGTGATACTAGTTCAGTTGGTTAGAGCATGAAGCTAAAAATGCTCACCTTGTGGATTCAATCCCCACACAGGCCATTCACTTAGGACTTGGGCTCAGTGATGCCTGTGGGTCCTTTCCAACATAGAGTATTTAGTGATTCTTAAAGTTGTAAGTGTCCTTGCTTCTTTGTGAAGTGTTACAAAAGTGAGCTGAATGCTCTGTGAAGGTGTGGGTAGATGTGTGGTTCTGTATGGAAATAATACAGATAGGTGCAAGTTCTTGTTTGTCTTTTTAACTTCAACTTCTACTGTACATGTTTAATGATTCCAGCAGTAGTAACTGTTGGAAAGTACTCTGTAATGTCAAATTTCAGTGAGACTGCTGTGTTGAGAATGGAGATGTCCTTTGTGATAAGACTTCGGAAATACTCTTTTATAACTTGAGTATAGACAACTGATACAGGACGAGATTGATTTTGGTAGGTGTTTGAAGCATGCATTCATACTATCTGCAAGTGTTTTGCTCAGTTTTGATTCACCATAGTTAAGGCTCAGATACTCTGGCTGTATGTGAGCATTAAAGATTTCATAATTTAAACTTAGATTTTCTCTAAACTGGTGTTTATTTCCCCAGAAAATGCTGTATCTTATATTTGTAATCTTACACATTCTTTTCTTCTTTTTCACCAATACTTTAATAACTTCTTCACAGGGGAATAAGCAGAAATATGTATTTCAGATTGTAGTCCTTTCATTTTTTAGGCCATGTGATCAAATAAAGTAGCAGCTTAATAAGCCTTTTATTTATGACACTTCCATCTACTAACATAGATCATGTACAGGATTGGTTTTGCAATAACAGTTTTTGATCTCTCATTTCCTGTTTGTTCCTACATATTTTTATTTGAAAGTTTTATTTTACCTGTGTAATGGATGAGGCCTTTTTGAAGTTATAATTAAAATATTGGATCACAGTACTTATTCATTGGGTGAATTGCTACATAATATAACTGTTTGTTACTGAAACAAATGACATACCCATAAGTACACTGCTCTAAATGCAATGTTTACTGTAAAATGTTATACAATTCTGTTTTTATGAGAGGGAATATTTAATAAGTATCATTGCATACATAACATTAGTCATTCTGTATTTTAAATTATGACATGCCTCTGTTTCATGGAATACTGGAGTCAGTTCTAGGTAATGATTAGAATTTCATATGCTTTCAGAATGTAATAGAACATTTCAAATGTGTGATGGCTAATGCTACTGTTTCTGCTAGTTTCAAAATATTTATTGAAAAGTACTCTTGGTGTTCAGCAAGTAGATCATCAAAATTCTACTGTTGGACTAGTTCACACAGTCTGGCTTTAGCAAATCTCATTATATGATTACAGCCATACTTAAAGTGTTAAATTGTGTGTACTAGTAATGAAAGAAATGGCAGGTCAGCTGTGGATTACACAGACTATGTGGGAGTGTCAGTTTGGTAATTTGTCTTTCTTTTCATTTTTGTCCTTGTAACCTGAAAATCCTAGTTGATTTAAGAACATCAATTTTGCTGTCAAGACTACTACGATAACTAGACCATGTATTTGGACCAGGTGCATGATATCTGGATTCGATAACAGCAACACATCATTTGACATCTGTAATGCTGTGTTTCTTTCCCACAAAAAAAACAGAACATAAAAAACCCTTATGTAATTTTTAGCTCACTAGTAGTGCTGGAATTAATGAAATAGGTAATCTAAACTTAACCACAGGCAGAAATGAAGTAATTTGCAGCATAGAAGTAAGCAAAAATTGGCATGATTACATGAAAATTACTTTTCTAGAACCTTTTTCTAGGTGTATTTCCTTGCATGTTTTAGGGTTTATATAAATTTTAAACTTTCCCCATTAGAAGTCACTCTTTGAGTGTTACCCATTTGCAGATAATCCTGTCTTTTAAAGTTCAGTTGTCACATGAATAGCCTGATCAATAATTTTTACTTGCAGTGGATTATTTAAAATTACCAACTTGAGAGCCGTTACACAAGAAGACAGAGCAGATTATCAACACTGAAAGTAACTTGCATGCTCTTGAGTGATAAAGAAATGAACTACCAGGGAGACCTGGCTCTTTCGTCTTCTACCAAAAGGAAAAAAATCCCAAACCTCTCAAAGAGGCAGAGCAAGTTCCTTTGAAAAGTCTAGTTGCTAGGAAAGGAAGGAGGAAATAGGAAATGGAGAATGGCCTGAATAAACAAAGGAAAAGGAAATTGAAGTGGGGAATTTTCACAAGTACAGAATAGAGCAGGGATATGGAGTAAAGTAAGTAGAAAGAAGAAAGATGAGTTTCTTTCTCTTCTGCTTTTTTCCCTTTTGTCTTTTTCAGGGTAGAGAGGATTATAATATATAAAAGAGAAGGGAGAAACTAAACCAGAAAAAAAAATGCAAGGGAATTTAGCTGCTGGCATAATTATAGTACTGCTGTACTAAGGGCTCAGCTTGAGAAGCATTTAGAGGTTTTGCAGGACCAGTGCAAGCAATATATTTGCATTTGCGTGGTAAAGGGGAAAATATTTAACCACTTGCCCAAGTCAAGGTACTGCATTGGAAAAGCTCCTAAAATGAAGGACCAGTAAGGGGCCCTCAGTAGCTGAGCAAAGGCAGTACAGAAAGGACTGATTAGAGAACAACTATAGCTCTAGGACTGCGTGTAGGATTGCTTTGGATGTGTAAAAGAAATAAGATGTCATGATATTTAATCTGGTTTGGTCATAGTGAAAAACACCTTTGTTTCAATAACATGTCCCTTCACCAGGATGTGGGCTCTGGTGTGTGAAGCCTTTGACTGTCTAGCTCGTACCTCCTGTGTTAGTGAATTGGCAAAAGTTTCCTACCCAATCTATGTTAGTCATACACACTTAAAAGCAGAGTGGAAAGGAAGACAATAATTCAAGTGTTTCTGTGTTTGCTTGGTTATAGAGTAGAATTGCTAATATGGTGAGGTATACAATAGACAGCATTAATAGAAAGGGGTTTGGCAAGACTGGGATGAGAAGGTATGTAGAAGTTTACTGTCACTCTTACCAACACCTGCTACAAACAAGGTTGAGCTCCTCGAGCAGAAAACACTGAGGAGAGAGAGGGGTTAAAAGTTTGGAGTACTGGTACTTTTTTCTGTGTCAAAGGCCTAGCAGACACATTCTTGAAGGGCTCTGCAAGATGGGGTTTCCAGTGCTGCAGTGATCCACTTTTGACTGAGTTGAAGGATAACTGAATTAACTGAAATCAGGTATGATAGATGAAGAGTGCCAGTAGGTTTTTATTTGTTACTGTTTTATTGCCAATACTGCTGCTGCAGTGAGAAGGAGTGAGCATTGAACTGACATCATTGCATCTAGTTACTCAGTTTTGTTATAGTTCTTGAAGTAAACTGAAGAAATACTTCTTCAAATAGAGATACTAGAGATACAACATATAGATAGCTTTCATCAAAGCAAAGGAGTCTGTTATTTGATTACATTCACTATAAAATACTAAGAATGAAAGAGTAATCATAACTGCAAATATTCTTACAGCCATTGAAGTAGCTTTTAAGGAAATGTTTTGAAGTGCTTTTAAAGGGGATCTGCATCTGGATCGCTTTTTTTTTTTTTTTTTTTCCTGTATATTTAAAAATAACCAGACACGTATATGCAAAAGATTCAGTATTACCACTAGAAAGCTGGTTTCTGCTCTGTGGGGATTCAAGCTGAAATTTACATTAGGTTAATATGCATAAATCAAGTCAACAATCAAGCATGTAAGACTCCCACATCTTGCTGAGGTTACTGAAACATCATTGTTCTAGATAAAATATCAGATGGAGCATTTTGGAGGCTGCCACCATTTAGGACCTACTGGATTTGTTACTTTGACAACATTTTTGTGTATCAGATCCTATTTATTGTTAAAACCTTGAAGTTCTTGGTCTAAGTTTAACAACCTTCTATGTCCCAGAACTCTCCTGCAATGTAAACTAAATATTGAGAAGATGTATGGGAAAATTCCCATATCCATTTCCACTTAAAACTTCTAAAGGTAACAGAGGACTAGGGCCTGGAGGACAGAATGAAAAAGGTTGTAGTCCTTGCCTGTATTCATTGGCAGACGGGGTTGCAGAGATATACTTTATTGTAGTTGCAAGGGAAGAAAGTCCTTTAATCTCCAAACATTTTGCAATTAGTAACATCTCTTCCATGTTAAAATGGGTTCTCTGATTTTTTTTTTTGTCTAATTGGCATGCTGGTTGATGTAATCCCTCAGTGTATCCTGGTTTAAAAACAAAAGAAACCCCCAAACCATAACAAAACAAGTTTAAAATCCTTTTCAGAAAGAAACTATTTACTTCCAGCAATCGCTCTGCGTCTGTGTGTTAGGTTTTTTCCACATGTACAGATTGAGTTTTTTGGTCACCGATGTTACTTGGAGTAAAATACTACTTTCTCTCATGTAGGCTAGCAAAGTCTATTGTAGAGTATTTTGAAACATCCTTCAAGTTTGAGGAAAGGGGTTTTATGATTTTAAAGTTTTGTCTGCGCTGCTTGGAAAAAAAAAATCATGTTAGCTCAAAGAAAGTTTAAAATGGAGCCAGCTACTTGGTGTTTGTTTTTGTTGCACAGCAAAGTTACTATATAAAAGTAGAATTTTGGATTGCTGTTCCTTTCATATGCAGGTCTTGCAATTGTTATGAAGACTTGCAAGTTAGAAGCTGTTCCTGCAAGCTTAGTGATTGTGTCTAATATGTGCAAATTCAATAGAGACTGCAAATGTTTATGAATGATAGCTTCATTCTTTGATGTAGTCCCAAATTTTTGCAGTTGTTAAGCATTTTTATGTTTGTAGTTGTTGTCTAGATAGCCTTTAAATTAGAATAATCCTAAATAAATGCAGATACTATAAAACCATATGATCTTTTTTGGATTTCAACCAGGTTGTATGTAAGGTCCCTACCCACGGTGACTATGTAAGTCCTTTATATATTTGAAGCATATAAGTCAAATAGAATGTGGATAATCCTTATTATATGTGTGTATGTATTAAGAACACATAATCTGATCCATATATATAGGTGGTGCTTATGAGGTGTTTACTGCTCAATTACGTTGAAAATTTGTATTCAGTTCAGCTCTTGCTATACCAGCAGTTACTGTGATTACTGTTTTCAGGGCATGTTCAATTATTTCTGAAATGTGGCTTGCATTTTTCTTGAGCTTTTAACTTAACATTGATATCACTAAAATGTATGGTTCTTTTTAAAAGAAAGTTCTGTTTGAAAGGCTTCTATCTAATTTTGTCTGATTGTGCACTCCAGTTCAAAGCTTCTTAATACTAGATCATTCCAACACTGGCATGCTGGAAAAAGCTCAGTGAAGTACCACCAAAGATGAATGTGGCGGGAGTACATGATGTACTGTGGCTGAGAGAATTATGTATTTTCATTTGGAAAAGTCTAAGGAGACATCTGTTGTCTTCAACTACCTGATGGGAGGCTATTAAAAAATATGCAGCTGGACTTTTTTTTTTTTTGAAAGTACAGGGTGTTTGGGTGAGAGAAAACAAACACAAGGAGCATGGGAAATTTTTGTTAGGTATTAAGGAAATCTTTTTCAGCAGGAGGATGGTCAAACACTGGAACAAGCTGTTCAGAGAGGTTGTGAAATATCCACCTCTGAACATGGTAAAAATTTTGCTAGACAGGCTTTGAGCCTGGTACAATTTGACCTTACTTTGAGCAGGGGTAAATGGCGTCCATAAGTCTTTTTCAGCTGTATTAATCTGTGATTTATTATTATTATTATTATTATTATTATGCTGGCTTTTTTCACTTTTACATGTAATAATTGTGACTTTCAGTTTTGTTGCTGTATGACAACAGTGTATTGTTTCACACCAAAGAAAATATTTGCTTAAATTTCATCTGTGTATGAATAATCGTAACATTAGGGTAAACAATAATATTTGGTTTTGATTCCCTTTTGATTATTACTTTGAGATCCTAATAAGTGTGTCTAACCACCTTTCTAATGTGTGTGTTTTTTCTTGTTTCTCAAAGTTGAATGCAATGGGATATTACGTCTAAATCTCTGCAAATGTCTGCTGAACCTGAATGGATATTTGTGGTTAAATTTAATGCCTCACTATGTAGAAAGTATGCTCATGGCCTTTGTTCTGTACAAAACCTTTTCAGATTTTCCTTGAGTATCTTTCTAAGAAAATAAAAGTTTCCAGCCACAAACCAGCTTTTTCTTAACTCTGCTGGTTTTTCTGTAGATTTAGAGAAACTTTGATTTTCTGTGGTGCATTTTCAAGTAGGATACATTTTCAAGTTGGTGTATGGCAATAAGAGTGGAGCATGTTTCCATACATGTCTCTGCACATATGCTAGCAATCTTGTGTTTTGGGAGTGAAAAAAATGCTGAAAACTTTTAAATAGTACTTGCTGAAACTGGCTTACTGAATGTTGTCCCAGTGCAAAGACAAGTGCTGAGCAAATAGGGAGCAATTAGGAATACCAGGTGAAAGGGTGAATAAGACTTTAGCTTTCCAGAATTTCATGGATTTAAGCTAATGTGAAACCACTGTACTCATAAACTAGACTGCTCTAATCTTCATATTGAAGACTTTTTTTTTCCTTAGTCAATTTAGTGCTAGAGTTAGTTAATGATTAAACAATTACAGTAATCTTAGGTTTTGATGATGTTAGAAAAGCAATGTGGCTGGTTTTGTAGACATTCAAAATTAGTTGAGCTGCTTGTTAAACTCTGAACATAGCTCTTGTACAGGTAAACTTTCAAGTAAATGCCCTTGGTTAGCTGTACTTTTATTTCTTTGAGATGTTTAAAGAATAGATATCTTTCACAGTTTCTCCGGTTTTTAATGGGGTTTGAATGGTTAACTCTATCTGTTAAGGTACCGAAAGATAGCATGTAGAAGAATTTTTTGGGAGGTTGAGAACTGAAGTGAGGTTTCTTTGGACAAATTACAGTAATTTCACGACCATAAGGAGCACTTTTTTTTACTGCAAAGATTCGTGCCGCATGCAACAAAGTAACGAATTAGTAACGGAATCCCGTGATCATGGAGTTTACTGACAGGTGCTCAATTTGCAAACATTTTTCACAGATTGGCGTAACCTTTAAACACAGCCCCAGGTGCCCTCCCCATGCTCGGGCCCCAGCACACCCACCTGCTCCCGGCTGGTGAGGCAGGGCTCGGGGCAGCTGCAGCTCACACCTCGGGGTTGCTGCAGTTCAGGGCAGCTCAGGGCCGCCCGCAGTTCGGGCCGGTGCAGGGCCACCTGCTCCCTCTCTTCCTGTGCGGTTGCTGCTGGTCGGGGGCTGCCCGGTCCCGCCCCCCCTTGCGGCTCGGCTCACGGCTTGCACTTCTGGGTTGGCAAATTTCGCAACTTTGTACATTATATAAGGCGCACCAGACTATAAGGCACACTTCTGGCTCTGGACCAAAATTTTAGTCAAAAGAGTGTGCCTTATAGTCATGGAATTACTGTACATTCACACGTTCTAAAGATTTTGTTTGAGTTTGCAGTAACGTTAACACTTGCTTCCCTGCTTCCACAGCTTTGCCAACAGCACGTGTATTTCAGTAATGTAAATTGTGTTAATATTTTTAAAAGTGCCGCTTTCATATAAGAACTTTTTCAGAACTCCTCATAACTACATTCTTCTCATGTGTTGCCAGGTGGCCTGCCACTTTTGTATGAGAATTGAATGAATGTGTTTCTATGGGTTCAGTTCTCTTGTGTTCTCTGTCAATTTGTGTGTGTACCACATGTGCATATCATATATCTTACATTGTTAATTAAATGCTATCCAACTGCTGTTCCGAAAGGTCTGTGTTGACTGGTGCCCCATTTGAGAGGCAGGCTTCCCAGTTCATGCAGCTCTTTCTGCTGATCAGAAATCAGAGGCATAATCAGTTATGCCTCAATAGAAGCACTGCCAGCATTTTTCCTTTCGTTTGTGCCTGTCCTTTCTTAAGGGTCAGGAGGCTTCATTAGAGAAGATCAGTTCCCTTCCTCCTTGAGTCCTTTTGAAGATCTCTAGGTAATTGACTTAGGTAGTTCTACTTCATCCCATGTTGTGTTCCAGTGTGTGTCGTTGACTTTACCAAATGGATTTGCAGTACTGCCTGATATTGCTGCCATATTCTGTGTCTTTCCTGGGAGCAAAATGCTTTCTTTTCCTTTCTATCCCTGTTTACCCAGTTATTTTAGCATGGAGTTGTTATTTTATAATGACTTTTCTGTCTTAGGTCATACAAATGACTGCTCATGTTTGTATTTTTTCTTGTCTGAAAATACCTATCAGTTGCACTGCTTTGATTTTGGTTTAATTCCTTGAAAGTTGACTTCATGAGTGGCTGATCATCACTCTCTGTCTTTTAAGTTAGTGAGTAACTCTGATTCCTTTTCCCTTTTGGGTCACAGAAGAAGTGTGCTAGTTAGTAGGATGGGAGAAAGAAGAAAACTGTAGAAAGTGACAAGAAAAGACTGAGAAAGGAAACAGAAGAAATTATATGGAAATGAGAATTGTATGTTCTTAGGGTTAATCATTTGGGGAGAAAAAAGTCAGATTTTTTAACTTTATCCTGGGACCTTAATAAGTTCTGGTCTGATGATTTTCATGTCTGAAGGGACAAGCATTTCTATAATTTTTCACAAAATCATAGAATTGCTAAGACTAGAAAAGATCTGAGATCAAGTCCAACCATTAACCTTGTAGCATTGTGTTTACCACTAAATGATATCTGTATGTGCCCCATCCACAAGCCTTTTGAACGCTTTCAGGGATGCTGATTCCGCTACCTCCATGGGCTTGCTGTTCCAATGCCTGACTACCCTTTCAGTGAAGAAATGTTTCCCAATATCCAATCTAAATCTCCCCATGTACGTCTTAAGGGCATATCCTCTTATCCTGTCACTTATAACCTGGAAGAAGATACCAAACCCCACCTCACTATGACCTCCTTTCAGATAGCTGTAGAGAGGATGGTGGTTGTTTTAAGGTGTTGGTTGTAAAGACCAAAAAGGTGGTTTTTGAAATTCATCTTGGCTTAAAATATTTGTGAATGTTGGATCACTGTGAAACTACCCTTTGAAAGTGCCATTGTGAGCTTGGTCTACTCCTAAACTCTTTTCTGGACACTTATTCTTGGCCACCTCTAGAAGAACTAGATGTACCTTTGGTCTCATCCTGTGTGCCTGTTCTGAAACAAGCGAACCAACAAATGGCCTAGAAAACAATGTACTGAGAGAGATTTAACTCTCAAAATCAAATTACCTGTTGTAGTTTAGGTAGAGAAAAAATACAAGTAACAGAATTGTTCCATGGGCAGTTGAAAATTATCTGAAGTCATACAATGCACTGAACATTGACAATAGCTGAGAAAAGACACAGACTCAAAGAAGTTGGAAGAGTCCACAGTGGGTCATCTGGTCTAACCTCTCTGCTCAAGCAGGACAATCGCAGAGCGCCTGGCACAGGATTGTGTCCAGACAGTTCTTGTACATCTCTAGTAGGGGAAGCTCCACAGCCTTTCTGGTCAATCTGTTCCAGTGCACAGTCACTTGCACAGTAAAGAAATTAATCCTTGTATCCAGGTAGAACTTCTGTTGCTGTTACTGTTCGTTTTGTTATCACATTGCTGTTTCAAGTAACTTGTTCTTATCTCGGCCTGTGGTTGTCACCTTTTGTGCCTCCAGTTCTCGACTTCATCCTGCCAGAGTGGGAAGGGAAGATCAAACTAGTGGTTTGGGAGAGTTCCAGTGGGGGCACCATTGGGAGTACCATTCCTTAACCACAACAAATGTGTTTAGAAAAGGAAAAGATGACTAAGTGCATCTAGTTAGCTTTGTGTGCATTAAATCAAAGCCACTCCAAAATGGCTGCAAATGTATTCTCATAAATAAGTAAAAGAATCTTAATTGCTGTTGCTAAATTCTCTAGAGATATTTCAAAACTGGGGGTGGATTTACGGGTGTCACAATTTGTTAGATAGCAGTTTGAAGAAAAGAAGGAAGGAATGTTTCATATAGCTGAAAGAAACAGAAGGATTAAACTAAGAAAGAAATGTTTCATAACCTGGTACTCCTTCATTGTAGAAGTAACATTAGCGGCTCAGAATACTAGGACCAGGAGGCATGAAAGGCCAGAGAATGGTGAAGAAAGCATGTACTTAGGAATTCAGGTTTTGAATCAAGAAAGATCCCTGTTTTGAATCTTCAACAAAAAAAAAGGAGGAAAGGAATGCAGTTATGCAAAGTGCAAAATGCATGCAACAAGATACCTGTATGATGATGTGTCTGTCCAAAAAATATGGCCTATGTTTATTAGCTTTGTTGCCAAGTTCACATACTTGGAAATTATATGACTGCAAGTACTAACTAATTTTTCTTGTACTGTCTGTGAATATCTGTCTGTAGAAGTTTTGTTGAAAGCTGTTGTATTGTGGTATGTCTTCAGTGGGCACTGGGCTTCAAGAAAAATCCAACAAAGGATCAAATAGTAGTAAGAAGGAACTTGGTAGGCTTCACTCTGTCAGTTTCTTTTCCTGTTCAGTAGACAGTTGAATCTGGGCAGCAGTCGATAAGAAATTTGTCACATACTGGTACATTAAAGGGAAATTAAATTTTTCAAGCTCAAGTCTAGGGAAGATTCATAATCACAAAATCATTTGTGTTAAACTGTTTTTTGCTGTGATACTGATCACAAAGCTAATACTTCATCAGTTGTAGAACTGCTTTCTATTAACAAAGAAAACTTTTAGATTATAGGCAAGTACTTGAAGTAGAAATGCAGTTATCTTTAATGTAAATTCTTCTGAAAAATTAAAAGAAAGGGAACTATTTTAAAGGCAGGTACCTGTCTCTAATTTCCCATATGTGTTATGATAATTGCATGTAAAGCAACTGAGGGAAGGAGATGTACTGCAAGTGTATTTAATGAACTTCAAGTGAGAGAGATTTAACTCTCAAAATCAAATTGCCTGTGATAGTTTAGATATAGAAAAAATACAAGTAACAGAATTGTTCCATGGGCAGTTGAAAATTATCTGAAGTCATACAATGCACTAAGCATTGACAGTAGGTGAGAAAAGACACAGACTCAAAGAGTGTTTGATGTTAGAAGGGTCCACACTCACTTAGTGAACTTGGCTGAATAGAGGAAGCATGCACTAACATCCCACATGCACATTGTGGGAAGATTTGTTGTGCATTTGATGTAATACAGCCCTTTGAAAACTTAAATGAGCAGGATGACTGAGAAATCACGCCGTGGAAGGACCAATATTAACTTAGCATTGACAGGTGAGAATCAGCTAATTGTGTTACTTGCTTTTAGTGCGTCTGAACATCTAGGTTTGTTTCTCTGCAGTCTGTGCTTTGACCTCTTCAACTTCTGTATGGCTGCACAGCCTTCAGACTCATTACAAAAGCAAGGTATGTTGAGGTGAAAGCTGTAACAAGACGCAGGGAAATGACAAACTGCTTCAGAAGCTGTTGGGAGCTGACTGTCCTTCAAGATCACCAGTGCTTCATTAGGGCATTGAAACTTGTAGTAGTGATTTTGTGTTTGGCTAGAGAAGAAACTGGCTGGCATGGATGCGTTTTATAAACCAACGTTGTAACAGCTGGCACAACTTGCTGAAGCCTCTTCACCACGGTGTTAGGCTGAGTGTTTTAAAAGCACTGTAGAAAACAATATACTTTCCTTCCAGGAAAAACCAAAACTGTTGTTTTCTGAGCAAGATGGTTGCACAGACTGCCCAAGAAAAAATTCAGCAGATGTGAAATCCATACCTCTGAGTTTGTGGACTGTGTAGAACTATTTCTTCAATTCAATTTTGTACGTACCTGTGAGAAAACCAGATGTTAATTATTATTTATTTTGTTCACTGTATGTTCCAGGTAATAAGGAAATAACATAGGTCCTTTGTTTCCACTCCATTCTGTTTGAGAGTGGCAGATCAGAGGGTACCCATCTGGAACCACAAGGATTAGAGCTTTGTTCTTTTGGAAGATTGTGTTGTCAAAAGTATTTACTGTTCTGGTTTCTTTCAGTAAGGCTGGTTGACTCTGCAACAGGTAACATTTGCCAGTTGAGACTAAACAGTCTTTATTCTGTCATTAGGAACATGGAAAGCATGCTATAGAGACATAGAATCATAAAGATTGGAAAATATCTTCAAGATAAGTCCAGCCTTTGACTGAGCACTACCATGCCTACTAAAACTATAGCATAAAGTGCTATGTCTAACTAATTTAAACTCCTCCAGGCATCATAATACACCACTCACTAAGCAGCCTGTTCCAGTGCTTAACCACTCTTTCAGTGAAAATTTTTTTCATTATATCCAACCTGAACCTCTCTTTGCTCAACCTGAGTAATTTCCTCTTGTCCTGTCACTTCTTACTTGGGAGAAGGGAATGAACGCCACCTTGCAGAAACCTCCTTTCTCATAGCAGCTGTAGAGAAATGCTGTCACCCCTGAGCCTCCTTTTCTCCAGGCTAAACAGCCTCAGCTCCCTCAGCAGCTCCTCACAGGATTTATGCTCCAGATCCTTCACCAGTCCTATTGCCCTTCTCTGGACGTGCTCCAGGACCTCAATGGCTTTATCACAAACGGTCCAGTACTGACCACAGGGTTCAAGGTGTGGATTCACCAGTGCCAAGTGCAGGGGGCAACCAGTGTCCTGGTCCTGCTGGTGCGTGGCCTCTTGTGCCATGGTGGCTGAAGTTCATTAAGAAATAGCAGTGTTTTTTCTCACCCTACAAATGGGAAGGTTAAAATAGTGATTTGGACATGTGCTAACTCGGTCTTGCTCAAGGGCTTTAAAGAAAGGCTCCTTAAACCTTTTCCTTTTATTTTCTTCCCCAAATTGACTCCTGTGGTCCTTGGTTTTTTTTCCCCATTAAGGTATTTTCCCCTGCTTCCTCTAATTTTATGTTAACTTTAAATATTATTTTTGTAGGTTTCATTTGTTCTACCTTCATTTAAAAAAAAGTCCTCAAAATGTCAGCTATGGGAGAGTGGCACTTTAAATGCTTAAAGGCATTGTCTGTACTTGTGCTCAAAGGCGTGAGCTGTCTCTGAGGTTTCCTTCCTATGTTTAAAGAGGGAATAGTGACTGAAATCTTCAGATAAAGTTCCTAATCACCACCCCCTGAGGCTCGGCAATGTGATCTCCTCCTCCATCATCTTTTTCCAGCCCACTGAGAGAATAAGTAAATGCTGCTTGAAGAGTGAATGAAGAAATATTTGATGAAACTTAAAATAAGTTCTCCTTCCATGTAGATGGGAAGGGGGAGAGTGGCAGGGGGAGGGGAACAGAATGCACTGAACAACCTGTGGTATATTTTTAACTTCCGCTATTCCTGCTTTGTATTTCTGCTCACATGTAGCTGTTACTTGGACACCATGGGAATGAGAAGTCAATGAATGTCTTAACCTTAGTATGGGAGGTGTTCTTTATCATATGCTCTGCAGTATTTGATTTGTTAGCCTGGCAGTTCATGGCAGATTCAACAGAACCCATGAAAACTGGAAAAGGAGTGTCCTTGGTGGGGAGTGGTTTAGTTATGTGAGTCTGGGACCTGATGAGGAGAGACCATAGTTACCAGAGATAGGAGGGGAATGGAAGAGTCCTAAATAATCTTTTGTACAAGATGATGATGTAGAAATGCAGGAGATTAAGTGGGAGAAACATCTATGCTTTTGCTGGTTTTCTTGGTTTTTTTCTGGCATGTAGCTCAGTGCATTGTCTTAGTCTTCCACCTGAACTGAGACTCATGCTTTTACTTAATCCTCTGGTCCTGGAGTATTCCCCTCCTCTGGTGCAAGTCACTGCCTCCCAGCAAATAATCCATGATAAGACAGTTTCTTCTTGGGAGCAGTCAGACCTTCTTCTCGAATTTTCATTTGTGTTCAGTTACATTTCCAGAGTTTAAAGCATAATGCTCTGGAAGAACCTGATTTTGGAAGAATTCCTTAATTTCCTTCCTCTTTTTGGATTTTTTCTAGGAATCCAATGGCATCCAGACTTTTGGTCATGTTCAGTAGTTGTTTTCCTGTGCCTACCAAGGTGAAACAGGCTCCAACCTTCTAGTTTTTTTCATCAGCTTATACACAAGTATTGATTTCACCTTGTGTGTATTAAGATTATGCCTGCCTTTGAGTCATGAACTTTTAATTAGTTTTAAACAAGTTAATTTTTAATTAGTTTTAAAGGAAGTGGAGTAAGTGCTAAATCACTGAAATTATTTCTGCTAAAATTTGAACCTGGCTTTGGACCCAATTGTGGGTGAGAGAAGAGAGGAGAATTTCTCTTTATTAGAAAAGCTTAGTTGGGAGGGGGAGTGGGGATGGGGAAAGAGGAAAAGGAACTGCTTTTGAGAGAAGTTTGTGCTCAGACTTGGCATACTAATTTGGTTTTGGTTTTTTTAATTACATTTGACCTAGTAATGCATTCTAAACTTGATGACTATTCAAGCAACATGCAGGTTTTAGAGTAAGGGGTACTCAGATTTTTCTGGCAAATCTGATGTTCTACTGTGTCAGTTTCTAATACAAGTCATACTGTCCTTCCTCTCTAAGTTCACTCTCTTTTTCCCTCAAGGATTTGCTTGTTTTGCCTGTTCCCCACTCTTTTTCATTCTGGTGGAGATATTGTACAACACATAAAATGACGTAAAATCTTCAGTATGACTTAGTACTGTGGTTACATTGGTCAATAGGACAGTCTGAGAGGGGGATAATTTGGCTTTAGAAAGTTTCTGTATCAGATGAGATAGGATCCTTCATCAGAGGAGGAATCCTTCTGTTACTATCTTGCTGCCCAGAAAAGCCTGTGTCTGGTAAAAAGAAGCTCAAGAACCACTTCTTACATAATTTTGATTTTAGATTCTAGTTTTCTAAAATTCTTTGTCAATTACAAGAGTCATTTAACTGCCAAAGCCCCTGCTGCACCTCTTTGTATCATGTCTGGCTGAGATGGAGTTCATTTTCCCACAGGTGCCCTCACAGTGCTGTGCTTTGCGCTGCTGCCTACAAAGGTGCTGGTGACACTCCAGTGTTTTGGCTGCTGCTGAGCAGCTCTGCACAGCATCAGTGCTGTCTCTCCACCACTCCATCCTCCCACCAGCAGCCGGGGGCTGGGCAAAATCTTGGCAGAGCACATAACCAGGATAGGCCCAAACTGACCAAAGGGATAGTCCATACCATATGACATCAGATCAGATGTAAAAGCTAAGTAAAGGAGGAGGAAGAGAGATCATTGGTTATTTACAGTGTTTGCCTTCCAGAGCAACTGCAACATGTGCTGCACCCCTGCTTCCTAGGAAGTGGCGGAATATTGCTTGGTGAGGAAGTGGAGAATAGGGATTTTTTTTTTTTTGTCTTTGCTTATGTGTACACAAACTTTCGCTTTTGCTTTACTAAACTGCCTTATCTCAAGCTATGAATTGTTTTCCATCTTTTCTCTTGCCTCTCCAGCTGAAGGGGGAATGGTAGATTGGCTTAGTGGGCACCTGGCTTCCAGCCAAGGTCAAACCACCAGACCCTTCTTGTGATTCTGCCTGCCTGTCTGAGTGACAGGCACAATCTATCCCAACCCACATACCATCCTCAGATGTGGTCGTGGTGACATATGCTGCATGTGCCTGTAGTTAGACCCAGTGTTAAATGGTGATCTTTGTCTATGAACAGTTTTAAGGGAGGTGGAACGGGGAAACATCTGGTAAATGAAAACCTATAATTCCTGAGTGCAGATGGAAGAATAACAACAGCATGTTTTTGTGAGTTTGTTTTATTAACTGCTTGAAGTAATGTAGAGGGCATTGCATCCTGCATAGTAATGGCATTTAGAGTGGACCAGAACCACAGTCACTAAAAATTTTGTTTCTATTGTAGGCATGAGGAGTATCTTGGTCACTGATGATGTGCTGAATAACACACACCTACAGCTTTTGTTAGAGTTGTTCACAGTAGCATCACATTTCTTACCTAATTATATAATTTCTGAACTCTAAAGAGTAATTGAGAATGGAATTAATAAACACTGTGTAGAATCACTGTGTTGTGTTTCTTTGAGAGGTGTTAAATATATTGATATATATTACACAAATGTGTTTCTCTCAGTGCTTTTTTTCCCTTGGTATGATTTGGTTTCTTCCTTATTCATGCCCTTTGTTTTGAACTCTGTGTGTTCATGAGAATTTCTTTCTCTTTTCTCTCCCTGAGGTTTTTTCTGTATACTAAAACTGAAAAGTGAAAAATGAGAAACTGTATGGGAAGAGTTACAATGAAGGTGGAAATTTAAAATGGATTTTTTTGTTTGCAGTGTTCAAGCAATTTGAAGATTTTTCAACTATTTACTTTAAATGAAAGACTGATTAGATAAAGGTGAGTTTGCAATGAAATTTTTGCTCTTAAATATTTTATGAAACAAAGAATTTTGTTTCTATCTGGTTTACCAATGGTTCACAGTGTAAGCCTAGGGAAATTATTTAGACCCTTGTGTTACATCCAGTAAGTAAGAGAAGTGACAGTGTTTTATGTAAAGCATCCTAATATTCAACTGCAGTGGAAACTGAAAATATTAGGGTTATTTTGCATTTTTACAGACTTGTTCAAATATGTAGAGATTGTCAAGAATAGGGGAAGGGTTCTGGTGATGCTGAGGCTAAGATTGTCACTGACAGATGCGTGTTCTCTTTTATAGCAAAACCACATTGTGGGGGTTTGTTTTTAACCAAATTTGATACTAAAGAGTGCTATCAGAAATCTAAAAAAATTAAGGCCTTGGTCTGATGACTTCTGTCATTTGGCTGGGGTTTTTTTTGTATTTTCTTCTTGTCTGTGTGCTAGTCAAAAGGATGTAGTGCCCTGTGACTGTATTTAATGACATGTAACTGAATTTACTCACTATTTAGCGGATTTGCAGACCAATATTGTTATATGTAGTTTGGGCCTAGATGTGGGTGGACTATTTCTTGCATCTACTGGTGATCAAAGTCCTTTCTAAGTGCCAATTAAGGGGGAAAAAAAGTATTTAAAAAACTGCTTACTGGTAGACATGGCAAACTCTGAAGCGCCATAGAGGGGAGAGGGATGTCCATTTATAGGTGCTGGAATGCCTGGTCAGAAGTAGTCTACTCAGACATTATTAATTCCTGCCTAGATTTTTAATGGGCTTTTGTTTGCTAATTGGAATATGTATTTAGCAAATCCAAGAACTACTAATATGTATAGTCATTTGTACTTATTTAGGAATATCCTTAGGAGCTCAAAGCATGCATAAATAGAGGAGAGACCATGGCTGGTTTTGAGTTCATTTCAGTGGACTTCAGCAATTTGTTCTGTAAATGTATGTACAAAACTACCTCTTAGAGCAACTAGGCCAGATGGAGACAATTCTTACTCATTATACTTTGCAAATTATGAAGAAACATGGCTGTAATAAACTGTGTTGCGCTTCTAAACTTAGCTCCAGCTTATCTAATTATTTGCATTCCATGAAATAAAAAGTATCAATGAGTTTGCAGTATCTTTTACAGGCATTTTTGGTGGGGGCGTAGCTGGATTTTTCATTGTGTCATGGTCTCAACTTGCTTTTGTCAGCTTTGCATTAGTCACATTCTGCTTTATCTTGGGAAGTGGTTCTTGGGGTTCATGCTTCTGTGCAATAGCTAGTTCCAAAACCTGGGGAGAGGTGTGAAATTCCTGTTTCATCAGAGCTGAGCTGAAGCTGCAAATAACTATGCAGAATATGCTGAAAATTCCGTAGAAAACTGAAGTGGCTTTTAAGTCTGAGATGATCTAGGAAAGAGTCCTTCTTCTATAATTTAGAGAATGGAGTATCTTAGATTTTTAACATATCACCTTAGGTAGAATCAGATTTCCTATCCATGAGTAGGTGTGAAAATAATGCTTTTAGACAATAATAGAACAGTAGGATTGCTGAGTTGGAGTGAGGATTTGCAGGGAGAGCTGAGGTGCCTTGGTTGACATTGGTTCACAGTGCATATATCTGCAGAACTTTTTGGGTAAGTACCCACAATGCTAAACACGTTGAAATGTGGGTGAAAGCCCTAGACTTCAGGGCTCAGAGGCAAAACTGGTGTTGGAGTTTGACTTAAGTACTGAGACACCTGAGTGTTTTCAGATTTTTTTTCTCATTTTCTGTCATCTGAAAGAATTTTAGGAGTAGTTAAATAATTGTTCAGTGGGAATTTTGCGGTGTAATATTTTTATAAACAACTTATCTGTTATTAAATACTGTTGTGCTATAAATGCTTTATCTTCATTTAATAATGCCTTGTCATAAAGGAACTGATAATAGCACAATCTGTAACAACACATTTTAAAATGCAGAAGAGAACACTGTATCTTCCTGTCTGATCATCTATATATCATAGACCAGTCAGTTACATTTGGGCTTTCTTCCTTCAAGTTCAGTAACATAGGATTATCTTAAACCTATTTTTGTAACAGTGCATCTCCTCCTCATGTTTTAAAACCAGGAAATACAGAATCCACTTCTTTCTTAACTGTTTTTTCCCAGTAGTTTGACACTCTTGTTTCTTAGAGAAAAATGTTTTTAAATAGGTATTTATTCTTAAGCTATTGTATATCCCATTTAAACAGTTCATTGTTTTTCACTGTGTTTTTTATTTCTTGAGTCTGTCAGGTAGTTTGCTTTGATCTTTTCAGTCTGTGGGGGCACAATTTTAATGCTCTTGCCTTCTCCAATTTTCTCACAATGTTTCAGGATATAATCTTGAAAATCATGAGGAAAGGTTTGTGTCATTTCAGAGCGTGGGTGGAAAAGCAATGTGAATATAGGCAATTCTAAGTTTATCTTAATTTCGAATATTTTCTTTCTCTTTAAAAGTGAAGTGTAAATTGAAATGCTTACTCATACTCAAAACAGAGTTCTGTAAGTACTGGATACACGTGATGATAATTTGGCTCTTCTGCAGAGTTTGGGGAAGCATCAGTCTCTTGTGTTTTTTTAAATGTTCAAGAGAACACAGGCTGTTTGAAATGTTACATTGTGAAGATATTTTTGTCTTAATGTTTCTTTCTCCTTGTCACTTCTATTAGACTTCTGCAGAATCTTTGCTAGTGGTATATTTTATGAAAAACCTTTGTTTACTTTCAGAGCCCTGGGCTTGCATTTTTTTCTGACAATCTGCGTTTATAGAGATAACATGATCTTGGCAAAGCATGTAGTGCAGTATCTTTGCAAAAACTGTCTGGTACTTCAGATAGGGAACAAGTGGAGACCTCACAGGCCATTGATGTTTAAGGAAACATTAAATAAACTATCAAGCAAGTACATTTTCCTGAATTGTAAAGATAAAGCATCAACATTGCTGTCATAAATTATTCAGCAATACTAAGCATTAATATAGGATTTTAAAAAAGAATGTATTTTTTTGTAAAATTACCTCAGCTCCTCTACCCAAGAGTAACAAGAAGCTGCAATATTTGTTATAATATCTCTCTATATAATTACACTCTTTATATATTGATATCGATTTTTGTATTGATACAATAATTGAACTCTGAATCATTATTTGACTTGTGAATGCATTTACATAGTCTTGACTTTATTATTTAGTCAAACTTCTACAGAAATAATTTGATTTCATATATTTCTGTAGCAATTGCTTGAATTTTTCAGATTGTTTCTTGTATGTTTTAGACGGTCTTCATTATGTTTTGTTATCTCCTATTATGTGACCAGACCCTGACTCCATAACGATTTATGAAAGTACCTAATGATAGCCTTGTTGAAACTTCATAGGATCTAAGCTGGATGGCAGGGAGAGAAGTGTTGTGAGTTTGTGTTTGTTTTTCCTTTGGTTGGATTTTTGGCGGGGATCTTAGGGAGGATTTTTGTTTGTTTGCTCGCTTGGTTTTTTGGGGGGGAGGGTGTTTTTTAAGGGAGAGTTGTAAGTAATATTAGTGTCCTGAGTTCCTGTAACTGATGTGTCATCATAAAGAGCTAGCTTGGTTTCCTTTACAAGACTTTAGGCACTTGTCCAAAGACAATGAGGAAGGAGAGCAATGCCAGCAAAATCCCCTAGAAACCCTTGAGGAGGGAATTTGTACTATGAAATTTGCATTAGTTCTGACCTTTTGATGCACAATTTCTTAACTGAAGCTGAAAAAGCAGGGTAGGCTGAAGAAAGTATTTCTGGAGAGTCCAGAGGAGATACTGACATCTCTTGCTCTTGGCTGTTTGTAAGAGTTTGCTGATTCACTCTGACTTAACTGTTATCCTGTTTACATGCTGACAGTTATTTCTGCAAAGAGCTAATTTGTTGAAGTGCATGTTTCCAAATTCTGTTCAGATAGTGTAGCTGGCGTAGGAGTAGTTCCTTCGTCCAGATGTTTTCACATTTTTGATGTCTCTGTCTCAGATTTACTGGATTTGTTTCCTCCTGCATTTCACAGAAAAAATGTTACAGAACTCAAGGTAATGCATGTTTTGTTTTATCACTCAGCTTATTATTGAGATTTTCTTGTCCAAGACCACTTTACCCTTTGCATTGGTCAAGTAATGAAAACTGGGAGAGAAAAGGGGCCAAATAACCTATAAAGTTGGGAGCAACAGGACTGACATCTTACAAACATAGTATTATGGAGAAAATTGTGGATCTTTGTGTGGTTTCTCTTTTTGTAGGCAGAAGTGCTGGTTGGGGTTATGATTATTATATTCTTCATGGTACTATATTGTGTATGGCAGAGTGTAAAAGTATACTTTTAATCTCTAAAGGTAGACTTTTAGAAGTTTGGCAGAGTAGTAGTTTAATTTGTGATATTCTGGAGTTGAAACTCTAGGCACCATTTCACCTAGAATGACAGAATGAGGAGACCTAGTGATACTGTTCAATGAAATTATTTCTCACTTAAGTGACTGCAAATTTCATTAAACAGTCTTTGAGGTCTGAGTAACAGATTTTTTTCTTAAGATATTCTAATTCTTGGGCAGGAATCAGGATCATTCATTGCTCTCTTTTTGTTCTCTTTTGTCTCTCTTTTGTGATACTAAATGCAATCTGTATTGGAAGAGGAAAGCCACAAAATAAACCTTGAGGGTGAAAGCATGTTTTAAAACATTGTTTTGACACTTCTCACCTTTAGAATGGCTCTTCCTCTTTCTCTTTACCTCCTACTTACCTAGAGAAGATTTGGTGATGTCACCCCCCTTTCCCCCTACTTCATAGTCTTCTGCTCCTGATTTTCAGGAAAATTCTAGCTCTTCAGCCTTCTTGAGCTCTGTATGTAGTGTGAACACATATGACAGTTACTGTAGAGGCAGTAGTTTTACTAAACTCTGAGGAGGGAAGTTTCCAGACTGGGGAAATGAGATAAGAGTGCAAGAAAATGGAGATGACAAAATTCAGAGGAAAGTCCAACAGAGTTTAACTTTTTAAAATCCAGATCTTGGAAAAGTCTTCCTGAACAAATGCAAGCAGGGCAATTTATACTAATAGCCAATGGCAACTGGACAGAGTTAGGACTGGGTTTTCCTTACAGAAATGTTTGCTGTGAGAAACTCTTTTTCTTCTGCGAGGAAGAGAACCTTGTCCTTTCTCTGCTTGAGCAAATGACTCTGCTTGATTTGATTTGTTGTATTGATATTTTGCTTAAAAGATAATATTTTTTATGGGCTCAGAACTCCAGGGTGCATCTGTAGTGGGAGAGTGTCAAAGATCTGATGTCTTTCAGAAGTACCAGACTACTGCAAGTGGTGGGTCTTGCCTGTTCTCTGTTGTATTCCACAGTTAAGCTGCTAAAAACAGAATGTACCTGGGAAATCCTTGCCTGGCACAGAAGGCTGGGAGAAGAGTAACTGGTTTGAAACCTCTTCCACTGTGATACAGGTGTTGCCTGCTGGCAACTCTTCAGCACTCACTGACTGCAGTGTGAAATGTATATGACTTCTGGTACCTTAGCACAGCCTGCAAGGTTCTTGACGGCATCTGTAAACCAATGTCTGTTTTGCAACTGTTGATGCTATTCTTTGACCTTGCAGTACTGTAGCAACAAGTGCTGG
Organism: Catharus ustulatus; assembly: GCF_009819885.2. NCBI lineage: Eukaryota > Metazoa > Chordata > Aves > Passeriformes > Turdidae > Catharus > Catharus ustulatus. Next base: position 28,239,856 of record NC_046262.2, read on the forward strand.
TTCATGTTTTCACAAATCGCTCTTCAATTATGACAGCAGGAATTGCATTTGGCAAGGAATAGCTCTTTCTTCAAAACTGTCTTCCAGCATCACCTCCCAACTGTCTCAATCTTGCAACATTTAAGAAAGCAAAGTAATTTCACAGACTACTTCACTGTTGTTGTAATTTTTGCTTTTGTTTGCACTCCCAGTATTTATTTTAACTTGTGAGTGTAGCTGTAACTATATATATTCTTATATATTCTCCAGAGGTTGTTGAAGGGTTTTTCCCCAAGGCAGTATTTTTTAACAAAAAATGTCTTGTAATAGAAAAATACTTTTTATTTCTGCTTTGGTGGTTTGTTGGAATATTTTTTCAACATCAAAATGTTATTTTTTCATTGAACCTTTTTTTATAATTTCCTGACTTCTTCATAGTGCATTGGAAGTTTTTCCTACAAGAAACTGGTGCTTTGACTGTTCACTGTAGAACAGTAGCCCACTATTTTTTTGTACTCAAAAGCCAACCAAGCAGAATGAGTCTAGTAGGAAGCAATCCTGCTTTTTACTTGGAATTAATTTCTTCCATGTACACAGGGGCACTGGAAATTCCTGTTTAATATCTTTCTGAAATAAATCAAATAATCAATTCAGGAAGACCTGTGCTCTAGTAAGTAACTTTTGTTCCATGGTCTGAGCTGTTAAACAGTACTCAGGTTTTGGTACAGTTAACAAAAAAACAATCTAGTATGATGTGGCATACTTGTGAAAATATCACTTAGTCCTAATTTTGGTGTTGTCATATTTTATTACATCACTTTAAAATAATTTGGGAGATATGTTAGGGAATAAAGGTAAATTGGTGATATTTTTCACATGCTTCATGCAAAAGGTCTTCCTGAGCCATTATTGTTACTTTTCTTATGTCTCCTCTGTATATAAAGATGTGCAGATAATGATGCCTCTGAATGGACTAAGGACCCTTAGATGCCATTATCTTGGGACATAATCTGTGCCAAATGATTGGGCAACTGTTCGAATTGCTTGGAAATTTTCTGATGAAATAGACTTTTGCTGAAATTTATCACCATGGTGAAATATTTTGCAGATGTGGACCAACTTTTTCCAAAGTTGTAATGGAACTTAAATAGAGCTGTTGCTTCTGGGCAGGTCTTTGATTCGATTCCTTCTCTGGTAACTCACCTACTTGGCAGGTTACTGTGGTGTTGAGGCTTCTGCTTGAGTGTGGTGTTTCTGGCAGCAGCCCCAGGTAGTTTTCTTCTGCAGTAAGTGCAGTGATTACTTCATTCCATTGTGAAGAACTTGGAAATCACAATTTAAAAATTTCTAATCAGAATGGAAAGGTGATAAACCTTATATTAACAGCTTCTATCTACTTAGTCCCTGTGTTTCATATGAGCAGATCAGGCCAAGACTATTACTCTTTTCTTACGCAAAAGTTCATGAACTGAATTGTGGAAACTGGTTGAGGTTTTCCAAGTGGAAACTGTAAGCAAATGTTTTCTTTGCTTCTCTACCTTTTTCTTCTTTTTTTTTTTTTTGGTCACATTTTGTCATTGGTATGTTTATCTGACAACTTCCTTATGTATTTGCTTGCTACTACATGCATTCAAATTTTGGTATATTAAAGAGAAGATTTATGTGTGCTATTAGTATGCACCTGATAAAGAGGAAGACTCCTTTGGAGTTACTTAACTTTTGGGGCTTGTTTCTTGTAGGAGCAGTTGTTTCCTTGTGTAGCTTTACCTCATGACAGGGCAACAATAGGCCTAGCATATTAGAAAAATTACTGAAAACTGAAGACACACTCCTTTTTCCCTAAACATCTTTAAATATGCTTCAGGAAAGTATTTTATATTTTCATGAAAACTGTTTTTAAGGTCAGAATAAATATTACCTGAGAAAAAAACCCAGATTTTTAATGCAGAAGATGGCGCAAATAAAGCACGGATTAACTTTATTTATGGACTTGGCACCTGTTATCAAAATAGTGGGAAGAAGTTCTCAGATTTTCCAGATTGCTTAGTATTTTTGAAAGTATTGTTGAATATTTTGACAACGTTAACCAGGAGAATATTTTCTTATGAATATATACTGGAAATACATGAATCTGTTGCTGTGAATTTTTTGTGAAATTGTCACTGATGTGGCGTGTTCTGACTGAACAAAGACTTCATAACCTCTTGTTAGTCCATTAAAAAGCACTGTCATTCTGTACAAGGTGGTCTTTTAAGAATGCAGTACTTTATTGCCTGTCAGAATAGTGTACACATTTGGTTTCCTGAATTTAGTATACTTTTGTTTTTAAAGCAACCCATTGAAACAAGCTTGCATATGTAAAGAAAATTAGACCAGATTTGCCAGGATACCGCATGTCACATGTGCAGAATATGAAAACTATTATTATCGTTGTAAGATTTTAAACTTTTGATAGCATAACAAACCATGCTGAGCACGTTATGGGCAAGCTTAATTGTGTCTGTGCGTTCAAATTGAACTGCAAAGACTGTAATTAAATATTAAGTATACATGTTAAGCATAAACTTAATATCAAATTAGCCAAAATAATGGCAAGCAGGACACTGAATGACTTTTTTCCTTAGTCTAAGTTTGGATTTAGAGATAAAAACTTTGCTTTGTTCGTTTGGAACAAGATACATGATACCCTTTAGCACCTTGTGATGTTCTATTACTACTGATTAATGTAAGATTTGTTAGCACTTTTTGTGATACTGTGCTGTAATTTTAATCCCCTGTCACAGGCAGAGTGAGATCTTGAGACAAAGTTTATTTTAAAAGCTGCCATTGAGTCACGAGGTGGAGAAGGGACCCCCTTGCCTTCTAAATTCCTTCTCTAATAGGAGCCTGGTCTGGCTGGATCCAATCTCGGTGCCCAACTCATAGTTTTAGGTCTAAGAAGTTATAGGCTTGTGATTGAACCTTTGTACAGCTTTGTCCCACAGGATTAAGGGAGGCAAACCAGATATATTTACATAAAAATGAATTATTTATTATAATTATTAAACATAAAGATCTTAATCAGAATTATTTACTACTCAATATAAAAAGTAAAATTAGGATTGTATGGTGTGTACTATGTCAATGTAATTATATTAAAGCAATTCCATTAAACTAGGAAAGAAACCCCCTAAAAATTATTAAGGAGACTGATGTTACTTACCCATATCACCAACTGTGGGCAAATCTGCTTCATTTAACCTGGAGGAGTAGAGCATCCTCACTCAAGGAAGGAATTTCCACACATACTCTTCAAGAAGTGGTATTTTAGAATGTTTGAAAGTGGAACTGTACTTTCAGAGTATAAAGTGATTAACTGTCTGTCATAGCCAGGCCACCAGATCTGCCACATATTCACCTCACAATCAGGATGTTTAACTTTAGTGTTGATGAGTCAGACTAGTTTAACATAATCAATACCAAAAGCAGCATTACACTCCCTTTTAGTTCACTACAGATAGCTTTTCAAAATAGGGCATTTACTCCTTTCCAGGCAGAGAATCCTACTATACCACCTACCTGCCATTACTTGGCAAGGGTTTCATTACTGATAGTCATTTCAATTCCTTGAAAGAAGGATGTACGTATGAGCAGATGGAAAGTATGCACATTCCTGTCATCTTTGGCTTACTGGCAATAAACATATTGAGTTGCTGGGAGGCAACCTATGTCTTCAAGGCCTTGCTTGTCAGTAAAAAATACTATTTAATCTTTCTGCTTTCACTAGTAGACTGAGTAGCTGGTGACACAGGCACAAACACTAATTGTATTTATAGCACTTCTGAAGGCATGTTGAAATAACAAGTGCTGTATTGTGTTCTTTGCAGACAGTGGCAACTTGGAGATGATGGACTAATTTGTTTTGACTGAGGTTCATTAGACTCTTGAGTTTGTTTTGGAATTGGGCATTTAAACTCCTGCAGCTACCAGAAATGAGAACCAATAGAGGGAAGGAGGAAATAGGGGAGCTAGATCCTGACAAGTTAGTGCACTGTGAGATTGTTACAGCATCTCTGCTTCCGAAAGAGTAAGTTGAGTCAGATGAGACTTAGTCTGAAAGTATGTGAACTGAATAGCTTTATTAAACCTTGATGCAGATCCTGTAAATGGGTATGTCAGTAAATGTGTGCTGAAGAAAAAGTACTTGACTCTCTTAAAAAATGGACTAGGGAGAAAGAGAGAAATATGTCACATGAGCTGGTTCAACTTGGAGTTTTTCATGTCTTGAGTTTCCATGCTTCTTATTCATACCTGTAAGCTGCTCTTTCATAAGCAAGCAATCATTTTTATTTGTCATGTGAAGAATAGACTTTATATTAGGCTGCTTTATTGATTTTTTTTTTTTTTTTTTACCTGTGAAACGCAAGCTGCAGTGTTACTGAGGCTGTTCAAAATGTTGCAGTCCTTTTTCTGCGGGATTTGTGGAAAAACTACACAGTTAAACATAGATAAATCTTCATGCCATTTTTCTAAATCAGGAGCCTGACTGGGAATTACAAATGCTAGGCAGTCCTGAGCATGAAGCAGCACTTTTGAAATAGAAAATAAATTAGAATACCCACAACACTCCTTAATCTGAAACCTGCATGAACAGGTGGTTATTCTCTGCTTTGTTTGAAGGCTGTGCTCTCAGATCCGTGTGCATGGAATGTGTGCTCAGTAGGTCAGAAATAGACAGCTCTCCGCCAAACAACCCTTCCTCTCTTCTTCTGGCACTTCATCACAAATCTGGAAAACTTGCACTGACTGTACTGTCCTTCAGATCAGATCCTGGTATGATCTGAAGCACATGGGGAGTTGCACGCAAAATAACACAGCTGTCCAAGCAAGGCAAAACTGGCTGTCTCTAATGCTAGTATTGCCAGAGGAGAAATGCTAATCATTGCCATCAGTCTGACTTCTGTGGGGAAAGATGCTGAATTTACTGCTCACGGAGATGGGTTCTTTTTTGGGGAGGGTAGAAGGGGCTGCGTGTGGTATTCATGATTGACTCAGTCAGCACAGCACATGGACCTGAGGAAGCTGTGTTGAAGTCTTCACTGCTGTTCCAGGAGATAACAGTCTGAAGAGTCATCCAACATAAAACTTGAAGAGTTCTCCATTCTGAATTCTGCCCCCTTCAAACTTCCATTGTATTTCCCCCACCTTTATTCAGTTTTAAAATTAATTTTCGGTTCTCTGTCAGGCCCTTCCTGTGTTGAGAGGGTCACAAAGGGAATGTATATGTTTTTTCACTGCTGCAGGAAGCTGCTGTTGTGCTTAAGAGCTTTCAAATAGTTTCCTGCAAAAGTGTTGCGCAAAGAGTTCAAAGGGTGGGTGTGCCCTTGCCCTTCCTGCTACAAGACAGTTGATCTTAATTTCCACGTGAATTGAGATGAGTGGGTGTTGGCACTTTTCAAACGGAATTAATTGTTGTGGCTAAAGGGATTACTACTACGTGAAGTGACCATACCATGTCTCTTTTTTGATTACTTTCCCTTTTTAATTTCTGTTTTCTCCATGTAATGCCATCAGCGGTTTTCTTAAACTGATGCTATATTTGCAGAAAACAAAAACATTGTTGTGTGCAAAAAACTCCTGATGTTTATATTTGAAATTGGGTATCTGCCTTCTACACCACTTTCTTGCTAGAACTTAGAAGCAGTCTCAGTATCAGAAATGTGGCTTATGTTTTTTTTAATTTTGTCTTTTAAAAAGCCTAGATTAAAAAAGTTCTTGGCAAAGATGACAGGAATTCGGGCAAGTAAGAAAGGGGTGTCACTTTATCTGTATCTAAATGCAGATTTGATTTCATCAATAATCATGCATTATGTACTATTCACAGCCATTAACATTTTTTTAGTATTGTACTTTTAATGCAGATACATTATGTTCCACCTCTGCCTGTGTGCCTGCTTTGTCTGACTTTCTGTGGATTCCTGCAGCAAGTGGATGGCTTGTGACATGCTTATTTAAAGGGCTTCATCACTCCCAAGTTTAGTACAGAGATTACTCAGCGATAAAAAGGTAATTAACTGTTGGGATTTATCTGTAATGAGAGGATGCTCTCATTTTTAAACCTTTGAAGTTGTACCACATGAAGTGGTATGGCAAATGACCATGGCTCAGGAGACTTCCCTTCAACAGCCACCTATTGCCTAAAACGCTCCCTGCCTCACACCCCGCCCCCCCCAAAAAACCCCTCCATAAGTTGAAAAACAATCCTTAAAGGCTTTGAATGCTGCATATTATTAAACCATGAGAATTTTGTATGCACTCTGTGTTTTAGTGAAATGTTTCCATAAGCTATGATTTTCAATCTCATTAACCAATTTCGTGATGGTTGACTTAAAAAGAACCACACAAATTACTGCAGCCCAGTGTGGCTGGTGAAAATAATTGTTAGGCGCATTGCCAGTACAAAAGTCAACAGAGAATTGTATGTAGACATAAACTATTGTAGATGCTGGTGATTATGGTTAGAGCTATGTATGGAATGGTTAATCTTATACTTTAGAGACCATGACTTAAAATATTCCCTGAATTTGGAACACAAAATAATTCTATTGAACCAAATAATCTGTTCATCCTTACCAGAATCACATCTCTTACAGGTAGTAGTTTTCATCTCCTAAATATCATCCTTATATCTCAGACTTTGTTACCTGTTCCTACTTATTACTTAGATAATTGGTTAGGCTGTTTTTGTAATTGAGTCTTCATTATGTCAGACATCCACTCTAAGATGTGTTTGGACTTGGTATAGTTTTTTTTTTGTTCAAACAAATGCTTTTGTGGTACCGAGCAATTTATCTACAAAAGTCACATTCTAAATATATTAAATCCTTTCGTACAGCTGTGAGAATTACTTACATTCTTTACAGAAACACAGAATTTATTTTGAATAACAGTATGATATCAAATCTGTATGCCCCAGAAAATTATCCTCAGTGTGTTCTGCAAACAGCTATGCTATTGTCTTCCAGTATGTTTGGTCCCAAATGCTTAACTCCATCAGAAGAATAGGTCATATTTAAAATATACTACATCAACAGCAGCTGATTTTTTTTGCCATGTTTAGTGTTTCTGTTTTGTTAACATAGTGGTCTCTTAATGGAACAAAGCAGGGAAAACCAAGTGTGTCCGATTGGAGACTCGTCTGCTAAGAAAAACAGGTGAAAGCAGTTTTATTTTGTTTTTCACAGCACTAGCATGTGGTGACGTTGTGTTTAAGTTACTTTGCATGTGGGGCACTGCCCATATAACTGCTTTAGTTACATGTATAAGACAGAGGCCAAGAAAATGTATTTTCTGTTTTCAGTGAAGAAAATTATATAGGAATATTTTTTGGTTTCACCTATTTTGTCTGTACTTTGACATTAAAGATAAATTTGAAACTTGAAAGTTATTTAATTTGAAGTCATGACACAATTTTCCCAATAGTATCTCTTGAGATTTTTTTCACGTTGTCACTTGGAACCTTTGAAATTAGTGCAACAAATAGAACATGGTATTCTGTTACAGTATTTACTTCGCATTTTTTACAGCATTTTGTTCCTATTACACATTCTTATGTGTGATAAAGCAAGGTTCCCTTCTTGGTTTATTAAGTTTTTTAATACAGAAATAAAGAGGGAATGATAGAAGTGTTTTAGAAGGGCAAATATGTTGTAAATGCACAGACTTTATGAAGGAGAGGCAGGCACAAACACATGCACTTGTGAATATTTCTGTTCAGTATTGGATAGATATAAAGCCAAGTGATCAAGATGGAAAGATCTGTCAGTTCAGGTCAAGGTTTGAGCAAACAGAGGGTTGATATTGGAATATTTTGTGAAAACTGCTGTAGTAATTAAAGATGGCCCCCTGTGGAGATTAAAACTGTGGGTTGAAGCTGTGAATGTTTTATAAAAGCAAGTTGTAGAACACAAATATTACATTTTGCATAATGTTGATGGAAGTAGTGAGAAATCTTTAAATATAATGTTTCTAGTCATGTGGTTGTTATTTTCTTCTAAAAAACAGTAATCCCTTGTTGAATTAAGAGGGATACTTTTTCTCCTTAAACATATACTTGTTACCTGTGCTACCTTAAGAGCTAAAAGCACATATCTTCTCAGTTGAAGGTGGCTGGCTCTGTAAATGAGGCATAGGGAATCCATATATCCTCTACATAAGGGCCTAAGGAATGTGGTGAATGACATTTGCATCTAGCCATTCATATTTGTATATCTATGATACACTGATTCTTTGTGTTGCTTAGTTTGGGAAGTAAAAGGGTACATTTTTCACTTGGTGATGGTATTTTTTTTCTTTTATCTTTCCCCCAGAATTAGTGAAATGTGTTGTGGTTTCCATAGCACACATAATCTTTAGTTCACAATAGTGAATATTCATACTCTCATCTTTTCTTAAGTAGTTGGTGTTAGGAACAGAAGAATTTAAACAAACAACTCAAAACATGTTCCAAACAGCTCTTTTATGATAAGCAACATAGTTCAATACAAATAAAAGCTGTTGAAAATAATTCTTTAAGAATGTAACACCCATATACCTGTGCAAAACACTAAACATATTTTTAACTTAAACATTTACATTTTCAAGTACAGTATCTTTATTAAAGATTTGATCTCTTCAGCAGCAACATGCAGACCCTTAGTGAGTTTGGGAATGTCATCAAGCTGGCTAGTACAGCTGAAGGATTGAGGGAAGGGACACCATCCAGCAGCACCTTGACAGACTTGAGAAGTGAGTCATGGGAAACTCATAAACTCAACAAGGCCAAGTGCACCTGGTCTTGCATCTGGGTTAGAGCAATCTCCCGGATTGGTACGGGCTGGAGGATGAATTGATTTGTGAGCAGCCCTATGGATGAGGACTTGGGGATCCTGGTAGATAAAGAAATGAGATGTGAGCTGGTAGTGTGCACTTGCACCACAGAAAACCACTTTCATCATATAAAAAGAAGCATTGCCAGCAGGTCAAGTGGTGTGATTCTCCTCAACTTCTCTGCTGTACCTTTGTGAGATTACACTTGGGGTCCTGTGTCCAGCTCTGGGGCCCCTAGCACAGTAGGAGTGAGTCTGGAAAAGGGCGACAAAAACCGTCAGAATGCTAGAGTGCTTCTTCTATGAGGAAGGACTGACACAGCTGGGGTTGTTCACCTTAAAGACAAGGAGACATGAGGGTGACCTTATTGTGGCCCAAACCATTCTTTGATTCTAAAAGAATTTAATCTTTATAATTGACTTGTTTAGACCTATTCTGCATTTTCAGAATATGAAATGCAGAATTTCAGGTGATCGCCACTTGGAATCACTTCTAATAAAAGCAAGCTTTTAGACTGTGATCTAAGATTTTTGTCTCAAGCATGAATTATACAGATTAAAATCATGATACAGTCACGGAGAAGTAAAGATAATCTTCAAGAAGCTTTTGGAATATGCTATCTAATCTCATATTTTTAAATCTTTTTGTCATTATCAGATATATCTCCGGTTATTTATTACATTATTCGTCTTCATTATTACATTATTGGTCTTTTCTTTGTTTACTTTATCAGAGAGAACTGGTTTTTTGAGAGCAGATTAAATGATTTTTTTTTGAAATAAGGTGGTTTTGGAAGATCTTCCATTCCTAGGTACAAACCAAGTCTTCTAGATTTTCATCTCAGTTAGCACCTGTTTTTTAAAGTATCTGCTTACAATGAAAACTCAGCTGCGAAGTGCTGTTTCTATCCTTCTCTTAATCAGTGCTAGTTTGTGACCCAACTAGTTATTTTGTCTTCGGAGTTTAAATTGAGAATAAAATTACTTGTTCATATCTCATTAAAGCAATTCTTTTGGCTTTCAGGTTTAATTAACATGCGGCAAGTGAGCACATGCTGTCTTAAAATCCAGTGAAAAGTGATAATCCTCTAGCTGGATTCCCAGTTAATGTTTTGTTTTTTCCTGTAATACTGCCAGTTACTTTTCCTCTAGGGCTATGTAGCAGATAAAAGAGACTTAGCTTTTCATAAATCACCTAAGCTGTTCTCTTCTCTTTAAATTTTAATGTTTTTTCAGTGTCAGAACAGTGCTGTCACTAAATGCAAATATTACAAAGAAAACCAAGTATAGTTAGTCAAGAAGTATTTCTTACATTTCTTTCAGGCAGATGCTCTGAACAGAACCGAAACAAACTATGGCTTGTCTTACAATGACAAATATGGAAAGTGCAGCAACTTCTACTGTCCACCAGAATGGTGACATCCATGGGAACAGCAGTGCACCCAAGCAGACAGAACCATTGCTTCAAGTCTACCTTTATCATTCTCCTGGGAAGACAGAAGGAGATTACCTTCAATTTTCAGCTGGAGAATATGTTGCAGAAGAGATTTGTGCTGTTGCCTGTAAAGCCTGTGGTAAGTATATACCAAACAGTTTATCTAATGAAGCAGTGAAATCCAGCTTCATATAAGAAGGTTTTTAACAATCCAAAGCTCATCAAAATGGTGGCATTTAGACTAAAATGGTAATTTCTCTGTTCTTTCAGAAGTAATCAGCGCCAGACTGTAAAACTGTTTCTGTTAGAATGGTTATGAGGCTGAATTGGGTGGCTGCCATATTTTTTCAAATAATTTAAGGGTATACCATCCTGTAACTGAAAGTCTTCTGTCATTGAGCTGAGATATAGCTTGAATAGTTAAATCATAGCAGGAACTGTGAATGGCTTGAATTACTTTCTGGCACAGCCCTGCAAAACAGATTGGTCCTGAAACTTATGCATGTATTGTATATTATACATGCTTAATCACTTTGCAAAAGAAAACTGTTCTATTAGATATAACATGAATGCTTGTGTGTGTGGTTAATGTTCTTCATAATAGTTTAGGAAATAAAATGTGTAACTATATGGTATATTTTAAATAAATAAATAATACATTAATATCTCAGAATACCTTTGAATTGTTGTATTTACCCAGAGTCTAGCATATACCAGGGCTGAAATATGTAGTAAAATATGCCATTTTGGGCATGCATCTTTCTTTCTTTCTTTGCAAAAGTACATTGATTTTTTTAACAAAACAAATGCATTCCTGTAATCTCTTGAGTGAAAGTGACTGTCTTTTTGTTCTTTTTTTTCTCTTTCATGGCTGCTATCAGTGCTTAAATCATGAGACATTGCTACATTGCTTCTTATTTTTTGGTTTTCTTTTTTTCTGAGAGCATTTTGTGGTTGTACAGCAGAACACATATCCTTACAGTCAAATAATGTTTATGTTGGCAAGACTCATTTTTCAGGAGTAAGCTATGAGTCAGAATACTTCATTAAGAAGGCAGTGATTTGGGTAGAAGCAAAACAGAAATAGAACAAATTTGGTAATTGTTAGTGAATTTTGTAATCTAAACAACTGATAGATCTTTTGATATCAGAGCTGATTACATCCAGGTATGACTGCTGTTGGTGGCAGGCAGGATGGATCTAGGCAAACATCAGCAGTTAAGGAGAGTCTTGTTACATACTCTTCAAACAATTGAAGATTTTCCAGTTGCTGCTAACTTGACATTCGATCTATTATATCTGGTATGTGTTGGCTATAAAAACATTAATCGGTCTAAATCTTATTCTGCCATTTGCTACACGTGTGCAAAAACTGAGCCTTTTAAAACGTTATTTTAAAACTATTTTTTGGTCTGGGACAAACATAATAAATATAAACATGTGGGTTTGTATTTTTTATAAGGAAAACTGTACATAAAAGTGACTATCACATTTTCCAAACAGAAATGCAAAAATAAATAAGGTGTCTTGAAATGAAATTTAAGTTGATGAGTCAGTCATGATTCAGTTCTTGCATGTTAGCTAGTTATTTGCCATTCAAAATATTAGAAATGTCACACCAAATTTAAGAAAAGATACTGCTCTCAGCCTGAAGGGGAAAGTGGTATTAGAAGAGCTGTGATGATGGAAATGAAATATATTAGAGAAAACATTCTAGAGCTTGCAGAATCTTTGTTAGGTGTATCTTCATTTTAATTCTCACCCATCTGAATTGCAAATAATGTTGGAATTTCCATGGTACTGTCCTTGAAAAATCTTTATCTCTCTTGGAAAACTATTGAAGAGAATTTTTAATTGTAAGTAAGAACGTTATTTCAAAACATTTAATGTGACAAGTGGTGGCAGTATTTGCAATCAATTAAATCTTTTCAAGCGAGAGACTGCATTGCATAATGTGATGATTTGTAGTAGCTCTTTGCTTTTATGCTTCAGAAGAGATTCCATGCTGCTAAAAAGGGAATTCTAGGCAGATTTTCCCTAGCATGCTGGATTTCCAGAATTGACATGACTCAGGGCTCAGACACGACTCAGAGTTATCTTTGAGTAAAACTGTCCCCTGAGGGTTGCTTTTTTTGTTTAGTGGGTTTTTTTTGGTTTTTTGGGGGTTTTTTGTGTGTGTGAGTGTGTGTTTGGCTGTTTCTGTGAGGTGGTGGTGTTGTTCAGTTTTTCTTTATTTATCTTCCTTTAGGTGATAGCCTTTCCTGAAAATCCACTCAGAACATGCAACCCCCTGCTCTCCCACACTAGCTGGGGGATGAATGAATCAGAACTCTGGGCAGTTCTCTTCTTCCAGGAAAAGAAATATAAGCAATGATTGACTATTCAGAAAGCATTTTGTTGACAGGATAGTGACATGAATGTGCTGTTAAGGATTTGGTAATCCTCCAGTTTATATGAATGATGAATGCGAGATACTATTTTTATGTCAGAAAAGGCAAGCAAATTTCTATCTGGTATGCAAGGCTACCTAAGTTTTGAGTAGTTTGCTTCGAATTGTGTGAGAACTAATGTATGTATTAGACTTTTTATGTGGAAAATTTGAGATTTTTAAAATAGTTTTAAATCATTCAACTATTGCTTTCATATTTTTCTATTTAATGACTTAGTGCTTGAGTTGAGAGTTTCATATGACAGTATTTCTATTGCAGACTCTGCATGGCTTTCACATGGTGTCATGGCTTTTTGTGATTTTCACTTCCTGGTTTTTATTTTTTATTTACTTAGAGGAGGGACATTACCTTATAAAAATACACTGTGTAGGAGAAAGGGTTCCTAGTGCCACCAAAGGAGGAGATACAGAAAAAACTGCATTTTCTTAGCTGCCTCAGTATAAATGAAGTAGTGAGAGTTGTCTGAATGTGGAACTCTAAAATCATAATGAGGAAAAGAAGAATCCGGGGTTTTAGGCTTCAAGCAGAAGATCAAAGTATAAACTTATGCTGTGTTGTAGTCTTTTGTGATGTTACTTGACTGTTTAGTACAAGGCTTCTTTCTTTAGTCTTATGTAATAAATAAAGAAATTATAAAGAGATATTTTCATTGCAATAGTCCAGAAGATTTATTTGATAGCCCTTGCTGGAGAAGCAAAGCAGAGAAAATTCTGATTAATTAAGTCTGAGTCACTATCGTCTCTCCTAGTTCCTCACATATTGAGCTGATGGAATGGTTAATGCAGTGCAAAAATCCAGGAGAGGGTTTTCAGTACCTGCTGTGAATGGCTTTTATGATTTTACTTGTGTTGAAAAGAACATTTCTCCATTGAAAAATGGAGAAAAAAACATTTTCAAGATTTTTCTATTGTTGGTGTGTCTAGGCTTCAGCAGGAGACTTTTATTCCCCATGCCAGTTTTTCGATTTTCATTGTTTCTAGAGAAAACATTTAAGTACTGCAGTTATCCCTTGAAAAGCCCTGCAGTTGGTATTAGTGGTAAGAATTACATGAAAAGAGAAGTTTCTTGCCTCTTTGCTTTCGTCAGATTTTTGTGGACAATTTTCAAGACTCTGTTTAATAAAGGGATTTGCTCTGTTTTATAATTGTTGAGCATTAAGTGTAGCAAAGCAATTGAATAGTTCTTAAGGGGAAGGGATAAAAAAATGAAACTCCCTTTCTTGAAAAATATGCATGATCTCAGTGTCTTTAAGTACTCCCAGTGAATGGTGCAAGTCAGTATTCAGAGCTATAAATGCCAAAGTATGAGGGTTGGAAGAGTGCACAGTATACTTTTCATAGACAGTGGTGGGGAGGGCTTAATATGAATATTTCTGACTTGTAGAGGGTGTACCACAGTCATGTCTTGGTTAAAGTTTCAGAATGGCAGTGATACAGTCTTGAAATATCTGTGGGATTTTTTGAGCTGTGAGGTGGCGTGGTGATTGTGGTGTCTGTAATATATTTGGTCAAATGCAGCAACTTAGCATTTGAATTTAAACATATGGTTTTGAAATGTTGTTCAGTAAGTATACATGGATGGTTAGTAGTTTGGGTAATTGCATTAAGGAGACCAGGTAGGTCTCACTGGCTGTATAGGAAATATTCAGCATTGCCCTGAATGTTGTTTAGCAACTGGCAAGAGCCGTGGAACAGGCTGGTGATTCTCATGTACATGATACTGCAACTGGTCTGGAATTGTTTGGGATACAGACACCACTTGGCCTTAAAACTGCTAACTTACTGCTTTATGGACAACTGAAATGTAGTATAGTTCATCTCACTTTACATATCAAACGAGAGTCATGTTTAATAGCATGGGGTAACTTTCTTCTTAACTCTGTAAAAATGTTCTTAAAACTTGGATGGATCAAATACGTCATATTGCACCATAAATTTGCAACTTTTAGAATTGCAGCCAATCTTTCAGTTACTTATCCCTTCAGTTTTATTCCTGTGGGAGATTTGTGTAGTTTTGGTTTCCCTTTCATTGCTTTACAGAATGCTTTCCTTTTCCCTAGTTTCCTGTAAGTCTGTGACTCCTTTTGATAAAAAATCACGTGTTAAGACCTGCAATTCTGGTATGTTTTGTAGAGCTTTGGTTTAAGAAGGTGTCAGATGATTAGCCTACAGATTTCAGCAGTTTAATCTTTACAAGTATACAACAGAACTCTAGTTCTTAGCCTTCTCACTGGACCCCTATAGAAGCAAACCCTTTTTATATCAAACTTATTAAGCTAGTTGTTGTTTAAGACTGAAATATGTTCTATTCCAAGAAGTTAGGTGATTTTATATGTGGAGTTGATTGGTTGTTTCTTCTGATTGTCTTGCATTCAGTTTAGATGTGATGAAAGAAATGTGGGGTCTGCCCCTTTCAGTAATTACCTAGATGTTGTTCAGAACAGAAAGAAATAGAGGATTTTTCTTTCTCCTGGTTTCTTGTGAGAATTTAAATTACTTCATTCTAAGTCTGAGCAAGGGTGTGGTTACTTGGCCTTTTCCCAGAATCTTTTGTCTCTTAACATCATATTAAGTTGCTTTTATTGACTTTACCTGTTATTTTGTCCATTAGGTTTTTTTGCCTTCTTACCTCAAAGAATTGCTTTAATGTAAAATTTTCTTTAGATGTGACCTACTGTGACTTTGACATTTTAATTTTTCATCCTACTTCCTAGCCTTTTGACCTGTGTCTCTTTCTGTCTTCACAATATGTGTATCAGTACTTGCAGCTCATCCTTTTGTGGTGACACCTTTCAGGCAAATCTGTTTTCCACATCTAATACTGGCATCGCATGGATGCATAACACTGCAGCACACTACAATGCTGAGTTGTAGGCTGTGTTTCAACTGGGAGTGTCAAAGTCAAATTAAAATTTGGATGCTGCTGAAGAGTTGATTTTCAGCTGATTTTTATAGTGTCTGATTACGTAGGATTTTTTGTCAGTTACTGTTAGCATAATTCAAAGTTAAGGGATATTTTCCAGTTCTGTTTTATTTTAGCAATATATGTTTGGGTTTGTTCTAAATGGAGTCACTAAGATGGAAGTGGCTGGTGGTTGTCCTAGTCATTATAACTTTGTTTTGCTGTACTTCTAATTTTTAATCAATCTTATGTCTTAAAACCAATGCTTAATATTAAAATCTATGTTCAAATTAAATTATCTGATTTTGGAAAGGCAAGGAAAAAAATCTACTGTTGTAAGCTGTTTCTAAACAAAGTGGCTAAGAACACATTTTATTAAATGCCATATAGAGAAAATCTTGGACTCTAACAGTGACGACAAAAGGTGAACAGAGTACTCAGTCAGAGAACATAAAGGAAGCATGAGAAACTTAACCAGCAAAACAACCTGCAGGTTATGGGGTTAGATTGCCGTGTTGTTGGCAATTCTGATACCTGTTGCTGATAGTAGTAGAGGACTGTGGCAACTTGCTACTTTTAACCCACAATATTTTTTAGTATTTTGTGTAAACAGTTTTGTATTGATGTTTGCTTCTCTGTTCTTCATGTAGGTATCATGCCAATGTATCATAACATGTTTGCACTCATGAGTGAAACAGACAGAATGTGGTATCCCCCAAATCACATCTTTCACGTAGATGAAACAACCAGACTCATCCTAATTTACCGGATAAGGTAATCTAAATAAAATGTTGTATACTTTTCTTGGTAAAACAAGATGGTGTGAGAAAACACAACCAGTGTGATATTTAGTTGGACTGTAGTTTCTCTTAGAAATTATGGACAGATCGCTGACATTTTCTGGAAGACAGGGAGGAGAAAGAATCGAAAATATGGGAGTGATTTGAATTATGTACTTTATTAATTTTCTCTCTCCCATATATTTACCAGTGTTAGATTGCAGAAACAATAACAACATGCTAGAAGTAAAAACAATACCTTTCTTAATAATGATACCTCTCATCTCCTCTGTGCTTGCCTGTTTGAAATAAGTGGCAGTTTCCGAAATGGAGAGTAATTGTCCTGCGTAGTCAGGCATGTTTCTGCAATACAACAATTTTTCCCTAACCTTGTAATTGAATGTGGACAGCTAAAACTGTAGTCACAGTTTTCCTTTTGTAAATTGCTTAATTTATTTACATTATGTGATTTGATCGGAGTGTTTTTTAGGAACTGTTTAAAAAGAAACTAGAAGACACTAATAAAATTTTCTATTCCTATTAGTGCGAATAACTTTGCAAAGGTTCTTATTTCTATCAGTACAGTTTATCACACTGCTTAAATATTGTAGTACTTTAAAACATCAAGACCTGTATCTGAAGTCTTCATTGAGTAACTGGGATTTCATAATGGTCCTCCAGATCAGCAGAACTAGTTGCATGTATATGAGAGCAATAATGTCTGATGTTGGTAACCAAAATGCCTGTTTATTGATGTTTGCTTAAATTTAATTTCCTACTAGGTTTTATTTTCCCCACTGGTATTGCAGTGGCAGCAACAGAGCATACCGGTATGGGATTATTCGTGGTGCAGAAAGCCCTGTCCTTGATGATGTTGTCATGTCGTATCTATTCGCACAGGTATGTTTTGCTCGCTTCCTTTTACATGCAGATTGGTAAAGGTTATTAGTATTTATTCCCTTTCCATCTTCTCCTAGTAACTCTCTAGGCTCTTGAAAGCTTGAAGCCCTCTCAAGCTGGAAATTAAATTCCATGTCCTATTGTGTGTTTGGAGAGATGAAGTTCAAAACAGTGCTTCTAATCATGATAGCAGCTGGTATTCCTTATGAATAAGTACATCTTTTTGTGGATGAAGTAGGTCATTCAGTCTTTCAAAAACCAAGCCAATAAAAGCCCCTAAACAAACCAAACATAAGCAATCAAACAACAGCAACAGCTTCCCCCAACAACTGTACCACAAACCTCTCTTCTTGCTAAGCAGCGGTGCACCAGTTTTCATTTGCTTTCTTGTATTCTTTCTCAGTGGCGAGCTGATTTTTTGGATGGATGGGTACAGATGCCGGTTACTCATGAAACACAAGAAGAATGCCTTGGAATGGCTGTTCTAGATATGATGAGAGTGGCCAAAGAAAAGGACCAAACCCCAATGGCTATTTACAATTCAGTCAGGTGATTCTCTTAATTTGTAGCTGTTTCACATCTGATGCCTAAAGGCTGTATTTTTACACGTTAATGTCTAGGAGGAGGTGTTCAGCTGTTGGCAGTTGATGTATTCTAATAGTAACATAATTTTACCTATTATGTAAACTAGAAGTTAATGTAGAATTTCTGTCATGATGGCCATTCATGATTTGGATACATGGATTTGACTCTCTTAATGAGAGGAAAGGCAGCAGCTTCTTATGTGAGAAAATACATAAGCAGTAATTTTGGGTGAGACACCTTCTGGATGTCATCAGATCCAAGCTCTTGTTCCTGTCAGGGCCTAATTCAAAGTTGCAGGAAGTGACTCAGGGCCTCATCAAGTCAAGTTCTGAAAATGTCCAGATGTAGAGATTCCCCTTTATCTCTGTGCAGCTGTGTCCTGTCCATAACCATGGTCATTGTGAAAGACTTTTTCTGTACCTAATCAGTCTCCTCTGTGATACTGATAATCCTCTCTTGTCCTTTCACATTATTAGATGACAATTAGTAGAACACCATACTAGAGCCTTCTTTTCTCCAAGCTGAACAAATCAAGTTCCCATTTGCCTCTTCTGTCCTGTCATATGCTCCAGGCTGTTAACCATCTTGGGCAGATCTATGCTAAACATTCTTGAGTTCACCAATTCACTTGGATGTATCAATCCTATCAGTTTCTACTCCAGCTGAGTTAGTTCTCTCTGACATAGAAACTTCAGTGACAGCCAACCAAAGTGTTGTATTCTACCACCTGTGTTTTCAGCCAGGAAATCTGTCCTTTATCCATGTAGTTGCCATGCAGTATCCTCTTTACAATTTCTACACCAAACAAAGCAATTTTGTAACTTCTGCTGCCTTACCAGTGCCTTACCACTTTGAATTTATGGAAAATGGATTATGTTGTTTGTGTTGCAATTCAGTGAGGGAAAAATGAAAAAAACAGGGAAACAGGGGGCCTTATTTGAAAGAACATACTACAGATCTGAGACAGGATCTTTGTTATCCTAGGGTTGAAAAAATAATTGGAATATTTGGAGGAAAAGGTGTTTTCAATGTTGACTTGTTTAGCACAGAACTAATTATCTTTGCTGTATTTAATTGATAAAATTAGTAGCTTTTTTTGTCTGGTTATGTATTCACAGCTACAAAATGTTTTTACCTAAGTGTGTGCGAGCAAAAATCCAAGACTACCACATTTTGACACGAAAAAGAATAAGGTACAGGTTCCGCAAATTTATACAACAGTTTGGCCAATGCAAAGCTACTGCCAGAAACTTGAAACTTAAGTATCTCATAAATCTGGAAACCCTTCAGCCTGCCTTCTATTCAGAGGTTTTTGAAGTAAAAGAACCTGGTGGAGGTCCTTCTGGAGAGGAAAGTTTTGCAACCGTTGTAATAACTGGAAATGGTGGAATTCAGTGTTCAAGGGGAAAACTTAAAGACTGTGAGACACTTGGAGAGAAGGTAATTTTTAAAAGTTATTTAATAACTGTGCAGTTTGTTATGGAACACAGTAGTAAGTTTGTTTTAGAAGTTCTGGTTTACCTCAAGCAAATTTGGTAAGAAATTTTACTTCACAATAATACAACTTCCATATGGCTGAGGACCACAGAACTATATTGACTTTTACAGTGCAAGATTTTAAAATTAGATTTTATTGAAATACTAGAAAAAAGTTGTGTAATACTTCTCTGCCTGATATATAAAAAATCTGCAAATGTAATGACCATGCCCCCAGGTGTAGATAAAATGCAGAATTTCCCCAAATTCTCTTTGAAAGCAGGGATGTAAGGTCTCCAAATAACAAATTCCCCTATACCTCTTTCCTGCTGCAGTTAGACACCTACCAGTGTCTCAGCAAATTTAAAATGACATCAGTGTGACTGTGGAGTCCATATAGTCTTTGTTCAGAATTAGGTGCTTAATGGTTCCTGTAAGTGCTGGTAATCACGTACTGCTCCATTTTTATTTGCTGGTATTGTTTTGTGCGTGTGTGTGAGATTTCCCATCACGACTGTTCATTATGTTGAGTTCACAAAAAACTGATAGAAACTCAAAGCAATGTAGAAACTCAAAGCAATGGAATGTGGGAGTTTTCCAAAGATAAAAGTAAAGGCAAAGTGGACTATATGTGAATTTTTCAGAATAATCACATTGGTTTGGTAATTTTGATTCATAATATATAGCAGACAAGACCAAACTACAAAAGGTTGTATTTTTACTGTGTGCTGTAATAATTTGTAAAGAATGCTACGCGCTTGTGTTTTTTAAATACTTAGCAAAAAGTGAATCTGATTACATGCCTTTATTTTTTGAAATGTGGTGTTCTTAGACTATTTGTAGATTGACAGTTACCTCATTTATAGTTGTTACATATCAGTCCTCTGCCTTCCCTAATTTTCCTGTGAGTACCAGTTGCTCTGGCAGGACCTATCATTAATGTCAGATTTTGCAATTTCCAGTTTTAGGTGTACAAAATGTATGCATACTATGCTGTTTGGGTTTGGCAACTAAGCCTTTAGTAAGAGTAGTGTTTGAAGAAATAATATTTTTTAATAAAGATTGCCAAATTATTTTTTCATAATTAAAAATATTATCATTCTCTTATTGACAGGCTCTGCATACATTTTCACTGGTAAAGAAACTATTTATGAAGTTGGTTTTGTAAACCAAATGAATTAATATGGCTTGTAAACATGATCATAACTCATTCCAGTAAACTTTACTGATAACTTGTTATTTATATATTGAACTGAAAAAAGAGTTTTATTTCTATTGTATGTAAAAACATATGAGTAGATTGTAAAAAAATTTATTTTGCAAATTTGCATTTTTAACAACTAGATGAACGAGTAGATAGGACTGAGAGGACAAGCTTTTCCTCTATTTTTCTTCATTCCAACTGCAGATTTTGCAGCTTGTATCACTCTGAATGAAATCATGACATTTTGTATTGTTAACAGACTTTCTAAACCTGTTTAATCAGGATGCCAATAATAAGCTTACCAAAATGAAATCCAAACCAAAACCAAAGCAAGAAAAAAATCTCAAAAAATAATCAAAACATTCCACTGTTCACAAAATACTACAGAGTGAAAAATATCTGCAATTATAAAAGCCTAAACCCATATGTGGGTATTTCTGTTCACAGTTCCTGGATCTCTGTTCTTTAATTTATGTTCTTAGTGATGATTTCATATAGAAAAAAATCCTTTATTTGCTTGTAATGGCATATTTAAGGTTTTATAACCCTCTTTGTTGCTGACTTAAGAATTCAGATTTGTAGGAGTTCCAATACTGCAAATAGATGAAGCTTTTTAATTGCCATTTATGTTATTACTGAAATTATGTAATATTTGCTGCAGGATTTACAAACATATTGTGATTTTCCTGATATCATTGATGTCAGCATTAAGCAAGCGAACCAGGAAGGCTCCAGTGAGAGAAGAATTGTCACCATTCACAAACAAGACAGCAAGAATCTGGTCTGTTTACTTTGGTTACTGTTCTTTCAAATAGATACTGCTTTGAAGAGGCTGTGTGATTGTTCTATTCATAGTATTGTATAATCCATGACCATGTTAATTAAGCATGAGAAAAAACTAGAAACATGTCAGCAGTGTAAGGGGTATATCAGAACACTAAAGGTCTTCTGCATTCAAAGCTGTGTGCTTGGAGTGAAATAGAAATAGGTATTTACATCTGAGGAAAATTTCTGGTACACAGATTGATTGTTTTGTTTATTAGTCTTAAACCTGAGTCCATGGTTTCAGTTCTCAAGTGTGCTGTTTCCATGGTGTCTGATAAGCTGTCTGCTAGAGACCAACACATTGAAAAAGGCTTCAAAATGCTTTGAAGAATGATGATACAAAATAAGTATCAGGACAAAATTAATGTTATTGCTTTTGCTGTGTACAATTCTTTGAAGAAGATCTTAAAGTATTTTATACACAAATGTAAAAAGTATTTTTACTTGAACTATAGCCTTGAACTTGAGTCAGGCTTTCTTGCAGGTATAACTGTCATAGAGTTGTGGGGTGGGCTGACCCTGGCTGGGCACCAGGTGCCCACCAAACTTGTTCAAATAGCTCCCCTCTTCAGCTGAACATAGGAGAGAAAATATAGCAAAAGGCTTGCGGGTCAAGATAAGGATATCACTCACCTATTAACTGTCATGGACAAAACTGAATTGACTCAGGGAAATTAATTGAATTTGTTGCCAATCAATTCAGTGTAGGGTAATGAGAATAAAAAAAAAATCTTAAAAACGTTTCCCCCCCCCTCCCCCCTTTCCTTCTTCATGGGCTAACTTTATTCCCTATTCTCTACCTCCATCCCCTCAGCAGTGCAGAGGATTGGGAATTGGAGGCATGGTCAGCTGTCTTCACCTCTCAGTCTTCCTCAACTCATTCCCTGCTCCAGTGAGGGATCCCTCCCACGATGGACAGTCCTCCATAAACTTCTCCAATGCAAATTGTTTCCACAGGCTGCAGTTCTTCATGAACTACTCCAGTGTTGGTCCCTTCCATGAAGTGCAGTTCTCCATGAACAGAGGTGCTCCATAGTTCCGTAGTGGTTCATGGGGCCACAAGTCCTGCCAACAAGCATGTTTCAGTGTAGGCTTCCCATGGGGTCACAGTCTCCTTTGAGGTACATCCCCTTTCTGTGACATGGAGTTTTTCACCAGCTGCAGGGTGATCTCTGCTGCACCATGGGCTACAGAGGCATAGCTGCCTCACCATGGTCTGCACCATGGGCTGCAGTTGTTTCCAGGTCATCTTAAAAAGCAGTTTAGGACTCTAAACATTTACTCAAAAGCACCAGCTTTTTATTATTGCTCTCTAGCAAAGAAGTTGCCAAATAATTGTGTTTAGCTACTAGGTATTTCTCTAGAGTCACAGGCAGACACATACTAAAGCCTGTTCTATTGGGTTACACTACTGAATGAAATCTAGGATGACCCAGAAAATGCTTCTCTAGTTTTGTTGGAGATTAATTTAATTTTGCCCTGATTTTATCTGTTAATCATACTGTGCATAAAACGTTTTTCATACCCATTTTTCTTTGACCACACCATTTTTCTCTATGCTCCTATCTGGTGTACCTGTCTTCATAGTAGTAATAGGTATTTTATCTATGATCCAGCTCAGGAGGCCAGGTATTTTCCTGGAGATTTTTCTTTTCTCCTTGGAGGCAGACATATAATCTTTGAGAGGTGAAGGTTTTCCTTCATGGAAAAGAACAACACTACATTGGCAGTGACTGCATGCTGAATTGTATCTACTAGTTTTTCCCTTTCAAATGCTCTTTCATATTGGCATTCCTCTGCTGTTTCATCTAGTTAGACTAAGGGTTTGTTTTTTTAATGGCAGATTTCATAGAATCACGGAATGGTTGGAGTTGGGAGGGACTTTAAAGATCATCTGGTTCTACACCCCTGCCATGGACCAGGCCACAGTCCATTAGAGCAGATTGTTCAAAAGCCTGTTCCAGGGATAAGAGATCCACAGCTTCTCTGTTTTGTTTGTTTTGGATTTGATTTTGAACATTGAAGATTGCTGTCAATTGTTGAATGATAATAAGAAGGTAGAATGTACAAATATCAGTTGAAAACTGCTTTTATTCATGTCTTTAATGTGTGCATATATGCATTTCTTTTATAGCATTAGCATATCCCTGAATTTTTGGTTGCCTATTAAAAATGGAAATTCTCTCTTCCTCCCTGCCCTGCATTGTTCTCTGGCAATTGAACAGGAGGCTGAATTTCAGTCATTAAGAGAAGCTCTCTCCTTTGTATCATTAATTGATGGATATTACAGATTAACAGCGGATGCCCATCATTATCTCTGTAAAGAAGTAGCACCACCATCAGTCCTTGAAAATATCCAAAGCAACTGTCATGGGCCAATTTTGTAAGTATCTTTTTTTTAGTAATATGAAAATCGGATATTATTTTTGGAAGATGAGCTTTAGTAGTCTGTGAACTGTGATAGGCATCTTAAAATGTTTTTTTGTTGTTGTATTTATGTAACATAAAATGCTTTATATTTTCCTCTTATTTTTCACTTCGTAAAATACAGTGCCTTCTTGACATGTTATAAAGGTCAAGTGGAAAGATCATTCCTTGATATGGATAGAAATCGTGAGCTAGCAAGGCTTGTTTAAGAGGAAATTCGTTCTTATAATAACAAATGCTGTTTTATTTCAGCTCCTTTTTCTTATTAGCCATTTTTCTGATTAAACCCACCTTTCTCACCCACACAAATGTTTTGCTAATTTGAGCTTATTTGTTAGGCAATTTTATTATGGCTTCTTTCATAATGCATATTGAAAATCACGTCATGAGCTGTGGATACTATACATTTTTAGCCTTAACATCTCTTATTGGATAAATAATTGTGATGGTTTAGTATAAAAAAATTAATACACTGCTATCTACACAAGCAACCACCCTATATATTAGAAAATAAAGGGCAAAGAGATTAACTTAAAAAAAACTGTACAAAACTGAAAGTTTTAATTGTTGTTCTATTAGATATTGCTTATATTGCTCATTACTCAAACTCTTATATCTGAATTTTGCAGTTATGCAATATTAAACATTTTCTTTTTACTATAGTATGGACTTTGCTATCAGTAAACTGAAGAAAGCGGGTAATCAGACTGGTTTCTACGTCCTTCGCTGCAGTCCTAAAGATTTTAAAAAATACTTCCTTACCTTTGCTATAGAGGTTTGTATTCTGTCTTAGTGTCTATTTAATTTTTGTTAAGGAGCCTGAGATGTTCAGTAAATTATTCTGAATTTTCCCTCCAGAATGTTTGTCTGATATGTATATTCTGTAGCTACTTTTGTCAGACGGTTTAGGGTCTTGTGGGAAACATTAGAGTTGGTACAGAATTGCTAATGCACATACCGCATACCTTGGAGACCAAGACATGCTGAGGGAAGAGAGCTTCAGAGTTCTGGAGGTAGTGACATGGATCTTGGAACTGTGCTGAATGTTTGGGAGATGGAGCAATTTGATGGGTTTTCTGTTTTTTTAAAGTTTGGAGGTTTTTAGTTGAGCTTGGTGTACAGGCTTTGATGATATAAGAGTGCCTTCTTCACAAGTTCCTCTGGGTTTGGGTTCTGTCCCATCCCCAGTGCAGGGCCAGCCCTTTGGCAGCTGTTACATCAAAACAAATCTCCTGAGTGTATCTTTTGTTAGCTAGAGAGAAAGCCACCCTGGAAATGCATATGGTTTTCATGCAGCCAGGGCACCAGATGTACCTCTTCTCTCTGACATTGCAGCTAGTGATAATAAAATGCTTTAATATTGCTGTTAAATAATTGCATGTTCTTGTTTCAAGAATGGATTTCTCTTGAATTACATTATCAGAGCAGCCTTTGTATTTTTAGCTAGGGAAGGTAATACATGAATTTTCCTGCTGGTGTACAGCTAGCGAGTTTGCTTATACTGTCAGAGATAGGTACGTCTCTGAAAATGACCGAGTAATGCTGATGTGTGCATGGGGGAATGTCCAGTCAATGAAGTATGTTTGGTAGGGAATTTTGTAGACAAAGAGTCCAGTTCCTGAACAAACTTAGAGAGGCAAAGTTGAGAGTGAAGCTTGTGAGAGAGGACTACCATTGTCTTTAAGTGATTTTGCTGCTATGTTTTTTAATTTTTCTGAGTCTTGTGCAAGTAATTGGAAGGCTTTTTATATGCAGAATTTGTTTGAACATTTGCTGCAGTACTGCAATACAGGACCACAAAAGCATTAATAAGAGCTCATCTTGTTTAATAATGTTTAGTGGTATCTTTTCAAGAGTCATTGTGAAAATAATTCAGTGCATATTAAAAATATGTATTAGGAAGTATTTTCTTAGAGCTGTACTGGAGATGACAGGAAAGCAGAACTGCAGCTGAGATCTCCAAATACCTGCTGAACAAACATGAAGTATCAGGGCTATTGCTTCCAGCAAAATTTTGTTTTGATGTAACCCCATGTCAGGGTGAATAAGCTTTCATTAATAGCTCTGAAGGATTTTTCCTAGGATCCATTATCTGTTTTCTCAGCTCCATCTTTTCTGATTTCATTAACATTTGTTTTTCTCTAGCATCAACATGCTAGTTCCAGTGATGGGAGTAGAGTCATGTTTTCTCAGAAAAGTCAATATTACATAGTGAGAACAAAACAACAAATTATGATCGTATTTTCCTGAAGCATCCTTTCTCTAATTAGTAGAGTGCTATACATTTAAATAAGCTTTCAGACATTAAATATGAATTGATTTTGTTTTTAATGGAAAACTTTTCTGCAGCGTGACAGTACTACAGATTATAAGCACTGCTTAATTACGAAGAATGAGAATGGAGAATATAATCTTAGTGGAACCAAGAGAAGTTTTAGTAATCTTAAGGATCTCTTGACCTGTTACCAGACAGAAACTGTCCGTTCAGACAGCATAATTTTCCAGTTCATCAAATGCTGTCCTCCAAAACCAAAAGGTAAGAGAAAGATTATTTCTAAGCAGAAGGTTTTCTGACTTCTAGATTAAAGACTAAAAAATAAGTTAATACTAAATGACTTTCAGGTAGCTGCATGATGTGGGAGGAACTGTTGGTGCTCTTGAAGGCAGGGAGACCCCTTAGAGAGACCTCAGCAAATTAGAGACTGGGGCAATCCCCAACCATATGAAATTTAACAAGGAAAATGTCAGATTCTGCATCTGGGGTGGGGCAACCCCGGAGGTGCAGACAGACTGGGGAATGAGATGTTGGAAAGCAGTGCCACAGAGAGGGACCTGGGGGCCCTGGCTGATGGCAAGTTGAGCATGAGTCAGCAGTGCCCTGGCAGCCAGAAGGGCCATCTCTGTCCTGGGAGACATCAGGGGGCGTCATCACCAGTCAGGCAAGGGAGGGGATTGTCCTGCACTGGGGCAGCATCACCTCGAGTGCTGGGGGCAGGTGTGGGTGCCACAGTGTAAGACAGACATAAAACTATTAGGGAGTGTCTGAAGGAGAGCCATGAGGATGGTGAAGGGTTTGGAGTGGAAGCTGTGTGAGGAGTAGCTGAGCTCATTTGTCTGTTCAACCTGGAAGAGACTGAGGAGACTCATTTCAGTCTTTAACTTCCTCATGAGGGGAAGGGAAGGGGCAGGCACTGATCTCTTCTCTGTGGTGACCAGTGACAAGACCCAAGAGAATGGACTGAATTTGTGTAAGGGCAGGTTTAGGCTGCATACTGGAAAAACCTTTTTCACCCAGAGGGTGGCTGAGCGCTGGAAGAGGATCCCCAGATCAGTGGTCACAGCACCAAACTGAGAGAATTCAATAAGTGTTTGGACAATGCTCTCAGGCACATGGTGTGGCTCTTGTGGATGGTCTTGTGCAGGGGTAGGAGCTGGACTTGATAATCCTTGCAGGTCTCCTCCTACTCAGAATATTCTGTGATATATCTGTGTGGGGTTTTTTAAATTTCACTGACCTGTTTATTCATCTTCTTAGTCACAGTTTTTAGTTCCAGTGTCTACCAAATTTTAATTTGGCTTAAGATAGTCTTCCAGAAGTAATCATGGTAGCCAGTTTCATGATTAGAAGCAAAACTGGTTTCTTGATTACAATGGATTATGTGCAACAGCATTTCTTCTTGTATCAAGTGTTTTCACGTCTTGAGAAGGAAAGATAAATGGGTTATTTATCACTGAGAATACTTCCATACGCAATGGAACCAACAATGTCAGTGAATTTCTGTCATTTTTTATTTTAGCTGAGTTATGCCAAGCCTACAGTGTGGTTTCAACTCCTTGTTAACACTGAAAAAATACACATGGAATAGAGCTCCTCCCTGAGGAGTGGGTTTTTCTTGAATTTGTATTTAATTTTTTTACCTACCTTTGATATTCATATCTTTCTCCTTTATGAAATCTTTAAATATCTGCCCTAAACATTATTATGTACAGTCAATATTAGTGTTCATGTCTATCACAGTTTCTATTTAAAGAGAAACTTGCCAGAACAGACTCTAAGATAAAACCTTTACTTCTCTCAAATTTGATTGAAAATATCCAATGGATTCAAAACCTTATTAAAGATGATAAAAGTAAATATGTATGTGTCACGGTCTGCACAGCCTGAGCAGGGCTCGTGATGGCTCATTCGACCGCGAGGTGCAAAGGACAACAGCAAGAGACTAAGATTTTGTTCAGCAACAAGCAGCAAAGCAATTTATTGAGGGCAAACAATTCAGTTTTGGGATAATGGTGAGAAGGAGGGAGATAAAAAGATGACGAAGTGGGGAGGGACAGAGGGACAGAGACAGAGGGACAGAGACAGAGGGACAGAGACAGAGGGACAGAGACAGAGGGACAGAGACAGAGGGACAGAGAGAAAGAGAGAGAGAGAGAAAGAGAGAGAATAGGGGGAATAGCTACCAACAGATGGGACGTCCTCGGATCATCCGGCGATGTCTTCCATCCATGGGGAGAAAGAAGTCTCTCCGAAGGTCTCTTCTGAGGGTGATAATTTTATAGTCGGTTTCGAGGCAAGGGGCCGCTGGACAAAAGGTGGGAAAATTTATGGACCATTGTGAGAGTGAGGCCTGTTGATTCAGCTGCAGAGAGTACGGTTCAGCCTGCACCTGCTAGGGCACAGCGCACCGTAACGATGCAGCACACAACCAGACTCAGTCCATTAGAACATCCGCCTTGGCGAGGCTTCAGCGGCTCCGGCCTGGAACGAGTGGTGGGGGTCTCAAGGTCTCAGTCACTGATGATGATTGTGAGGCAGAATCAGGCAATCTTCGGACCAACTCTTACACCACTCCGTGACTCATGATCATTGTCAGGAGTGCTCCTTCGTGGTGTTATTCCGACGTCTTCAGGACTCGTCCGAGTTGGTAGCACATCCCAGGGAAAACAAAGATAGGAAAATGGATAGGATAGAAGAGTAAGAGAGATAAGGGGAAAGAAAAAGAGGAAGGGAAAACAAACAAATGATCAATCTTTTCAATTATTCAATTATTTTCATTCCATAGAAACAATTTCTGCTTACAGAGAAAAATTATCAATTTCAATGTGAAATACAATACAACAATCAATTTTAACCAATATTCAAAATACAATTCGATTAAACTAAGCAATTTGTAAATTGATATTCAAAAGTTAAGGTAATCAAAAATAATCCATTTTAACTATCATTCTAATTACAGGACGGTCAAAAGAAAGTAATTTTTTAATCAAGAACATGTTTTGTTTTATATTAAGATCACACAGTACTCCTTACATCAATAACCTTAGGGATGTCAATGGTGACAGATTTGTGTAAATTTAGTGTGGATGTCAAGTGTGTCAACCGTTTCATAATTCTCCAATTCGTATTGTAGAGAATTGCTGATAAAACAAAACCAGTTAAGACCAGGATGAGGAGGACAATGATGGGATGACTCAGTTTGTTTAGGACCCCTGTGGCAGTAGGTGACCACCCAAAAAGAGTATCCCATCATCAATATAAAACAACTCCTTTTACTCTTTCCAGGACATGATGAATTTCTTTCACATTATGGAAAACAGTTATTAAAGTTCTTTGTCCATTTCTTTTCCAAAATACTAATCAGGTCTTGGTGAAGCAGCAATTGCTTTACCAGAGAGAGGTTTATTCCAATGGGAGTAGGTAATAAATGAGAGATCAGTGTGTAATTGGACTGTAGAAGGTGATGAGAGATAACCGGAGCTACAAAAGAAAAATCATATCCTGTAATTTTAGTAAAATTACAAACACAAAGATTTGAATAATTTTCTCTACTAAAACAAAAAACAAAAACCAAAAAACTATTACAAGCAGTTTTTAAGCATGCACACCTATTGCCCAAATATATATATCAGTACTGTTTCAAGGAATTTCGTTTGGATGATTTTCATTCTTCTGTGTCTAAGCAAATATCTTGAGCTCTGATTGCGTTACTTTCACAGATAAACTCTCGTTGTTCCCAGACAATGCAAGTTTCCAAATTAACAGTTTTCCACTTCCCACCAATTTGACGGGCCCATTCTCTATGCTCAAAGGATAGAGAACAGCTCCTTCGTGATTCAGCCCTAATGCAATGATAGGGAATATTGAATGCACTGAAGCATTGCGTATCGTCTGTACAAAGGCTATGGCTGTGTTTGTGCTGGGGTTGTAGGTAAAATTTAGCAAGTTTCACCAGGATTGGAATTCTCTTTCAAAGTTAGTGGCACTATCCCAGGTTATTCTCCAAATTTCAGTAGGAAAAGGGCTTTTGTTGCCTTCTCTTATAATTGAGGCAGTAACTGATTGCATCCACAATTGAGCCTGGACACAACTAAGAGCTGAAGAAATGTTAGAGCCAATTTATCCATCAGTATTTTTGAATCAATGCTATTTAAAATTCCCAATCCTGTTCCCACAACACCAGTTATCTCTCTTATTATTCATTATTTAAAAGAATTATTGACAATTTATCTTGTTTGAAAAGCTATGGCAAATTAAACAATTTTAATTACATATGGTCCAATTTCAAAAAATTTCCAGGTTTAGTATAACTGGTGGTTGGGTGTTAGGTGTTACAACATTAACATCAAGTTATCCCCAGTATTTTGCATTATTTTTACCGCACATGACTTTATGGGGAAAAAAAATTGTACAACAATTAGATTAAACCAACAATTCTGATTTTAGAGTATAGAAGGCAGCTGAGGAGGTCTTGTGCCATAGCTGTATACAGGTTCAATGAGGGATTCAGCAATTAATTCAGCAATTAATCTTGATGTCCTGCAGCGTTCTTCTGTGAAAAGTAAACACAACAGAATCTGCCACAAAGAGGCAGGAGGTTAAAATGATGGAACTATTCAGCATGTAACGTGGACTGGAATTCTGTTGACTGGAGGCCACTCTGTTCCTCCTTTAAACACAGCACAGGAGTCAGTGTAGATGCAAACAAGAGAGGCAATCTGTACCTCAAGTTGGAAAACACCCCAAACAGCTATCAGCACACTCCAAACTACTGTTAGGTCCCCGTCTCTTATAATTCTTTTCTTAAACCAAGAATTTGGCTGTTTGTTTGGAGGAGAAAGGAGAGGCTACTGTGATTACTGAGGCAGGTTTGTTTGGGGTGCTAGCCAAGCTCTCAGTTTCTGGAATTGTCAGATTTTTTACAGCTCCTTTTGTCACTGAGAAGGTGTTACAGCTCTATCAGGTCATACCACTTCCTAACTGAGGAGCTCTGCGTCACCCCGTCAGAGGGGAGGGTCCCAGTGGTGGTTGTCTTCAATGCCTTCAGTTTCTGAGAAGGTTTTTGAGTTTTCTCTGGGGTAATTTGCAAATTAAGGCTTTCCAAATGGGAGATTATTTTTTGTTCAGTATCCCCCACTACTTCTATTTCGCCTCCTCCCACAGGAAAACCATTAATAAATTGATAAACAGCCACGTTGTCAGGTTTGGGTTTCTGGACTGACCATATAGGAGAGTTGAAAGAAGAATTAGTATTAATTATTGTTTCTTGATTTTGTAAATCCTGTATAACTGGTTTGATCCCTTCTTTGGCAGCAGAGGGAAGAGGGCGTTGTTTTACATTTACAGGTAATTGCACAGGTGATTTATAGCCAGCAGTGAATTTTATTTCAAGCATAATTTGCAAGCAGGCAACTTTGTGAAAGTTTTTTATGAATTGGTTGGGGGTACCAATTAAAGCTACAGGGTCTCCCCTTTCCAAGGGGTTGAGCCCCCATGCCCAATAAGCTGCATGCTGAGTTAGGGACCATGAGCTCTGTTTGTCTCCTGTTGTTAAGGAAACCTCATGTCCCCAGTACCCACTAGTCACTTGTTCTGACAATTCAGTAGCAGTAAACAGGATTTCTTTAGTGGTTACTTGTGGGTCAAAATCTTCATCATTGATACAATTGAATTCTGGTTTAATTATGGGTTTCAAGCTAAGGCAGCAATGTTTTCCACAATTTCTCATCAGGGTTACTTATTTTTGAGGATTTATTTGATTAATTTCCTTCTCCTCTGTTTCTATTGGTGAGTTAGTGTGTTTTAATGTTTGGGGATGTTCTAGTCTTAGGGAGGCTTTTAAAAAATTAGTTTAATTCCTTAAAAGATGATTCTTACTCCTTTCTTCATCTAGTTGTTTTTGCAAAATTTCCACTAAATTTTGTAGAGAGTCAATAATTGATTTTTCTTCACTTCTTCACCTAGAGCAAGTTTCTAGAGCTGCCGTAAGGCAGGCTCCTAAAACTGAGCAGAGAATGGTCTTATTTTGGCCCAGTTTGAATTTTGTTTGATGTTGCAAAGATTGTATTTTATCAATCACATTTTCTAAATTGAACCAGTTGTATGCCCATTTTCCCCCCACTTTAGATGGTTTGGAATTGTATTTAGCTAGCAAAGCTTAAAATGCAGCTCTTATCTTCTGAACTATGATTTTCACTCTTTTTTTTTTTTGAGTTAGTGAAGTAGAACTACTATAGGAAAACTAGTGACTTAAATCACACTCAGGCTTAAACTGTCCGGAGAAAAAGAAAAGAAGCAGAAATTATACACACATGCAAGTTACGCAGGAAGCACTCTTTCCTCAAGCAAAGTCAATACAAAACATATAACAACAGGAAAAACTTGCACCACTTAAACCCTCACCCTGAGTACAATAGTTAGTGCAGCACCCTTCCCAACTTCAAGGAAGGCTCAGAGACAATACAAACACAGCTAGACGCTCACCCTGAGTCGAATAGTCTACACCCTTCCTAACTTCACGGAAGGCAAAAATCACAAAAACTGGCACTACCAAATCCTCACCCTGAGTAGAATGGCTAGTGTATCAAGAAAGGACAATGGACAATACATTCATACACATCCTGCGTAGTACCCTTCCTACTAACATTTAGCAAGAGGGGAAATATTGCATTCAAACAAGAATAGAGAGGGGGAATGACACAGTCATGCCGTTTGCACCAAGAGGTCTTTTGTGAATTTCTGCAGACAGAGCCCTCAAACAAGTGTAGGAATGCTTTGATCACCTAGGTGTGTGTAGTCTGTGGGAAATCTGAAATGCCCCCGTTGCTGTCTAGAAAACCTCACCCCTTTCAAGGTGGCCAGCTATGTGCGGCTGGAGCAAGACGTCCTTCCCCTGTTACAGACCACACAAAACCAGCAACCCTTCTGTCTGTCAGAAAACCTGTCCGACTACGCCAATTAATGTCACGGTCCACACAGCCTGAGCAGGGCTCGTGATGGCTCGTTCGACTGCGAGGTGCAAAGGGCAACAGCAAGAGACTAAGATTTTGTTCAGCAACAAGCAGCAAAGCAATTTATTGAGGGCCAACAATTCAGTTTTGGGATAATGGTGAGAAGGAGAGAGATAAAAAAATGACAAAGTAGGGAGGGAGAGAGAGACAGAGACAGAGGGACAGAGACAGAGGGACAGAGTGAAAGAGAGAGAGAGAAGACAGGGAGAATAGGGGGAATAGCTACCAACAGATGGGATGTCCTCGGATCATCCGGCAATGTCTTCCATCCATGGGGAGAAAGAAGTCTCTCCGAAGGTCTCTTCTGAGGGTGATAATTTTATAGTCGGTTTCGAGGCAAGGGGCCGCTGGACAAAAGGTGGGAAAATTTATGGACCATTGTGAGAGTGAGGCCTGTTGATTCAGCTGCAGAGAGTACGGTTCAGCCTGCACCTGCTAGGGCACAGCGAACCATAACGATGCAGCACACAACCAGACTCAGTCCATTAGAACATCCGCCTTGGCATAGCTTCAGCGGCTCCGGCCTGGAACGAGTGGTGGGGGTCTCAAGGTCTCAGTCACTGATGATGATTGTGAGGCAGAATCAGGCAATCTTCGGACTGACTCTTACAGTATGTGCATTATAGAGAATAATTTTCAACATTTGTTCCATTGAAACCAAAAATGTATATGCATCAGAATGATAAATTATTGAATAAGTATAATAATGGATGCGAGATACCTACAAAGACATACGTTTCCGGTTTAGTTTTAGTATCACACTTACTCTACTTTGTATTATAATAGAAGGTAATTTATATCCCCTTTTCCATCCCAATTGCTATTACAAATAGTGCAGCAGTTAAAATGTGAAAGGAGGTAGGAATATTTTCAGGAATACTTAAAAAACATAAAACTTGTGAGTGAACCTAAATGATTTTGCTGGTTAGAAAACATCAGACTTTGATTTAAATGAAATACTGTGTGGCTTTTAAAATACACTCATCTCAATGTGGTATCTTTTTTGTGCTGAATTAGGAGCCTCTAATTAATAATCCTTCTGAAACTATATTGGTTTAGTTTTATATTTTACAAATTTTCTTTGGTTTTCCTTTCCCTTTTTTTTTTCTAGATAAATCAAATCTCCTAGTCTTCAGAAGCAATAGTGTTTCTGATGTACCCTCATCACCTATGCTACAGAGACACAATAATGTCAATCAGATGGTCTTTCACAAAATCCGTAATGAGGACTTGATATTCGTAAGTCTGTTAGCTTTTTCCACTACAGATGTTGGGTTAAATATGCTCCAAGTTTTAAAAACCTCTGTATGTGTTTAAAAGAATCTTATCTGAGGTAGGAGATTTTGCTGTAATCTTTCATTAGAGTTGTGGAAAAGAATTTATTTTATTTTCCAGTAATGCAAATAACTATTTTTTTGTAATTAAGAAGCATCTTTTTGACTGCAGTAGCAATTATTTGGTTCTAGAGAGGTCTAAAGACATGTTTAATGGAATTGCTTCCTCTCTGGTTTTTGCAGCAAGTTATTTTCTGAGATCATTGAGTAGTCAACAAAAAACAAGCAGAAATTTAAGCTGTTTCTGATATAGTTGCTTCCTTTCCTTCTCAACTGGACTCTACAGCCAGCACACCTCTAAAGACTTGCATATGCTTATGCAGGGGTGGTTTTTTTAGGATGTCTTTTAAAACATGCGGGTATTTTTGATATGCTTTTTCTATCTGTATCCTTCCTTTTAGGAGGAAAGTCTTGGACAGGGCACATTTACTAAGATTTTCAAAGGTATAAGGAAAGAAGTGGGAGACTATGGCCAACTCCATCAAACTGAAGTTCTTTTAAAGGTGCTGGATAAAGTGCACAGAAACTACTCTGAGGTTGGTGTGGTTGTTGACTGCTATATAACATTTGTCCATGCTACGCTGGGCATTGCTCTTCTTTTCTTGAGCATTACCCATTTACTTCATAAATGACTATCTGTTATATGGTGGAGGATTGTATGTTGAACCAAGCTCATGCTTAGACTTGTGACACTGGGAGTATGGATTTGAGACTGGCTTTGGGAAGTACACCAATGTATTTTATTTCCCCTGCTCCCACCACCTGTGAGAGAATTCAGAGCTACCCACTGAAGTACCAGAGGAGGGGTGGTATGGCCACAGGATTGTCTTAACCAGTAAATTCATTGTTTACAGACAAGGAACCACCATTCCTCTGTGTAGACTGTCTTCAGATTTTCCAGTAAAATCAAATAATCAGAAGTACAGTAATTTCACGAATACAAGCCGCAGCAATTTGACAAAAATTTTGGTGGAAACCTGGAAGTGCAGCTAATAGTCGGGGGCGGCTAATATGTGGATAATTTTCTGACATTTACAACCCCAGACGTGCCAGCCAGGGTGCCGAGCCAAGCACCTGCCAGTACAAGCCGGCATTCCGTGATTGTTACAGTGTTACTGTGTAGCCCTGACTCCCTGCAGGCAGCACGGGGGGCGGGGAGAGAGGCGGGAGAGCTCTCTTTCCTCCTCTGCCGCAGCCCAGGGGAGGACGGGGGGGGGGGGTGGGGGGAGCGTACCGCCATTGCCGCGGCCCGGGGAGGACGGGGCGGGGGGGGGGGGCGCACCGCCATTGCCGCGGCCTGGGGAGCCAACGGGGGCCCTGCGCCGCCATTGCCGCGGCCCGGGGAGGACGGGGGATGAGGTGCCGCCATTGCCGCGACCCGGGGAGGACGGGGGGGACGACGCGCCGCCATTGCCGCGGCCCGGGGAGCCGACGGGGGCCCTGCGCCGCCATTGCTGCGGCCCGGGAAGGACGGGGGGGGAGGCGCTGCCATTGCCGCGGCTCCGGGAGCCGACGGGAGCCCTGCGCAGCCATTGCCGCGGCCCAGGGAGGCGGGTGGAAGCGCACGCCACCATTGCCACGTCTCGGGGAGCCGATGGGAGCCCCGCGCAGCCATTGCCGTGGCTCGGGGAGGAGGCGGGGTGCTTTGTCCGCGCCCGCCGCCGGCGCCATGGGCACGGGAAAGCTCCGTCCCTGCCCGCCGCCGGCGCCACGGGCGTGGGAAAGCTCCGTCCCCGCCCGCTGCTGCTGCCGTAGGAGCGGGGGAAGCTCCGTCCCTGCCTGCCACCGCGGGGCAGCGCCGACCCGGGGTGACCGAGCCCAGTGGCAGCAGCGGGTGGCCCTGAGCGGCAGCACCGGGCTGGGCCGCCTGGCCCCGTCAGCAGCCCCTAGCGGGCCGAGCCTGCACAGCCTTAGCTCAGCCAGTAAACCCCGCCCTCCCGCGGTTCTGTTACTAATTGCACGCGGGTCCTCGCTGCGAACGACAGAGCGGCTTATATTCGGGTGCGGCTTATTTATGGACAAAAACCGAAGTATTTGCCAACACCCAGAGATGCGGCTTATACTCAGTGCGGCCTGTATTCGTGAATTTACTGTATTTATGTATGAGAAAAACTTACCATACTTGGATTCACCCATAATCACTGAGCCTTCTACTTTTTGAGAGAGGCTTTTAGCAGACCTTGAAGGCTTTTGTGCAAAAACTAATAAACTGGTAGTGTAATCAAGCCCGAGACTGTGTATGTGAGAATTTAATATTAAAGACTTTCACAAGATGTAGTAGTGTTTATTATATTAATATAACTTTATATACTGATTATTGTCTATATATATAATTTTTAAATTTATTCAATTTCTAATTATCTAGCTATGTCTACAGCAAGCCAAGACAACCAGTACACTGTTTTGTGAACTTTTCAATTATTTAAGATAAATCTATATGAAAATAGAAGGAAAAAAAGAAGACATATTTCAGATGACTGGTATTCATAAGCAGTGTAGGCTTTAGACTGTTGAAAACAACTTTAAAAAAGATAATTTTGATTAAATGGGTAATATATTTATATTCTAAAATTAAGTATGAATCAGTTACCAAAAGGTCAGAATATAGAAATAAAAATATAGTCACCTAAAGGAAAATGTTCTCATTTTCACTTCACTTTGTTGGGTGAATAATCAGTATACAAGCAAATGTAGGTGGAAATCCCTCTGAATAGAATAAAAAAACAAAGAATGCAATAAAAGCATTTGAAACTTTCCTGACAAAGGGAAAAGGTCTTGCGTAGTGGATGAATTGCATAATACTTTTTGTCTTTTAACTTAATGTGCTGCAAAGAAATTTGAAACTGAATAGCACATTATGCTAGAATAAATTAGAAAGTGAATAATATATTTATGAAATTGCCTTCAGTTTACTTTACCTAGGTAATTGACGCTGAAAAAAAATAATTTTAAAATGTTGAGATACACTTGCCCGCAGGAAAAAAGAGGCTGTTAACCTATCTGGAATGTGTACTAACAGTTATTTAGAAAAAGAAAATTAGAAAAAACCCTCCATGACAAAAAAATTGAAGCAAAAACCAACCAAACAAGAACAGTTGCCAAACACAAACCACCAACAAACAATACAGAACATGTTACATAGGGTCTTTGCAAAGAGATAGTTGAAATGTTTTTTTAAATGGTTGTAGTGAATTTATTAGAATTTTGGGGCTTTGTTTTCACTGATACATTTTCTTTATTGATCTCTCCCTCTCTTTGCAAAAAGTCCTTTTTTGAAGCAGCAAGTATGATGAGCCAACTTTCCTACAAACATTTGGTGTTAAATTATGGAGTCTGTGTCTGTGGAGAAGAGAGTAAGTAGAAATTAATTATCTTTTTTTACCAATTTTTATATATCTCTGTTAGAGTTTGATATTGTTTTTGGGTAAAACTAGGGAAAAAAACCCAAAACAGTGCTAGTTCAACACCAGCTGAACAGCTAATGCGTGTTCGCGCTGCAGTAGTATTAGTTTTGGTATCTGAGAACTAGTTAATAGTAAAAACAAAGAAAAAGGAAAAATTGTTTAAAGTACAATCAGTGTGAATAGTAACCTCTGTAAATGACTCATGTATATCTATTCTATTTGAGATCTATTTGAGATTTTTTGCACCTCTGGAATGGGCTTTTGAAGAGCCAGAAAAATTGCAACCCTACATTATATCAGCTGTGGTTATCTAGAAAGGGAGATACTGTGCTACCCAGAAAAATGATCATTTACTGTGATTAGAAACAGACATTGCTGTCCTTTTCCACATGTGCTGACTTTGTGAGCACAAATATAATTTTGGGTAGTTTGGTTTAGAGGTCCCATATTGAAAACATAAGGTCCTGGTAATTTAACAAACACACTATGAAATTTTAGCAGCAGTAAAGTCTTTGCATGATCTGCAAAAGTTGAATGTCTTTTCAACGTAGCTTACAGCTATGTATTAATAAGAACACCTGAAATATATGTATATGTCTTGTAATGAAATCTTCGTTTTGGATTGTTGTCATATGTGCTAATGTGTGTTGTCTTCAAATATGACTGCTGAATCTCACTTTGACAGTTTTTCTTCTCCATTCAGTCTTCTGTGTTTGGAAATTTGTGGGAAAGAAAGCATTTTATATTTACTGCATGAACATATTGTGTAGGTGGTTACCTTCATTAGGGAGAAAGAATTTCCAAAAGAGACAGTGGATTCTGTAATCAGAATTTATCTCTGTAATCAGAAATTACCTCTCTTAAGAGGCTGGAAAAGGCACAGCATTATGTTTGACCAAGAACTTGTGCCAAAACAACCGCATGGGTTTTTTTGTATTTTTTTCATTGTACCAGACACAGGACTATTTATAAAATTTCAGGTGGATCAAGTTTATAATTGAAAATAATTTGTTGGAAGAAGTATATGGTTACTTATTTCACCTTTAAATTATTGTTGTCCTCTAGAAATTATTCTCTTTCTGAAGGCAGGAGATATATTACAGTTTAGGGAGAGGCAACTACTAAGGAATAGGAAGAGCAGCTCGTATTGGTTCTGTGGTTTACACACGTGATGTACAAATTCGATAAAAACTGTTTCACATAATTGCAAAAAAAAAGGAATTTGCTGTCTCTAAAATGAATTTGTTAAAAAAATCAGTTTATTTGTTACAGCCAGATATAATACCAGTAGTTTCCAATGTGAGCATCTTGCAGCTGAGAGCAAGGGTTCAGTCATGTGATTTGAAATTGTGTTAAAAGTGATGAAGACGGCAGTTCTTGTTTCTGGAGTTATTTGCTAGATGGCTGCATGAAGGCATATGTCATATATATATACACCATTAGGGCAAATACTTCTCTGTTTTTAAGCAAAGCATCTTCAGTCAATAAAGCATTGCATTTTTCATTAAGAATATAGATTGTAAACAACTCTGAAGTGAATGACTTGGATGTTATTTAACTCACCACATTGATTGTACTGTACACTACTATGCTTCATCAGCAGTTATGTTATTGTGCCTTTCAGGTGAGGGTGGAAAAATGCTCACTGGATTTTACCTGTCTGTAAAAGATTAAATCTAAATTATTAACCCTTAAGGATTAAATCTAGTAACTTTGTTTTTACGAAGAAATTAAGTGAATTTCCACACTCCAAAGAAGTATAAAGAACATACATTATTTATAGCAGTACTCAGATACCATAAAGGTTGAAATTTATAGTCAGATCACCAACAAGGTATCAAAAAAGAGTAGTACTAAAGTCATTAATCTGTCCTGAAATTTCATTATTTGGTGTTGGTTGTAATTGTTACTCTTCTTATCATTATGAATCAGACATCCTTGTACAAGAATATGTAAAATTTGGATCCTTGGACACATATTTGAAAAAGAACAAAAATATTATCAATATTTTGTGGAAGCTGGAAGTAGCCAAACAGTTGGCATTAGCCATGCATTTTCTGGTAAGTGGTTCAGTTTTGTTAATGGCAGAATTCAAGTGATTCAGACTAATGCATGCAAAAAGGTTGAGCTATTACCTGAATTCTTGAAACTCTGGACAGATTTGATAATGAAGCTATTTTGTAGATACCCAGAGAAAGACTTCATATCCTGCACAAAGTGTAGTTGAATGTCCATTCTTTATTAATGCTTTATGTTTTAGCATAAAATATAAACACATTTGCAGTAACGGTTTCCCCCCACCTCCCCGACAAATCAGTCCTTTCTGGACTTCCCACCTCAGTTCATGATACTGAACATCAACAATTTCCCAGTAGTGTTAATGCTTAACCACTGGGAAGGGAAAACCACTGTACTGTTCACTCTGCTAGTGCATTCTGCTTGGGCTTTAGGTCTCAACCTTACAGTCCTTCTCATTAGATAAAGGCCATTATTCAAGACAGGATATGTGACTAGATAAGTCTTTCTTTTAACAGAATTTTGATGCTCTCAAATTAATTTTAAATGGATGGATGAGTATTTTTTAAAGTTAACCCATATCAAATTGTTTCAGACTTCAGGTAGAGAACAAAAATTGGCTGAAAACTTTGAGAGAAACTGGTGAAGTGCCTGAAGTTTGATTGACCTAATTTGTGATCATTATTTTATTTGCTGATATTTTCCTCATGCTGTACAATATTTGTTTTTAAATATCTCTTCAACAGTAAGACTTTTCTTGTCAGTTTGTAAATTATGCATTTCTGTTTATAGGAGGATAAAGGCCTTGTTCATGGGAATGTCTGTGCAAAAAATATCTTGCTTATCAGAGAGGAAGACAGGAAGTCTGGAAACCTTCCATTTATAAAGCTAAGCGATCCTGGCATCAGTATTACAGTTTTGCCAAGAGATAGTAAGTCTTTGTGTCAGCTTTCTTGTTCAGTGCTTCTGACTTGAAAAATACATTTGGGGTTGGGTTTTTTCCTGACTACCATCTAAAACAATTCTCTTATAATTTTCTCTAGAGTCCTAGCCAAGCAGTTTTGAGTGAATCTTTTTAATTAGCAAATAGCTATAGGAAATAAAGCCACAATTCTCCATTGTGCGAGCTTTTTTCCCTGCTGTTCTCATTTTCAACCCTTTTTCATTGGTAGTACTATGCTTATATTATATTCTAAATATGTAGTATAGTCCATTACATTTGCAGATAGTTGCCGAACTTAGTGTTTTGTAATTGATCAAGTCTTTTATAGCTTGCAAGGACTTTCAGAACTGAAACCAAATGCAGTTTTGAAAATGCTGACTGGCAGTTAAAAAGCATCTTAAGTGCATTTCTTGGTGAATACCTGGAGCCACTTGACGATGTTAAAAATACTGGGTTATCATCCACCATTAAGACTGTTCCAACGCTTTATAAACAGCAAAATTATTTAAATGGAAATGTGTGCAAGGTTGTTATGCTACTGGAATGGAAACAACCTTGCTATTCTTTTTGTAGTCTTTCTTTTTAATAAAAACACTTCATACTTGGTGTTTTTATCAATGTCTAAAGAAATAATGTATCTAACAGCCCATAAGTAATGCAGTGTCATTATTTGCCAATAAACTATTTAAATTCTCTCTGTTAAAATGTGAAACTTCTAAGAAGGTCTCAATCCAAATCAGTACAATCCCATGTTTTAACTTTTTACTAGAGCCATTAGCAACAGCTTAAAAATCACATAGTGTAAAATTCCTTTTCATGGTTTCTTTTGCTGTGACATAGTACACCAACCACTGGCAAAGTACTTTTTGATGTATTGGTAGAATTGAGGGAAATAGAGAAATCAGAAAAAATGTAACATGGAATTGATATTAAGGCAATTTTATACCTTTAGGCTTATTTTACAATAAAACTAATGGACTTCCTCTCTGATCCACAAATATTATTTTTATTTTTGCCCATATTCCATAATTTGGTTTTTTTGGTGCGAACAAATACATGGAAAAGTATTATTAGTACATTGCAGAGTGAAATACTTATGTATATTAAAGTAATTTTTGCCAAATCAAATATGTTGGGGAATTTTCTGGTCTCATTATTTGTCTTAAGTTTCCTTTGTGTGATTGCACAGTTCTTCTTGAGAGAATACCATGGGTTCCTCCTGAATGTATTGAGAATCCCAAACAACTAAGTCCAGCTACAGACAAATGGAGTTTTGGTACCACTTTGTGGGAAATCTGCAGTGGAGGAGACAAACCCCTGAGTGCACTGGATTCTTCAAGAGTAAGTGTTACTGGTTCTGCAGTCATAGCAGTTCTTTGAGCACTTCTAATTTAGAACATATGCAGTTGTAACCACTTCAGCATGTAAAGTGGTGTGGCCTATGACCACTGTAGGAAGAAGACATTTTTGCTTGTAGATAATAACCAGAAGAAATTATTTGAAGTTTGTTTTTATGTTGTTTATTTTGATTTTAGGGGGACAAAGTACAGAATTTTCAGCATTACCTAGTAAATATTTTTGTTGCTTTGTTGCAGCAGTGTATCACTTTAAACAAAAAGTATTCCTAACAGTGTGCGTGATTTTAATTAGTATTCTTGTAGTTGAACATCTTAAATACAGTAGTACTTTGTGTGTTGCAACAATTCTAATATTTTAGCTAAACGAGAAATGTTAAATTTAATCTCAGGTAGGGCAGGAGATGGAGGGGAAACATATTCCATAAAAATATTAATTAATATGTATTTGCTTCTTTGGAAGCAAAAAACTATGCCACAAAAGTACAGGTAGTATTATTTTTGTAAAGGTACTGTAATCTTCCCATAAAACCTGGTCTGATTTCTCAGGTATGTTAATCAGCTCTTACAGTAATCTCCAAGATTTACCTAGACCTAGCTTACAGATATCTAAGTATTTCGGAAATTGCCCTACATTCTTTCATAACACTCACAGAGCTTTTCACAACTGTGAGTTCAGCCGGTTCACAGGTCAGTAGAATTTTCTGCTGGACCTATTCAGTTGAGGATTTATGAAATTACCAATAGAGGAGGTGCTATTTTTCCTCATCTTTCTCTATCTGCTTATCGTCTACCAATAACTGGCTGGAAATTTCTGAACTGATCACTCTAAATTATATCAGCATTGCTTCTGATGAAAATCGGTGAGATAATGTACATTTGGTGAGATAAGTCTAGATTTAGAGCTGTAATTTTTGGCTACTCTGGTGAGAATGTTAAAGCTTCTGCAACTCTTCGTGATTGTAAAATGACTTACCTGTTTAATTCCAGAAACTACAGTTTTATGAAGATAGGCACCAGCTTCCTGCCCCCAACTGGACAGAGCTGGCTAACCTTATAAACAACTGCATGGATTATGAGCCAGATTTCAGGCCTTCTTTTAGAGCAATTATACGTGATTTGAACAGTTTGTTCACTCCAGGTGAGTTTGCAATAAAACAGGATCAAAAATACTCCTGGTTCCTATTGACTCACTTTCTTTTTAGTATGTTTTTTGCAATACATCATTGTATTTGACTGCAAATTACTATATAGAAATAAAGGTGGCTGTCAATATTCTGTTGAACTTGAAGTATGCCAAACAAAAGGAGAACATGCCATGATTGTAATAAGGCTCTTCCTTCTCTTGTTCATTACTCTGTGCTTTCTCTTCCCTTTCTTCCCTTCTTCCTTCTACCTCTCAGATTACGAGCTATTGACAGAAAGTGATATGTTACCAAATATGAGAATTGGAGCACTTGGATTTTCTGGCGCTTTTGAAGATCGGGACCCTACGCAATTTGAAGAAAGACATCTTAAGTTTTTACAGCAACTTGGCAAGGTAAGATGTTTCAAAATTCTGTAGTAGCTTAGGAACTAACTAGAGTTTTCTTTATAGTTGTCTTTTGATGACCCCATATACATTATTTACAGTGAAGCTTCTGTTTTAGAAGTTACCAATTTCAGTCATATCTGAACCACACATGCAGTCCCTTCTAGCTCTTTTTTTCATTTTCACAGCGAAAGTATTTTTTAGTCATGCGGAGCTGCCTGATATAAACTTTATATATGTATGTATATATATATGTATGTATGTATAAATAGATATATACACACACTTGATATTCAGTTAGCAGCACTTTGGAGTAGTCTTGCACAGAACCCATGGAGTTGGTGGTTTTGTGTATCCATATTCTATGAATGTGCATGAGAACTATGAGAACTATGAATATACAGTCTCTACGTTCAAGGGGAAGATACATGTCTTCAAGGTACATGTAGGCCTTGAACTTTCTGGCTTTAGAAATCAGCCTTTGATTACTAGTTTTGCCAGTCATTGCAGCCTGGCCATGTGAA
Source organism: Catharus ustulatus (assembly GCF_009819885.2). Lineage (NCBI taxonomy): Eukaryota > Metazoa > Chordata > Aves > Passeriformes > Turdidae > Catharus > Catharus ustulatus. The sequence goes on from NC_046262.2 coordinate 28,284,058, forward strand.
AACATACCTAGACAGACCAAGTGCAGCTGGCAGATCTTCACCAAGTACTATTTTTCTAGAATGGTTCTTGGCTGTTTTATTTGGTTTTTACCAATATTGCTTTGGCTTCAAGTACTGAAGCAGCCTGAAAGAGAAGTAGCAGAACTACTTCTGTTTGCGGATGGTTGGTTGTTGACTGTGATCGCATAGCTTAGAGAGAGCAACAGAGTGGTAGGTGATGGCTGCATAAAAGAAGACAAAATACAATATAAATGAAGAAAGAAAAAACCAGGACATTGAAACAAATGGGAAAGTAGCCAAAAGGAAGCAGAGCAGAATGAAGAACCACGGCAAAGGGGCTTATGCAAGTGCAGAAAAAGGATTATGGCAGTGGAGGTGGAAATTTGTGAAAGGAGAGAAAATAGATGGACATCACCCTCTTTCCTTGTCCTTGTTTCTTGTTCTATTTGCTTCCTTTCATGGAATATGTTTCTTTTGCAACTGTTATCCTTGGTCCTGCACTTATTCTCTCAGGGAAGTTTTGTGGCATTTCACTTGAATAATTAATCACATCACCTTAATGCTTAGTACAGTGAGCACTGAACAAAAGCTGCACTCTACATGAACAAACATGTACTCTAGGAAACACACTGAATTATGTGGACTTGTTTTTAATTCCCAAGTGTTTCCATTTTGACCTAGGGAAATTTTGGCAGTGTTGAGATGTGCCGGTATGACCCGCTGCAGGATAATACTGGGGAGGTGGTTGCTGTGAAAAAGCTGCAACATAGCACAGAAGAGCACCTTAGGGACTTTGAAAGAGAAATTGAAATACTCAAATCTCTGCAGCATGATAACATCGTGAAATACAAAGGAGTGTGTTACAGTGCAGGTATGTGTTATATTGAATGCACCTAAATATGCATACTGAGAAATTCAGAGAGGTAAGTGTTTATGACAGTCACTGACTTATCCTAAATTTATCAGGACTGAGAGAGTACAAAACAAAGGAAGCTGTTTTGAAAGATGGTGACATTGGTAAAAAGTTGAAACTCAGAATGGGAAGAGGCATCATCTTGACAACACAGACATACAGACTTCTGCTTTGCCTTAGCAATAGTAACTAAAGTATTGATGAGATGATGTTGATTAGTGATAGATTAATTTTTCAAGCGTATCCACATTCTTGTTAAGTTTCAATAAGTTTCTGAGGAAATGCAGTTAATTAATATATGAAAAGTTGCATAGCGATGTATAGATAATAAATTAATATTTTTTATTAAGTCCATTTTGTATTATGGCTACTGATAGATGTTTTGAAATACTTATATTTAAAAACTCATCTTTGGAAAATTACAGAAAAAATTACATTTGTACTTTTTGTTATTTCTGTAAAAGGACGTAGGAATCTAAGATTAATTATGGAATACTTACCATATGGAAGTTTACGAGATTATCTGCAGAAACACAAGGAGAGGCTGGACCACAAGAAGCTTTTGCTGTATGCATCTCAGATATGCAAGGTAGGACGTTTCAAATTACATACGTCTTTCAACAAAGTTTTGTGTCCTTTTTTCATCCTGTTTATCTCAAACCAACATTGTGTTTGGTGTGTCTTCTATAGTGCTGGGCTGCTAGCACCACATAACCCTAACAAAAAATAGCAATATATTCGTGTACTCAAAAACTGGAAAAACTTCTGGGTATTTTAATACAGGATGCTGATACTGGCCTATCTGCTGACTAAGGCAGAACATACTCTTTTCTTCCTAGGGTGACCTGGCATAAAATATTATAGGACTTAGTATACTAACTTGGGCAATCTGTTCATGACATTCTGTAATTTAATTTTCAGAAGTTTGATGTTCAGCTATGAAAACACCGTAACAACATGTGTCTCTTTAAACTATTTGCTTTAAACTGTAAGTAAGAGCAAAGATACATGATTTGTGTATGCAGAACTAGAGGCCTTAAAAATACCCAAACCTGTAATAAATTATTTGATGCCAAACACAATTCATAAAATCCTGAAAAGTGGTACAAACATCAGATCTTTCTTGTGATATCTCATTTTCCTCATAAAGAGGATTTATGCCTTCCCTAGTTTAATTCTGTAATTTTGCTTTAGATATAAGAAACTAGAGACACCTGAGATTTCATTGCACATTTAGAAATTTGGGAAAAGAAAAAAAATGGGGTGAGGGGGAAAGAGACAAAAAAAATTGTAATCACACCCTGTCAAGGCATGTACCAGAAATATTTTAAAATTTCTTTTCCCAGCACTTACATCAAAGACATGGAAACAGTAGGTTACATAAGATTTCATAATCACAGAATCAACAAGGCTGGAAAAGACATTTGAGATCACTGAGTCCAGCCTATGAATGAACACCATCTAGTTAACCAGACCATGGCACTGAGTGCCACATCCAATGTTTCCTTAAACACATCCAGTTTTTCCTTCTTCATGGATGGTGACTTTCCCACATCCCTGGGTAACCCATCCAAAGTCCAATCACTCCTTCTGTGAACCACTTCTTAATGTCCAACCTAAATCTCCCCTGGCACAGGGTACGACTGTGTCCTCTTATCCTGTCACTGATTGCCTGGTAGAAGAGCCCAACTCTCATCTGGCTACACCCTCCCTTCAGGGAGCTGTAGAGAGGGATGAGGTCCCCCCTGAGCCTCCTAAACAACCTCAGCTCCCTCAGCTGCTCCTCACAGGACCTGAGCTCCAGACCCTTCACCATCCTTGTTGACCTTCTCTGGACATGCTCCAGCACCTCAATGTCCTTCCTAAACTGAGGGGCCCAGAACTGGACACGGGATTTGAGATGCAGCCTCACCAGTGCCAGGACAGGGGGACAATCGCTACCCTGGTCCTGCTGGCCACACTATTGCTGGTACAGGCCAGGATGCCATTGGCCTTCTTGGCCACCTGGGCACTGCTGGCTCATGTTCAGCTGCTGTCAGCATCCCCAGGTTCCTTTCTGCATGGGCACTGTCCAACCACTCTGTACCCAGCCTGGAGCTCTGCCTGGGGTTGTTATGGCCAAAGAACAAGAGCTGGCACTTGTTTTCATTAAACCTCATACTGCTGGATTCAGCCCATTGATCCAGCCTGTCCAGGTCCTTCTGCAGAGCCCTACTATACTCCAGCAGATCAACACTCCCACTTTATCTGGTGTTGTCCATAAATTTACTGAGGATATATTCAATCCCCTCATCCAGATCATCAGTGAAGGCATGAAACAGATCTGGGCCCTACACAGGTCCCTGTGGGACACCCCCAGTGAGCAGCCACCAGCTGGATACAGCACCATTCACCACTCTCTGGGCCTGGCCTCCAGCCAGTTCTTGTCAAAGGCCTTGCTGAAGTCCAGGCAGACAACATCCACAGCCTTTCCCACATCCACCAGGTGGATCACCTGGTCATAAAAAGAGATCAAGATGGTCAGGCAGGACCTGCCCTTCCTAAATGGGTCTGAGCCTTTGGCCATCCTGTAGGTGCCGTGTGAGAACACTCAAGATGATCTCTTCCATAGCCTTGCCAGGCACTGAGCTGAGGCTGACTGGCCTGTAGTTCCCCAGATCCTCATTCTGGCCCTTTTCGTGGATGGGTGTCACACTGGCCAGCTTTCAGTCATCTGGAATGACCCCAGTGAGCCAGGACTGATGACAGATGATGGAGAGTGGCTTGGTGAGCTCTTCTGTCAGCTTCCTCATCATGCTAGGATGGATGAGAGTACTTTTTAGGGTATGTTGCCCACAGATATTCTTATGTGTGGTAATTGTGCCCTGCCACATTAAGATCCTAAGACTTACCTTCTGCAATATCAGTGGAAAAGGTCTGACAAGATTCATGGGAGAGCCTCTGCCAGAGTCAAGTTCTACTTCTGGCATTCAGACTTTCTCATGGTGAAAAAAGCTTGCTGGTTCCCTGCTTGAAACTGGACTAATCTCTTGGCTGTTGAGCCTCTTGCATGTACAAGGAATGCTACACCCTGAACTGCTTATCTCAGCTGTTCATGTGCCTCACTGAAGCAGAGCAATGTGGGTAGTCTCCAGGAGAAGCTCCTTGATGGGCAAGCAGTGCACAGTGCGGAAAGCAAAAAAATGTTAGCAAGTCTATGGCAAGCGTCAGTGTTTTTGCCGAGAGAAAGGATTGAACAGGTGACCACCCACTTCAGAGGGTTGAAGAGCTCTCTAATCTATGTCTCCAAAACAAGAAGTCATTCTCTATTAACAGGCCTAAGAAATTATCTCATACTAATTTCCGCAACAAAATTACTATTGTTGTGCTGGTAAGTCACTATGAACAATCTTTGTTCAAGCAGAGGCCTGGAAGAGTCTTAACATTCAGCACCATCTATGAGGACAGTGACCAAATCTTTCATAGAAGTAAGATGCAACATGGATTTTTGAACACAAAAAAGTTGCATACACTTATTTGTTTTATTCTGTGTCCATCTCAGCCTGTGACCTCAATGTTCTGGCCTTGTGCACTCTCATAGGAAACTGTGAAGCGTGTATAAGTCCTCAGGCTTTCATTCAAAGCTTGGTGAAAAAATAGTGGCAACCTGTCTCAGACCCTGGTCTGTAGTATCCCTTGGGAGGACTGGAAGGTGGATTTTGGCCTTTGCTGGTGGTGCAAATATGGTAGAAATCTTTAGGAAAGGAACTGTGTTCAGAAACTACAAAGAAAAAGGGACCTTACTGTGTATGTGTACATACAAATATATGAAAGAACTTTCAAAATATTACAGGTCTTCAGGATGGTGAGAAATCAAAGTGGCAGATGAGATGATTCCTTCCTAAGTACCAAGCACCAGCCAAGAGGAAGGGAGCTGAAATATGCTTCCTGCAGATACTAAAGTGGGAAAACATCCTGCTTTGATAACGATAAACCATAGGGACAAACAGTATGAAAATGTGGGAAACTGCATAAAACTTGCTCTTAAAGAAATGTCTTCACTTCTAAGGAAAGCAAAATCTGAGAGTTACAGTATATGTGCCTTACTTTGGAGTGTTGTTGCTGTACAATTTGCAAAGTAGAGTTATATCAATTGCTTTAAAATTTCACTCTAATCTGTGGTATTCTGTTACTTCCAGACAACTTAATTGTAAATGTAGCAAGTACCTGAAAGATACCTATTGTGAAAATGGAACCTAAATGCTTTTTCTTCATTTAGCTGATCACGTTACACTTTTCAGCTGGTTTTGCTTTTCTTGCAGTATTTGCTCTTTCAGCATCTCACATCTCTTCTTTGTGCTGTGCATTTCTGTCAGTCTGTAATCTTGGGGGGCTTTGATCAAAAACCTTTCTACCTCTGCCTTACTGCTCTCCTCTGAAGTGTATGAGAGCAATGAAGACACACCCATTACCTGAGGGTTAAGATTAATGTGTTTGGTTGTTTACTGTGTTTTGGCTCTTTTCTACTATACTGGGAAAGGGTTTTGCTTCTCTTAATGTTTAAAGTGTTTCAGGTGTCCTTGCTGGTGAACCCAGTTTGACAGACAGAAACATTTAAAATTACATTTTAACTCCATTGTTAGACTAGTGCCACAGGGTTATGATATCCACTTAGAATTTGCATCATTTCAATTAAAGATCTGTCTTAGATGTTTTCAGGGCTAACAGAGAAGGTACTACTATCATCAAACTTTAGGTCTGTTTTCAGAATAGTACATCATAGTAAGAAAAAACTGTAGCATTTTGATAGACTAGTTGTACCAGAAACATAGGAGCCTCACTTTGAAGAAGTTAGGTTTGGTATTTATGGCAGTGAATAAGCTGGTAATGAGGAACAGGGCATTTTTGAACAGTTTTGGAATGAGCTGTGAGAGAGCAGGAATGCCACCCAACGGTACTGGGAGGTACTAAGATCTGAGAGAAAGACTGTACTTCATAGTCAAACTCTGAGGTATTTCACATTAAAGAAAATTGGAGAGATAGAGAAATAAGCTTTTTGGCATGACTAATATAACACTGCTTTTTACAACTTTTGAGATCACCAACACTATTAGTGCAATTTAACTTTTCTGTTGTGTTGAAGGGGTGATGTGCCTTTTTTATAAAACTGAGAAACTGACAACTTTGTGATTCCTTCCATGGGTATCTCTTGACACTGTGCAGCATCACTTTCAGTTCTTCATTTATTGCTGCCTAAGCAAGACCTTGTTTTAGTAATGCCACTACACACACTGGCTTCTTCCAAATTTCATTGTTAGTGGAAGCAATTAGGTACATTGGTTAGAAGGGATCAGCAGCAGCAAAAGACATGTCTTCAGACCAATGTTTTGTTACAACAACTATGGAAATATAATAATGAGGAGAACTGTGTTGGTGAATAATGGTCCATACAAGAGAAACAAGGCACACAGAAATACAGTGAATAATTGTCAAATTCAAGGAATCATAATACAAAATTTCATGGAAGCAATTGGGGAAACAGATGCAGAAAATGAAGAAAAAATATAAATTAAATTGATAGGTTGGACGATCTTCTCATGTGCTCTGGAACTGTGTAGCTTAGCCCAATTCTTTTCCTTCTGCATATCACCAGCCAACTGCATTTTGCCACAAACAGGAGCTGTAGCATTTATCCAGCTACATAATCAAAAATACTTGGCTCTGATAGGTGCTCAGTCTATCTCACTCCAGGTAAGGGAAATACCTGAGTTTGGAAAAATTAACTCTTTAGAGAAGACAAACCTGGTTTTGGTTTTAGCTTTATGGTTAATTCATCCTCTTGGGGAGAGTGCAGCTATGTAGTGGGAAAAATAACTCTTTTCCTGTTCTGTTTCTAACCTCTACACCTAGGGCATGGAGTATCTTGGTACAAAAAGATATGTTCATCGAGATTTAGCAACAAGAAATATTTTGGTGGAGAATGAGAACAGAGTTAAAATTGGAGATTTTGGATTGACAAAAGTCTTACCACAAGATAAAGAATACTACAAAGTGAAAGAACCTGGTGAAAGTCCTATATTTTGGTAAGTCTTCTTTTGGTATGTGAAATCATGGCATGTTTTCAGTTTTTGTCATTTCCGCCAATGCATTTTTCATGTTGTAGAATTCTTACTTGCAAGCTCCATGTCAGTTTTCCAGCCTTGTGAAAGTCACATGCATGATATTTCACTTCACAGTGAAATAGTGAAATAGTATCTAGGACTTTTCAACACATTTTTAAAAAACCCAGAAAAACACCCCAAAACAAAAACCCCAAAAGATACTTATTTAAAGGAAATAATGTCCAACAGAAAATGTATTCAGAGATAAAGGAAGTCTAAAATGGCCCATTTGACTGGATGCTTTCAAATTTTTAGGTCTTCCAGTTCCCTAAACACTGGTCATTCATGTCTTCCAGCTGGGATCTCTTGGATACACCCCAAGAGAAAATGCCATTCCATACATGCGATTTTAATCTGTATTTTAATTCTGACTCAGGCACTGTTTACCTAAAGAATAAATAATACAAAATGGCATCTTAATAGATGTTATTGGAGATGTACAGTTTATTTCCAGAAGTGTTTACAAAACAATTCAAGGCTCACTGAAAGTGATGGAAGGTATAAATGTCTTTCTTAGCAGGTCTTATCACATCGAATTCTTTTTTACTTGCACTACAAATAAGAAATGTATCTGCAACCTTATAGGGAAAGAAATCAAACTTGGTTATAGTTCTCACTAATTCTGTTTGTTTAAGGTGGGCTTGGTTTTCTAAACCAATTGACTATTATTAAAAGAGTAGTTACTAATTGAAGGTAATGAAAGAGAATGAGAACATGCTAATATCAATGAATAAAGAACCCTCACTCATGAAAAAAAATCTGTCTTACTAAAACAAATGTTTTCAAAATCAAAATGACACGTTGAAGAGAGCAGTTTTCCTTGTACTGTGTGTTGCAGGTATGCACCAGAATCTCTGACAGAAAGCAAATTTTCTGTGGCTTCAGATGTGTGGAGCTTTGGTGTGGTCTTGTATGAACTCTTCACCTATATTGACAAAAGCAAAAGCCCACCAGCTGTAAGTATAAAATTAATGAATCTCAGAGATTTGTTTGTTTAAATTTTCAAGGTTGTCGTGTACCTCAATAGATTGAGGTTCACTGATCCTTTTCTGGAGACACCTTAGTGTTTATGAGACAGCTTGCAGTCTGAAGCAGCAACTAAAAGGTACTGGTATAAAGCCGTAAGAAGGAAGGATGATCTGAAAATGACTTTGTAGTCTGTGCATATCTTATCCATTCTGTAACTTCTGTTTGAAAAAGATTTTAAAATCTCTTATAGGTTGTTCTGTTGCATCCTTTGTGGAGAGTTATCCCAGATGAGATCATTCCATTGCATGACCTGTATTTTTATTGTTGTTCCAAATTTAAGGCTGAGCCAAACATATACATAATAAATTAACTTAAATAAGGAACTTAAAGGTATTTTATATTAGCAGAACCCAAGTTAGTAAGTTAGCAAAATTCAAGAAAGAAGAGGAGTGGCTTTTTGCGGGCTGTTGACAGGTGTCTTTAAAGACAAATTTACAGTGGGTGAAGAAAGATACTATTATCCTCCAATTGAAAATAGGATATATGATCTTATTTTCACCTAGCTGTATCCGTGGGCATAACAGAGGAGAGTTGAGGCTTGTGTATATACTGGAGCTGGCCTCACCCTTGTCCTGAGTGTCAGTCCTGACAAATGTGGTTTTGAGAGCTGAATAGTGATGACAGGCAAAAATGCCCTTGGTGGATACCTCTGGCGTTAGTGGATCTCTTAGTAATTCCATGCAATGAGCTATCAGAGGTATCAAGAAGAACTCAGGACAACTCTTCCAGCATAAGAACATAAATGTTGCAGACATCTGGAGTTCTTCAGAAGGACTAATGAAAATTGATGGAGTAAGTTATGAGCACAGGTGGACTGTTTTTTCAATAAATCAATCTATGTGTGCATTCACATTTCATCAGGTTGGTTGTCTTCTTGATATGTATCAATTAAAGGTAATTAGGAAAATTTAACCAAAGTGTTTTGTTCACCTCTGGTAGTCTTTGTAACTATACATTGTTCTCATAACTTGGCCATTCGCATGTTCAGCCAATGGGTGTTTCACACTTTCGTATCAGGGATCATGAAAGAAATTTTGTAGCATTAGAGAAAAAATGTGTCCTTCATGTTGTGCTTTGGAATTTTTTTTCAGTTAATAGCACATCCTCATTTACTTTTAATGTCGGGCAGTCTAAGTGAGGTTTTAATCTGCTTTTTGGGTTATTTTGGTTTTTTGGACAAGAAGGTCTATCGAAGGCATTTTTGCTGGCTTTAATTATACTAATTTTTCTACTGTGTAGTTATTGATTAGTACTTCTTACTATTTTTATATATCAGTATGATAATATCTATTTTCTATTTGGCATTTTTCAAAGCATTAAGTTATTTTAATGTTTCAGAGACCACTTTAGAATCAGCTGTGAGTTTCATCCTTTTTAGACTAATTAATCACAGATGCATAATGTAATGTTATGGGTTGGAAGGGACCTTAAAGATCACTTAGTCACAATTCCCCTTGCCATGGGCTAGGATACCTCCCACTAGACCAAGTTATTCAGAGCCCCATCGCAGTCCAGCCTTGAACACTTCCAGGGACGGGACAGCCGCAACTTCTCTGGGCAACCTATTCCAGTGTCTCACAACCTTCGCAGTAGAGAGTTTCTTCCCCATATCCAACCTTTGTTTCTCCCCTTTCAGTTTGTACGCATTACTCCTTGTCCTGTCACTGCAGTCCCTTATGAAGAGTTCCTCTCCACCTTCCCTGCAGGCCCCTTCAGATACTGAAGCTGCTGTGAGGTCTCCACTCAACCTTCTCTTCTCCAGGCAAAGCAGACCCAACTTTCTCAGTCTGTCTTCATAAGGAAAGTGCTCCAGTCCTCTTATCAACCTCATGCCCTTCTCTGGACTTGCTCCAACAAGTCCATCCTTGTTCTTCCTGTGCTGGGACCCCAGAGCTGAATGTAGCACTGCAGGTGGGGTCTCACCAGAGCAGAGCAGAGGGGCAGAATCCCCTCCCTGGCCCTGCTGACCTCGCTGCTTTGGATGTAGCCTAGGACACATTTGGCTTTCTGGGCTGCAAATGCACATGGCTGGACCACATTGAGTTTTTAATCAACCATCATCCCCGGGTCCTTCTCCACGAGGCTGCTTTCAGTCACTTCCCCTCCCAGCCCACAGGTGTGTCTGGGATTGCCATGACCCATGTACAGAACCTTGTGCTTCTCCTTGTTGAACATCATGAGGTGTGCACGAGCCCACCCCTGCCCACCCTGGGCAGGTCCCTCAGGATGACATCCCTGCCTTGTAGGGTGTTGACTGCACCACACAGGCTGTAGTCAGTGAACTTGGTGAGGCTGCACTCAGTCCCACTGTCCACGTCACCTACAAAGATGTTGAACAGTTTGGGCCCTGATACTGACTCCTGAGGGACATCACCCTTCACTTCTCTCCCTGTGGACAGTGAGCCTCTGGCCACAACTTGGAGAAGCCTTCCAGACAGCTCTTTATCCACTGAGTCATCTGTCCCTCAAACCCGTGTCTCTCCCATTTAGAGACAGGGATGTCACAGTTTCAAGTCTAGGTGGCTTCATCATAGAAGGTCACTAGATCACTCAGGTAAAAATTTCTACCCTTAGTAGAGCCTGTTTCTAGTCTCTTTGTTTTCCATATGCCTAAGCATGGTATGCAGGAGAGTTGGCTCCATGATCTTGCCTGGCAGAGGTGAGACTGACTAGCTTGTAGTTAGTTCATTGTGTCTTCCACTTTCTCCTTTGCAAAATTCGGGGTTATCTATCGTTTTTTCCAGTCATCACAAATTTCACCTTAACAACTTCATCTGCAAGCTCCCTCAGAACCCTTGAATAAATTTCATCAGGTCCTACAGAGTTCTGCACATTCAGGTTCCTTAGATGGCCCACTCTCCTACAGTGGGCTTAGGGTCTTCATTCTTTGAGTCCCTCCATCTGCCTTTCTCAACTTGGGCGGTGTACCTGAAGCACTTGCCCTTGAGGACTCGGGCATAGAAGTAATTGAAAACCTGAAACCATGCTTTAGATTTTGTATCTACCGTTTTGTTCTATTCTATATCATATTCCATTTTGCACACAAAAAACGCTGTAATTATTGATGTATTGTCTGGACATGTAATTTATAATTTAATCATTGTTATATACTATTCAATTTATTCTTATAAAGAATTTTTGCTTGGTAAGAATATTGCAGCTTCTTTTTTTTCCTCTACATATTATATATTACAGTTAGCCTTTTGTTTCAGGAATTCATGCGCATGATTGGCAATGATAAACAAGGGCAGATGATTGTATTTCATTTGATAGAGCTTTTGAAGAATAATGGACGACTGCCAAGACCAGATGGATGCCCTGATGAGGTGAAGTACTGTATTAAAATATTACTATAGTGTGAAGGGTGCTCAGTTATGTGAGTACCTGTAAATGCAAAACTTGTGTTTTGCTCTGCTTGGACCACCAAGTATTTATTCAAGTGGAATGGCTGTGCTGTTATTTTATCAGTTTCATTATGAATATAATGATAATTTTTTTCTGATTCTTTAGCTTGTAGTGCCTCAGGAGCTCAAACTGTAGTCTTTCTGAATATATGAGACTATTATAACTGACTGTTCTACTTGGGCATTCACATTTCTATTTCAAAAAGATACTTGTATTAAGGCAACAAGATTAGTATGTAAAACTTGTTGCATGTAAGTCCCATGTAGAGATTCTTATTCGAAGATGTGAACTTGGGATTCTTTTGAAATCTGTAACATTTAGCAAACGTATATTAAGATCTACCTGAAGTTTTTGATATTTAACTCCAGGATTTAAAGAGCTTCTTACCTTGACTATTGCCTTTCTGTTACTGTTCCCTTCTCAAGTGTGGAAGCTCATGTTTATCATGTATATTACTCACTGTCAAGCATTTTCAACTTGCAGAGTGTAGGCACAGTTAAGTATATGAATCAGATTTTCTATGTTTGGGGTCTTCAGATTTTATTCATGTTCTTTGTAGACACTAAAGTATAGCTGTAAAGCTGTCGTCAGAGCACACAAATTAATGCAGTGTTCTATGCTTTATGATGCTTTAAAAAATACATTCATACCACTTCTAAGCCTAACAGTTGTATTCTGTTCTTCAGAGCAGGATGCACAAAGCCAGCTTCAGTCAAACTGACCTGGTTGGGCTGTGTAGGTGAATCAGTAATGGAATAAAAGGAAGTAAAATAATTATGGGCGGTTGTTATTTTTTGCATATGAACTTCCAGCTCAGATTAATTGCTGCATCCATTTAAAGTCAAGCACACTTAGCAATAAGTCGAGAAATAATCCATTCAAAACTGGTGGAAAACAGCAGGGTCAAGTGATCTAATAGAGGAGAGAAAAAATGGTACATATGAGGCAGGAAGCCATGAGGGAAGAAAAAATGCACAGAGAATGAAAAGAAAAGTCTTTAAAGACCCTTTCTTGCTTTATATGTACCAGTACAGCAATTGTTGAATTGCAAAGGTTTGGCTTTTTATAGATAACCCGAATGTCATTTGTGTAAGATAATGCATAATCTGTTTTACTGAAACTGCATTTTAGCTAACCCAAAGGTTTCAATGCCTGACATTTCTCCAGATATCAAAGCAAGGTGGAGATGGCTCTGTGAGTACAGCAACTGTACTTATCCACTTTTCATCCTGAAAGGCCAGTCATCACAGATAATATATATTCCAGATACCGGTAGCTTACAACAGCTTATCTTGCAGTTTACAAGCTGCTTGAGGCTTGGTTCTAAAGCAGCTTGGTCAATGCAGGTGTTTCAAATTTGCTGAAAGATAAGGAATGGTTTCTCATTTTTTTCCTGGTAGCTGTACAGATTGCTCTTAAGCAACATAGGAAAAAACTGTTGAAAGTATGAGAAATTAGTAATAACAATCTGGATTGAATTAATGAGAAGAGTACAGGTGAAGAGCTTGGCAAGTTGTATGAGACCAGGTATCAGGTAGATCTCTGGGCAAAAAGAAAACTATTGCCATATAACTGTTGTAGGGGAAATATCTTTCAAAGTTGATTCAGTTGGCACAGTAACTATTTTTTGCTTATTTCTGATTATATATGAAGAATAATTAAGAATTTAATGTACAAATATGGAGAAGTATATATTAAACTTGCAGGAGAAGCCTTATTTTAAATTACTCTCTTTGTTCATCTGATTTTTGGTCATACTGGTTTTTGTCATGTTAAAGCATTTTTTTAACTTAAAAAAAAAAAAAAAAAGGAGTAAGAAGAAACCCCAAAAAAACCTTAGCAAAATAACATAAGTCTCATAAAAGTGAATTTTCATGCTAACTTTTAAAAACTTGTCTTTCATAATAAGAGCTGTTGCAGAGCCTCCTACTCTAGGGTATTGCTGTCACTGGGATCAAGCAGATAAAATGATGGGTATAGGAGGAGTTTAAACAACTCCTTTGCAACTGTTGTTTGGAAGCATAAAGTTAAGCTGCAAGTTCTTTAGTCCAGTTCAAAGTAAATATGTATGGCATCTATTTACCTCCTACCAATTTTCTTCATTTCTTCTCCAGATTTATGCAATCATGAAAGAATGCTGGAACAATAATGTTGCCCAGCGCCCCACCTTTCGGGATCTTGCTCAGCGAGTGGATCATATAAGGGAAAACATGGGTGGATGAGAAAACTGTCCCTCCTTCAGAGGATGAGTTGGAATACAGAACAGAATGTACTTGGTCAGCTGTGTATATTTGACATATGTACATGTGCACACATCTTATCCTTGCTGGAAGTAAAATCTGTGTGGCAAACACCCTGTCTTGATCTACACCCTACCTTGATCTACATACAGAGGAATCCTGCTAGGGCTTTTTTATCAGGATATATTTATTACTATGAGAACATGCCAAAATATTCATTAGGGAAATAAATTGTTTTTCTAAATTAAATGATGGGTGGTCGTTCAGCAGCACCATTATTTGCCTTACTTGGCAATACAAAAAAGAGGTGACTTAAAATGTGACGAAACAAAGTGATAGAAAAGCAGTGTTGAAATGGAGATGCCCAGAAAAGACTTCTAGAAATATTTTTACACTGAGTATATAGTGAGTTGGCACCCTGTTTTGTATCTTGCACAAAGACTTTTGCTTGTTAATACAGTTTTGTTATTTTTTCATTGTTGGTGCAGAACTGGCTTCTCTGTGTAACAAAATAGAAGTGATTTGCTGTTGCCTGTCTGAATCAGTTATCAGCCAGCAGTATATCCAAAGAGATGCAATAGGCTGTGGGATGTACTGTAAGTATTTTGAGAGAAAGGGAGCAAATTGTGCTTTATTGGGAGAGTAAATTTACTAATCCATGCAAAAACTTTAATTTAAAAATGAAAAAGCAAAGGTGTTATCCTTTTTTTCTTACTCTTCCCTTGTGAGTATTAGATTGCCTTTATAGAATTGAAGATACTGTGATAGCACATAAAGTTAATTCATTTTATGCAAGGCAGTGTCTTCAGTTTAAGTAAGGAAAAGATATACAGCTTTTAAATGCTGCTCTTTATTTCTTTCCATCTCTGTAGGTTTCATTCAGTCATAAGTGTATCTGTGAATTGGAACTTTCAAAGCAGGTTAAAAAATCTAGAAAATTCCCTCACTTTCACAATTCCTCACTTTGCTACTAAGATGATCACCTTACTATCTTCCTTCCAGCACGGAAAAAGAATACTTACAACTCAGTATCGGATATGGCCAGTCACAGCCACATCAAGCCTGTTCTGTATTGAAGTGGCCCAAATGTATTTCTTTCTGTGGTACCTACCTAACATGAGACTATTTGGAAGGAGGAGTTACAAGTGCAATTGCTCCGCACTCAGCGGAGGGCAAGGACATGATTCCAGTTTCAGAGAGCTGGAAGGAGATCAGAGCTACCTGAATGCTGTATAATTCAACTTTTGAAATAAGCAACAAAAATTTTTGGAGAAGAGAGTGCTTCGGTTTTGCCTTGAGGCATAAAACTTGGGGATAATCTCATATCTCAAAGCAGTATCATTGCAGGGTTTGTTTCTTTTTAGTTCAAATAATCTTTGTTTGTTTGTTTGTTTTTACTTAAGCATTATTGTTTGCGAAGTAAAATGCTTGTTCTTCTTGGACTTCTGCTGAGAGAAGTTCAGTTAAGGGGATATACAGCTTGGCAAACTGACCTGACATCCAGTTTTATATTTAAAATGAAATGTTAATTTTTAAAATTTGTGGCAGTGAATTAGTGAAACAGAGGTTACTTCCACTGGGGAGCCTCCTTAATATTTGTGGTTAACTACATCCATCTTATCAGAAGTTGAAGAACCTCAACTTAAAAAAAAATTCAAAAATTAAAAAAAAAAAGAAAAAAGAAAAATCCTTACTTAGGGTAACATAGTGCCAGTATAGCAGTATTTTGTACCACTATGGTGTTTCTCTCCCACAATCACTCCTACAAAATTGCTGTTCTATAGTACAAGAGAGTGCTAAATAGGGAGAGCAGCATCAGCCTTCTCTCTCTGCCCATTACATTTAAAACTACTTCTGTTAATATTCTTGCCACCAAGCATTTACATAGGTGATTTTTCAAACTAATTTCACAGTCAGTTTTTAAGCTGCAAAGAATTTTGAAGTGCTTTGTTCAACTTTATGTGTTTTCTCTATTTCTATACGTTGCTTTGAGGATTTGAGATTTTGTGTAAAAAATGTCTTTGCATTTGTAGTCTCAGTTATGTGTACTTTTTTTTTTTGTAATAAAGGAGATAAAGCTTTAAAGCATCAAGACAGCATTTTAGCTGGATAACATATGCAGGAATTATGTAAAATTTGCAGTGTATGACACTCAGTAGCTCACTGGTTTCAAATATGTAGTAGACTAAACATAATTTATGTAAAAATCTCAGGGAAGTTTGTGTAATGCAATGAAGAAATCTTCCAGTCTGCTAATTTTTCAAGTGAATTAAAGGTCTTTTTCTCGTTCTACTGCAGTATGACTAATTACATACTCTATTTGATTGCATAAATGTAGTGGTGAACTGAAGGATGATTTTTAAGTGTCTTGTGGAGTTGTTTTTTTTTTACTTTCTACTATACAATTTTTAGAGAAAGCCACATCTTTGCACTGCAGTGTAATTGTATGCTGTTGGTCAGAGGCAATCTTTTTTAACTACCGGAGGCCTGTGTGGAGGCTTGATTGTTTGGAATTAATTTTCTTAGCTGGGAGAATAGGACCAAGTAGTACTTAGGACTTGGGGAATGTAAAGTCATCTGCAGTGTCAATATTTAGGTCCCAGAGCAGACCTAGTGGCTTTCTCAAAAAGCTGTTGAGGATGTAAATGTAGTGATTTTGCTGAATTTGCTACTGCCAATTGTGTAACCTTTAAAAAAACCCATAAAACAACACCACCAAAAAACACCCAAAAGCACTGTATTTTGTATTTTGAAAGCTCTCAGATCTACAGCGTTGATAATGTCATATTTTTACGTGGCTTTTGTATTAATAGAGTAAATACTTTGTTTTAGAAACTGTCTTCAGTTGGCATTGCAATTGTCATACTTTCATGTAATCATTATGCTACCCAAAATGCTGCTTGATTTTGTTGGTAGAAAAAGTGCTGGTTTATGTATACATGACTGCTACTACAGTGTAGAATTAAAATATTAACTATTGCTTTGCACTTATATTTGAAGTGAAAGAATTTTTTTAATAAGTGCACAATGTATCTTATAGAATCTCTGCAATCAAGTATTGTGTTGTGTAGTATTGGTTTGTTGTCTATCAGTATAAATATGTTAAGTTTCAAAGTTAGTTTTTAAATATATTCCACACAGTATTCCACAAACTTGCAACAGTCATGTAGTAAGCCACAGGAGAAAGGGATTTTCAGGAAAAGAAACCTGTGTTCTTGTCAAGTCCTAGTAGTTCCTTAGTTGAGATAGTTATTAAATGGGCTCATGAATACAACTCTGAAAATATATGTAAGAATTGCATTTTTCCCCCAAAATTAAATTTTTAATTGTTGCATTTAGTTGAGATGTTGACCTTGAAATGTATGAGAAAAGAATGTATGAGAAAAGAGTGTATGAGAAACTTACTATATTAAGTATGAAGAAATGTAACTCTTGTGTAAAGAAAGCAAGCTTTTCAGGAATGTAGGATTACAAACACCTTGAGGTTAGAATTCTGAGAGCAAAAATTAGAGGTGTAGAAGAAAAAGACTGAAGGAAGAAAAATGATGTTCAGCATGGGAGAAGTTTTCTGAAATGTGAAATTCACAATGAATTATGAAAAACTGATGTCTAGTGAAAATGCCATACCATGACAAATATGTGCTAGTACATTTCTAAACTCTGTATTGTCTGCCTTGAGTCTGAAACATTCACAGACACCTAACATGGCTGAAAAAAAATTTCAATACTTACTATACCAAAATAAACTACTAAATTATGTACCATGCCAGACAACAATTCCGAAAAGGTGTTTGATTTAGAAGCTTTGTTATAAATTTTTCTTTTTGAATAAGAGGTTTACAGTACTTTATATTAAAGTAGAAAAAGTCCCTTGGTGGTAGGGAGCAGGGAGGAAAAGATACCTGCTATTTATGATTGAAATGTAAACATTTGAACACATGGTTTATTGAAGAGAACATGAAAGGGATATTTTTAGAAAACTCTGTATCCATACCTGAAACTTAACTGTGTGTTTCTTTTGCATTTGGATAGTGACAATAAAATAACTGAATCCAATGAATGACGCATTCCTGCCAGCATTTTCTTTTGTACACTAGAATTTGTTACCGGTGTTTAAATTGCTGCTGAAGGCAGGTATTCTGTTTGAGGAAGTAGAGCACAGCACATATGACTTTCTGACCTTCCTAGAATAGCCTGAGAGCATTTATCCTTTGGAAGAATCTTAGATGTATCAAAGTAAAGGTGTGTATTAGGTGTCACCTAAACAATAAGACTGAGGGCTTTTAATCTCCTTTTTAATGAACATTTTCACTAGGCAAATTAGTTTGGGATGAAGAAGCACTTCCTTGCATTTTCAGTATTTAAAGATATGCAAGTCTGTAAGACACAGGTGCCTTATACTACCTTACATTTCTTAAATTTGTTAGAAATTCTAATGTCTTGATTTGCATTACTTTGTTACCTTTCCATATGACTTTGCTTAACTTTTACAGGAAAATTACCACTACTTTTAATGAAAATTACCACCATTTACCTTTAACAGAGTTGAATGATCTTATCAAATACACAACTGGTGCCTCGGTGTTACCCACCAACTATACCTGTGTCCTTGAGCAAAACCAGTCCCACAGATGAACTTGCCTTTGCTTTGAGGCAGGACAAATCCAGACAGTTTTCCTTAACACATTCCCCATATGGACCACAGGGACTTTATTCCCTTCCACAATGTATAGAGGTTTTGTTTGGACAGGGCACCCACTTAATACCACTTTCTCTGGCCCAGGTGTCCATGAGGCTGCTTTTGAAATGAGTCGCATTGTCAACTCGCTTCTCTCAGGGGTGCCATGTCCCAACAGGACTTGCTTTTCAAGGCCTGAGGTGGTGTTCCAGGTGCTGGCATGAGGCACAGGGTACCTCTCCAGCCACCCAGTGGTTGTGCTGCTATTTGTAGGCATGTGGTACTTGCCTTGGCAGGTTTGGATGAGTGTGATGTAATCAAACTGCCAGTGCTCCCCATATTTGTCTTTTGACCATCATCCGGCATACCACAGGGTTTTACCTGCTTGATCTGCTGGTTGCAGCACACATTTCACACTGTTCTGGTTACAGGGGAAGGGGATGGGGTTTTTAGTGCTGTGTGGGTGTGATGACATGGTTTACTGCATACCACACGCATATTGATGGGGATATGGATTCAACAGGAAAAGCCGAGGATCAGAAAGAAGGGGGAGTGCGCCATCTTGGCTGTCCCTAGCCAGAAGGTGTCAGAATCAGCCCAGTCCCTTCCCTGTTCCTTTGAGCCCAGTGGAGTGAACACCCCTGGCTCTGGCAGAGCAGAAGCAGCCGTGCAGAGTCCAAAACCCCAGCTGAGCCAAGCCAGGCATCACTGATGCTGAACTCAGCCACGTGGGACCAAGCCAAGCCAGGGGAACAGTGCCAAACGCAGCTGAGCTCAGCAGTCCAGAAAACAAACAAACAAAAAAACCCACCTGTGCAACATGAATTATATGTCTTCCAAGATTGTTTTGTCCCAGCTCTTAGTTGTCTTCCTACTGGAGGAGGGAGGGACATAAAGCCATGGGAGCTTTCTGCACGTTATTGCTTTTGGGCATTATCTTCATGAAGTTTTTTGGGTTTTTTTCACAGTGAACACCCTTTGTCTTCCTTGAAAGAAAATCTTTCCCTCCTGTTTGACAGAAATCACCTCCAGAGGCTGACTTTCTGTCCTCTTCCCAGTATCCTTGTCATTGCCCAAATTCTGCGACAGGGATCCCATTTGCTTGGCTTTGCTACCATCTGATTTCATATCATATGCCACAATATCCCAGCATTGAGGCAGACAGTCCAACAGGGGCTCTCCTGTCTGGTCATTGAAATCTTTTCCTATGTCTTGCAGCTCACCCAGGGGTGGGAATTGGGTAATTACCTGTGGTCCTGCCTCTTCCTCTTGTGGTGAGGGTCCTGCTTCCTCTTCATGCCTCACAAAGTAAACTGATTTGGTTTGGGATTTCTTCTTCTGTACAGGGGTAGCTACTACTGGCAGGGGTTGTTCCCCTGATTCAGCTCCAGTTCGAGTAGCCACAGTGACTTCTGATTTGCTTTCCTCCTCCTCTAAGGGGGCTGGTAATGAGCAGTGTCCGACAAATAGTAGCCAGGGTCCAACACACTGCATGTGCCCCAGACACTCAATTGAAAAATTGTTCCATTTGCTCCTATTGTAAATATCTTAAGATCCTCAAATTGAATAATTGAACAGAGAGGAAGATGTCGAACATTTTATGCTTGCATAACAAATGACAGAATAGAATACTTAAAATTTTCAGTCAGTCTTAGGTCTTGAACTAGAGTACCTGTGGAGATAAGCCTGATTGTACACACATCTCAAATAATTTCATCTCAAATAGTTTAATTGTAATAAGGGACATAATAAGAATGTGATTGTCATATGACTTCAATAAAGGTACCTGCCACCTTGTAGAAGACTCTCAGAAGAAATATAAATGTGGGAAGAACCAAAAAGCTAGATTAAGCATGTCAGGAGAAAAAAGGATACTATTGCAGAGTTGTATCAGAACTGCCATAAATCAGACTACCTACACAAGGAAGCACAAAATTCCTGTTAAAGTTCAAAGTTAAATTTAAGTTATGTGATCAGTGCAAATATTTTAAGAATATACGATCAGTTTTATCTAGATGATATGTGGTTGAATGGTGCATGGGAAAAGAAACCATTTTGGTTTATCCCCTCTGTAACATCTGCAATCTTATTATTGAGTTCTTAAAATGAGAAGTCCAACAGATATCTAACAAATGTAATAGTATTAGCTATTTCACTTTGACTCTATAATCTTGTCTACTCTTTTACTGAACCTAGACAACTAATTTTAACTTTGGTATTTATATACAAAAAATTTTACATAACTTAAGAGAAAACTTCATTAAGAAATTGAATATTAACAAATCAATTTTTAAAAATAGTTAAATTTATCTAAGTATCTAGCTCAAGGACATTGCCATTCATTTAAAATTCCAGTAATTTCTCCCCAACAAGAACTCCAGTTAGGAATAATAAGTCTACTATTGAATTTAGCTAACAAGAACAATGAAACAACAAAAAGCTAAACAATTACATCAAGAACAGTTGAAAAAAGCAGCTATTAAATGTGGATATTGAATGTGTTTCCTGAGCTACAGCTGGTCAGCTCTAATTAGATCAATGGACTTTTCAAATTATGCTATTAAAATTCTCAGTCAAGTCAAAGCTTCTTTCTCCTCAAAAATACTGATCTATAAATTAAACAGGTAAATCAACCTTAACATCTAGTCTGCATATAGCAGCTTTTGCCTGGGAAGTGTGGCACTTGAAAATGAGCTTATGCAGATTCTTACCTCTGAAAGTACCTCTTTAAAGATCCCAGGTAACACTTAGGGTTGACCTTAAGTGTGACTTCAGTCTTCAGAAGAAAAGGACCTGCCATAAGGGTATGAATCCCTCTATTCACTTCACCAAAGACATTGCTGTTTAAAGAATGTTTTGACAGCAAATTATTTTGATTGTTCCTAAACATAGGAAGTAATTTAGCTAATTCTTGAAGACAAGTCTGAAGTCTTCCAATGTAATTACAGTCCCTTCCTTCTCAAGACCGTTAGTAAATTCCTCTGCAGCTGTTTGCCAGTTCTTTCTGTAACTTCACTGTCTCCCTTCATGCAAGCAATTAATGAAAATGTCAAATAATACTATACCAAAAGGAAGATCCGTGAATTCTGTTTGGTCTGTCTCTCCTTCTTGAAAGCACACCTTTGTTAAATAGCAGAAACACGACACTAAGAGAATCTGACAGAGATAGTTGTTTTTAGTAGTTATGTTTGTTCTATCTTACCTTGGTTTAATTATGAAGATTTAATTATGAAGTTTTGATGCCAAGATATATAAAATCTAACCACAACATCTGATGTTTTTAAAATCCATGTTGATGTCTCTTCATCATTGTGTAAATAATCATATTGTTCACTTGATTTTTTGCTGCATTTCCTCTTGCCCCTTGAATTACAATTGGACTAAATTACTGATCTGTAGTTTTCTGTCCAGTCTTGCACCATTTATGTTTTTTTTCCTACCACTGGAAAGCTCTCTCATCCTCTTTGAATTTCCACAGATAACTATTAACAATTTTTGGAGGTTAAGCCTGAGTGAGGTAAACACCTAGCTTAACAAACCCTGGCCCTCATAAAAGGGCATAAAGGTGATCTGAAAAATATTTCAAATTTCAAATGGTGGTTTCAAAACCCAAAAATGCATTAAATCCAATGCAGGAAACAGAACACCATAGCTAAAATTAAGACATCTATCTAGCTTCTATTATTCGCTAACAGCCATATATAGATACCACCATCAGGATGGACTCAGCTGGAGCCCTGCCTGTACTGCAGCTGGACTGTGTGACAGATGATTCTCCCCACAAGCAGGTACATTTCTTGGGATTTCAGATTCCTTACCTGACACTGACAGATCCTGCCATGTCCAAGGCAGATCATTAACCAGATCCTTGGTAAGTGACTTGGTAAGTGTGGTGAATTAAAATTAGTGAAATACTACTAATCCTTGTAGCTGCTCAGTATTATGAAAGCATTGTATAGATAATTCCTTTAGACATAAACCATTGTCTAAGTCTGAGACTAATATTGGACCTAGCCCCACCTTAGCTCCACAAAATGTTTAGATAGTAAGAGGGTCCTCTCTGAACCTCATAACTCAGTTATGGGGTCTCCCCTACTCTTGGCATCTCTTGTCTCCATGTGAAGCATTCGAAATTCTAAATCGATTCTCTTTCATTTCCTCCATGCAATAATTGATAAGGTGAACCCTGCCATGGAACTTACTGAACCTTGTCAAACCACTCCTCATTAAATTCCTTCAAATTTATTGAAACCTGTCAAATTACTATTTTACCTTTTTTTTTGTTGTTGTGATGCCCACTATGTCCACATTCTCAACTAGATCTTTTCTTAGGGGTAATTAAGTAACACAGTTTCCTCCAGTTGTTTTCTCCATCTTCTGCAGAGTGCTTCAACACCTTTCCTGAATTGTCTGTATAGTTTATGTCCTTTTGTATCACTTTCTCATCAAAATGGTAATTGAAATTTCCCATTAGTGTGAAGTTTTTCTGCTTTTGTGAAGTCCTTTGATCACACAGAGAAAAACTCATCTCCATTAACAACTTTATTTACTTCATAGTCCCTACATAACAGCAATATCCTTTTTGCTGAGAAATGTTAATCATTCCAGCTTCCAAAAGCCCTTCTGGTCTAAGAATAAACATGTTGGAAATAGCCTTTTAGTGGTAAATACCTTTCCTGAACAGGCCATACATGCCTGTGTGCATTATCCAACCAAATCTCTATCTTGCCAATTAAGACATGATTTTGAATATGATTTAAGAGACCAAGCCATTTTTGTTTCTTGTCCTTGTCCATAATTCTATGTAATAAACTGATTATAGTGTATGTGTATATATATATATATATATATATATATATATGTATAAATTCTTATTATCTGTTAGTATGTAATGAACCATATCATACAATGAATAAATATTTGTATATAGTTAACTAAGATGTGTTAGTTTAGCTCTCTCAAGACCACACCAGGAAAAAACTTCCTTCCACATGTAAGTCTTTATATGAATTACTGTTTTGTACATGGCTCTTTATATCAGCACTGGTCAGCACTCCTGCAGGAGAAATCTCATAGGAATTCACGTTGGGTAAGGTTCTGCCCAGCATGCTCAGCTGCAGTGTCAGACCAGGCTCCTTGAGGTATTACCTGACAGGGCCTGAGAACTCCTCAAAACTGGCAACACAATTTCTCTGGACCCTGGCCCTGCTGCCAAAGCTACCATTGAAGGCTAAAGGCTTCTTTTTATTTCCAGTCTGCACCTCCATGTCCCACTTTGTCAATATTTTCTCTCATCCTCTTCTCACATACTGCAGTGAAGAGCCTTCCTCCCTGGTGACCTCATCATTGATAGCAGCAGACTGTGTCATGGGGATTTTTTGGATTCTCAATTACCTATTCAGGTCAACTAATTTAGATTAGCTGTAATCTAAATTTATAGTTAAATTTAGTCTCCAAGATAAAATTTAGGAGATTATTATGTTAAAGAAACTTCCCAGACTGACCATTCAGGTGTGGGCAGATACTTCCACAGCTGGGATCAAAGCTCCTCCATAGTGAGCATCTCCAGAGAGCTCACACCCCACTCACACGCAGTCAAAGTTTCCTTACTGGTTTGACTTCAGGTTTCCCAGAGCAGAGACTCAGACATCTTAATCTTTCATGCAATTTATTCATGGTGCAGTAACACAGAAAAAAGCCTGAGGTGCCTCCGAGGAGGACCCTGAACAAAGAAATCCCTGGGCTCTTATGCCCTCACAGTCAGTGCAATAAAGGTCTTGCTATTCCATCTGACTCCTTGTCTGAAGGCTGTTGGTCCAGGCTGGCTCGTGCTGTGACTCTGAGTGTCCAGTCACCTTGGCAGCACCACAAGTTGCTGTGCCCTTTGTTTGCAAGGGGTCCATACCAGTTCTCAACCTCTTGCTTTGGGCTGTCAGAGCCCAATCTGCATCTGATGCTGCAGCGGCCCACCAAGCTACCTGCACTGAATGTATTCCCTAAGCCTTGGATTCTGCAAGTCTAAAAGAGGCAATAGTTTAGCCCAGTGAGGAATGAACAGCAGTGATAGTAAGAGCAGACCAACCACTCATGTTACTGAGAAGCTCCAAGGCCAACAGCTACGATGCATCAGCAGGACAGGAATTTTAACTTGCCTTTTGAAATAAGGGGCTGCCTCTCAAAAACTCTGCACAGAGGGCACAGGATTGCTGGGGTCAGCATGGCACTGCATGGGAGCCCTCAGCCCACTGCTGTGAAGTAAAAAGAAAAAAGGTCAGGAGGAAAAACTGTGTTGTCATACTATTGCTATATGAGAAACACTTCATCTCTTGGTGCAGGGACAAAATGATGCAAAACTACAGACAGAGAAGCATTTCAAGAGTAGCCTTTGGGATCAAGACTAGCTACTGCTGGTCTCAATGACTTCTGCAGTACCAGAAGCATATGGTCACAGGCAAACTACACTGGGTTGCTGCCATAGGGAAAACCTTCAATAAATTAACTACTGAGTAGTGATACCAGGAGAGCTGAAACCATGGCATCCCATTCTGATTCAGAGGCATTTTGTTTTTAGCTTGTTTGGACAAAATAGCTCCTGATGAGACACTCCTCAGTACCAGAAGAGATGCATCACTTGCTGGCTGAGATCTCACAAAAATTGGAAAGACCTGCAGAGTTCCAGGTCAAACGCTGCAGTCCCGGGAAGACAATCCAGACAAGGCAAAGTAGCATGTCTGGCTGTGGGCTGTTTGGCTGGCCTGTTTTGAAGGACAATAACCAGGAGTTTTCAAAGCACAAAGGTTGGCAGACAGATTTTTATTCTCATCTGACTTTTTGTACGCTATGTCACTCAACTGTGTTAACAATGATGTGCTCTTGAAAAATCATTGAGATACATCACTCTAAGGTTAAAACATGAGAGTAGGCTGCACTTGAGGAACATGTAGCAATTCAAATGTAGTGGGGGAAATTTCCTGGAAAAACTTAGGTAGCAGGAAGCTTAGATGAAGAAAATGAGCCTGATGCACTAGCTAGAGAATTTACTTTCATTTCCATTAATGCTGGCTCTCTAGATATTGTAGGCCAGAAAAGAGCATGGGACAAGCACACTGTTACAGTGCAGTATCTAACATCGAGACCTCACCACAAAGCAGGTGGCACAAAGCAGTCTCACAGTTTAAATCTGTTGGAACTATAATCCAGGTAAAGGAAGCAACAGTTCAGGTATTTGTTCCCAAGATGAAAGCTGTGTGAGGAATAGAATTCATTCCATATGTGACACAAATTAGGAAAGGACCCCCTTTCAGCTAACTGCTTGTACAAGTGAGTGACTGCAGAGCAGGAAGCAGGGTGCAAGTCTACCCAGGTTCCTCTCTGCTGAATAGGGAAGGAGTTGTTGCTTTCTACAGAGTCATTTGTCTACTGCCAGCTGAGTAGGAAACACAGTAGTGTCTCCCTAAAACTCAGAGTGCTAACTCTTGGTCTGTCTCTGGCTCTGCCTGTAAGTGGAGGCTAAAAAATTAAAAAAAAGAAAAAAAAAGAATAGCACATTTCCTCATGAATCTAGATATCTTCCTCTATGGTTTAAACAACTGGCAAAATAAAGAACTGGCCAAACAGGACTAGGAGGAAGATGTGTCTTTCAGGTCTCTGGAAATTGCTACACAATTCTCTGCAGCACATTTATCACTCTGAATATGGTCAAACTTACATGTCATCACTGTCTGAGGCACTGACCTCTAGATATACCACAATCAACACATTGCATAGTTGCATTAAGAGTTTTCCATCAAATTTAAAACAAGGCAATAGCAGGGAACAGAGCCGGGGAACCTGTTATTACATACTGCTGTGAATTATTCCCATGTCTTTGGGCATTGTTCTAGGAGGTTACAGTCCGATCTGAATCAGACTACACCCCTAGAGAAAAAAATTCCCCAAAACATTCAGAATACGCTTATACAGACACAAATGGCAGTGCTAATTTGGGAACATGCTGTTATACCACTTTCTACTCCTTAACTCAAAATAGTTATTCAGAAGATGGCTCACACATCTTATTAAGATTATCCAGAAATTGGACAATTTCTGTGCAGTAAGACACAATCAACAGGACTGTAAGGAATTTCTGTAAACAGTATACTGCTAAAACAATATTTCCTTAATACCTAATTTCTCTGTGAAAGAAATGTGTGAAAAAACCTCAATTTTTTCCTCATTAAAAAGTGTATATTTCTGAAAAATTCTGATGGTAAGAAGAATGTGTTGCCTTAAACTGCTGTCCTCATGTTTATGCTGCTGAATACATATGGCAGCACTCCCCAAGGCACTATCAGCAGAGACAGCGTCCTTTTGCTCTGCTATCTGGATCAATACCCACCTCAAT
Organism: Catharus ustulatus; assembly: GCF_009819885.2. Classification (NCBI taxonomy): domain Eukaryota; kingdom Metazoa; phylum Chordata; class Aves; order Passeriformes; family Turdidae; genus Catharus; species Catharus ustulatus. Next base: position 28,310,846 of record NC_046262.2, read on the forward strand.
TATTATTTTACATTTTGCTCCAAAGTATGTGTGCTTCAAAGCGTGTTTGCTTTCCCTGACTAGCAGTCAGACACCTCATTTTACATGAAAGGCTTGCTTCTCATCTTCAGAAAATATCTCTGGATACCAAGTGATGTGAGCAGTAGGCAGATGGCAACCTCTAGACCTGTTCCAGTTGAGTGACACGTAATTGTCACCTTTGGCTACATTGCAAAGAAACCATTAGAAAATACAGCCTTGTGTCACAGAAAAGGGAAAGGGAAAGGGAAAGGGAAAGGGAAAGGGAAAGGGAAAGGGAAAGGGAATGGGAAAGGGAAAGGGAAAGGGAAAGGAACCTTTGCACACATTCATATGTACACAAATATTTTCTTATTCTAAAATACAGACTTACAGTACAGTAATTTCACGATTACAAGCCGCACCATTTTGACTACAGTTTTGGTCCGTACCTGGAAGTGAGGCCTGTATCCGGAGCGACCAATATATGAACAATATTCTAAAAGTTGCCAACACAGAAGTGAGAGCCCGTGGCAGCCCCAAGCCAAGCTGGAGCCCGGCCAGCCCCGGCAGAGGTGGGAAAGCCTGGCAGAGGTGGGGCCAGCGGCGCAGGGTGGGGGGTCGACAGAGCCCGAACCAGCAGCGTGGGGAAGCCCAGCAGAACCGGGGCTAGAAGCGCAGGGGAACCCGGCGGTGCAGGGGAGCATGGCAGAGCCGGGCCAGGGCGAGCAAACGCGTTGGTGGCAGTGCAGGTCGCGGGGGGGCAAGCGAGCCTAGCAGCGGTGGCAGCACCGCCCGGCCAGCCTCGAGCAGCCCTGCCGAGCCGTAGCGCCAAGCTGGGCCACCAGGCCCCGTCGGCAACCATGAGCGGGCCGAGCCTGCCTGACCCCGCCCCAAGCCAGTAAACCCCGCTATGCCGCGATCCTGTTACTAATTGGCAAATCTGTGAAAGTTGCACACGGATCCTCACTACGAACGAAAGTGCGGCTAATAGTCTGTTGCGGCTTATGTATGGATGAGGACCTAAACGTTGCTGACACCCCGGAAATGCGGCTTATAATCCGTGCAGCTTGTATTTGTGAAATTACTGTAATTTCACAACTATAAGGTGCATCCTTTTGACTAAAATTTTGGCCCGAATCCGGAAGTCTGCCTTATAGTCTGGTGCACCTTATATATGGACAAAATTCAGAAATTTGCCAACCCAGAAGCGAGAGCTGCAAGCCACGGGGGGAGCCGGCAGAGCCGCGGCTTCCGGGTGGAGGCGGGGCTGTGGGGCCACGGCTGCTGGGTGGAGGCGGGGCCGGGGCTGCCAGGTGCCTGCAAGGCCACGGGGCTGGGGCTGCCAGGTGGAGGTGGGGCCAGGGCTGCCGGGTGCCTGCGGGGCCGGGGCTGCCAGGTGCCCACCGGGCCACGGTGCCACGGCAACCAGGTGGAGGTAGGGTTGCAGTAGCTGGGTACCTGTGGGGCCGCGGCCAGCAACCGCACGGGGGAGCTGGGGACAGGTCCTCACTGCAAAAAAAAGTGCGCCTTATAGTCCAGTACACCTTATATATGGGCAAAAGTTCGGAAATTTGCTGACACCCGGAAGTACGCCTTATAATCCGGTGCGCCTTATAGTCGTGAAATTACTGTAATTTTTGTTTGTGTCACCTGCCTGTGCTATGTCCTGCCTGCTAAAGTTGTTACAGACGAGGCCTATTAAGGAACACAAATTTCACCTTTTCTTTGAGTTGACTCATACCTCTGAGAAAAGCCTGTTTATATCAGATAAAGACTGATTTTTCTATTTTTAATCCCATCTCAGCCTGAAACAGTTCCACTCCAGCAGTATTTCCACTTACACTATTTATAGTTTTACCAGTGGCTTACATCTAACCCAGCAAGTTAAACTCCAGATTGTTCCATTCAAGGCTTAAATTCACAAATTTAAGGTTTTAACTACATCTTTGGTTCACTAAAGCCTGCTATAACCATATCCACCTTTTCCAATATTTCTTTTCAACAGCTTGGGAGACAGTTTTCTAGCAAGATGAATGCATGCAGAATAATTTTTAGTTTCTTCTTGCATGGAATTTTCATATTTTGGCATTTTGTAGGGACTTTATGTACCTCTTATTCATCACCTTAATATTAAGTAATCTTAACATCAGAAACTGTTGATACTGCTCAAAAATAGGGAATACTTCCCCTCCAGCTCCTCCTGTAGACTTCTAGGAAACTCTGATCTAAACCAGGAGTCTCCAAACCTAAAACTACCTGTGAAGTTGCTGGAAGCCAAGCTATAGACATTTAGTTAATCTGTTGCAAAAACAAACCCACCAAAACTATAGCAGAAAGTCACAGAGCTGCTTTTTCCACTCAGAGTGGCAAAAAGCATCTTAAAGTCACTAGAGCTAAGATGTTTAAGAAGACAACACATTTCTTCGTGTTGTTACAAGGATAGAAAAGATGGTTCTTTTCATGTGGAAGATAACAGCATTCATAGCAAATATCCATTCTGCCCAATCTCTACCAAATGAAACTGATGTCTGAAAAAAATAAAAAGGACTGAGAGATGCCTTAATGCTGCAATAACTAGAATATCTTAAGAAAAGGAACTTAAAAATTAATAATTGCAGGGACTGGTAGTCCAATCAAGGAATGCTTGTCAAAAGATAACATGGAGAACAAAGCCAAAGGCATCAACTGCACAGCCTAAGCCCTGAAGCATACTCTGAGCCAACTACATCTACAAAGACAAATTACCATGAGTATGGTAGATGTCAGGAAAACCAAAACCCTCACCTCATGAACTGTATCGCTGGAAATACAACTTTTACAGCTCAGAAAAACTGGCAGGAATGCAAAAGGATTAGAAACTAAGGATTGAATCATTTAGCAATTAGCAACTTAGAAGTACATCTGAATTTGTGGAGACCAGCATGTCTAAGAACACACAGAAAGATGTCTAAGTGTCTGTAGAGCAGTTACTTGATGAACATCTAGCACTCTTACACAGCAGCAGTAGGGAAAAAATGGAGAAGTAAAGCAAATAAGGAATGACTGAAGTTTTAATACTCTAACTATTTAAGCTTATATACAAAAAAAATATACAGGCTGCAAATGTTGTGTTGCAGTAAATTTTATACAAAGATAACACTGCATAAAAACAATTCTGCAAATACAAGGAAATGGAAAACATGCGGTCAAAATAATCAGTGAGCTGAGTCAGTGTCAAGTGGGGTTTCAATTGGCAAGATATTCTTTCTGTACAGTTTTGAACCATGAATCCCTTTTTAATATTGTTGGATGCTAAAAGGAAGCTGGAAGGGACTCCTCATTAGAAACTTAGTAGCAGTAGAAGTAAGGGGTTCAAACTGAAGAAAGGAGAATTAAGATAGATACTGTGGAAGAAATTGTTCCTTGTGAGGTTGGTGAGACACTGGAATGGATTGCCCAGAGAAGCTGTGGGTGCCCCGTCCCTGGAAGTGTTAAAGGCCAAGGCTGACTAACTCTGAACAGGGAAGGTGTCCCATCCCTGCTTATGTCAGGGGGGATGGAACTAGGTGATCTTTAAGGTCCCTTCCAACACAAGCCATTCTATGATTCTATACTCAGTCTTTTGACAGAGGAAGAATAATTCGGCAACACTTAGTATAATTACATTTTAATGAAATATTGAAGTTCTTGAAGTGTTACAAAGATATAATACATTTGTAATATAAGTGTAAAGGCTCAACATTAAAATGAAAAGACATAGTAAAAAATATAGATTAGAAGTTACTGCAGCGAAACAAGCTCATTGCAATTACATTTATGTTTTGTTTGTTTTGTTGTTTTTGGTTTTTTTTAAAGAAAACTAGCTTTATTGTCTGGCACATATAGACAAGATAAAATACAGCAAGAGTTTTCTTCCATGAACTAATTAATCAAATAGTACTGCAACAAAAACTGGTTTCATGCATAAGTGTAGAGGGGATTTTAAACTCTGCATATAGTACTAATTTCAGCTTTTGTACAGCCCCATTTGCAACACATTCCTGCCAAACCCAGAGACTCCCGTTTTCTTCTGGGATACTTGGTCCAAAGGTAACTGCTTGATTCCATGGGATTTGCATTTCCCGTTCCCCCACTGTCCTTCTGAGTAGCTTCCTCTACTTGGTGAACAACTTTTTTTAAGTCGCCTGCCACGGGTACATATTCATTATAGTAATTTAAACTATACAAGTCCTTAAACGCCTCCCACCCAAGAAATGGGCTGTTTCTCTGCAGCTGCTCCACTTCAGGATCCAAAACTGATTGCAGGTTGAAGCTTCCCAGTAGTTTGTTACTTGCTGTTTGTGCAGAATCTGTTTTAAAGAAAAGACTTGTCTTAGATTCAGACTGCAGGAGCATCAAAAGGATTACATAGCTCAAAGAACAAACCCCATTCAATTAGTATTAAGTGAAACACTATGATGTAGAAAAACTGTCAGTACTTCAGTCTCCACACCATGACTTATTTGTAGCTTACTTTTAGCAGAATCTAAGTTTTAAAGTCTATACCTCCTGTTAGACATGCAGAGTACACAGAAACAACTGCAACTGAAGTAAAGGCATCCTGTCACAACTGCAGTGTTATTTTTCCACAGAAACAGAATTTTATTGTAAAGACATGTATCCAGAAACACCACAGAGCTATGTCATGTGTCTGATGAATTAGATCAGATCCCTCCTCTGCCTCTCCTCCAATCACATAAACTAGCATCATGTGAAGGACAAATGTAGGAAGGACTAAATAAGCAAAGATTGTATGTAAACTGATTCTTAGATTGTATTTTTCTATAGCTATTTTTAACTGATGTTTTACACTAATTTCTTTCATTTCTCAAGGCATGTAGGCTTGTAGAATTTGCTTACAACATTCTTCATCTCACTGACTAAAGCGCTCTCAAAAATCCAGCCCTAATTCCTTTCACCTTACACTGTTTCTCTTGATTTTACCTCTGCAAGGCTAGTGGCATTGCTTATTTCAGCTAATGTGAAGAACAGCAGCTTCTTCAATTCTTAACTTTAAAAGAATCCAGAAAAAGTCTTTGTCTTGTGATCTTAATTCTGTTGATATAGTTACTTTTTGTTTCAGAAAGCTGAAAGAACATGAGAACATCCAGCAAATTTTGTGTTTACTTATGGCTAATTAGAATATAGAACCCAAGTTTCTGATAGAACAGCTGCCTCAATACGTGCAAAAATAAAAGTAGATGTAGCTACTTTATTAATTAGACAGCAACTGCTAAATAATAGTCTTTTGGATAGTTAGACATCATGTAGCATAGTGGAGGCTCCTTAGTGACTGCTGTTCTCAGAAGCTGCTGTTAATAAAAAGGAAAGTAAAACTTGCTGGGAAAGAACATAATCCCCACAGAGGCTGTAAATAACTAATTATTACTTAGGCTACTTTAATCTTTTACTCAACCTGTTGGGGGGGAAAAAGGCAACAAATTCCCAGAAAACCAGAATACTGGTTTCATTAGCTGCCTGAAGTCTTAGATTATTTCACTAAGGTGGTTTAATCAGAAAAAAATTATATTTTCCATTGCAGGTTTCAGCCATAATTCCATCTTTTGTCCTTTTAAAAAGGTTATTTTTCAGTATTCAAAACATCAGCATAAATTGGAGATATCACTTAAAATTACTGTTACCTTACCTCAGTTTGAAAGCACATCCCAAAAGACATCTACTGACAATTTCTTGACACATGAGGCTTGGGACATCAGACAGTAAAACTATGAGGAATATTTTACCCATTAACTGTTTCACCATAAAGCAGTTCTAGCAGCGTCGATTGTAACCTGGAGCACCAGAGTCCATCCTCCAAAGTGCCAACTCTTTGGTGCAGAGCAGCACAAGGGAGGGATTACATCGCCCGATTCTCCGTCCGTGGTGGTCCCGCACATCCCGGGACCTCCGACGGGCAGCGCGGCGCCAGGGTTCCCGTCGGGAACGGAAAACCCCGGCAGGAATCCCGATTCGCTCCGCCACCCGAGGGATTACAGAGCCTCGGGAAGGGAAGAAGCCATAGTGATAGGCATTCCCCACTGATTCCCAGGGCGAGCCAGACCTCCCCATATGGCCAAGGCAGGGGAGGAGTGTGATTTTGTGGGATTTTCTAGTGGAAGCTCCTCTGCAGCCGGCATCCTGCGCAGCCGCGCAGTGTCTCCGAACTGACCAAAAACTTTGAAGATTATCCCGGCAAATAATGCCCCAGCATCTGCCGTCCCTTTCCCTCTGAATCTCAGGGCGTCCTTACAAAAGTCTCGGAAATGCCAACTAGGATCTAGAGGGAAAGCGAGGGAGAGACAGGGACCTTCCCTTTGCGGCTCGGGGCGGGAGAAGCGAGAGGCGCCGCGGGAGGCTCGCCTTTCCCCGTTCCCTTCCGCTCTCCGCATCCCTCCTCGCTCGGCAGCGCCCCGACAGCCGCCTGCCCCTCGGTCCCGCTCCCAGGACACTCACCGGCCGCGGGCGCCGGCTCCACGGCCAGCAGGGAGAGCCGCTTCCAGCGGGACCCGCCGCAGGTGAAGATGACGGCGCGGATGAACTCGCGGCCGCACAGCTTCACCCCGTACGCGTCGCCCTCGCCCGCGGGCAGCACGGCGCCGGGCTGCCCCGGCGGGGCCGCGCACAGCAGAGCCACGGCGGCGCACAGCACTCGCAGCTTGGCCATCCCCATCGCCGTCCCGTCCCGCGGGCGCCTTTCCAGCAGACCCGACGGCCGCCACAACGCCCCCGACCGCGGCGCTCGGCCACCCAGCCCGCCGCTGCCCGCCGCCCGCTTTTATGCGCTGCGACAGGCGCTGAGTCACCGCCCCGGCCCCGGCCCCGGCCCGAGCCCCCTCCCCTTCCCCGGTACCGCGCTCGCCTCTCCGCCGAGAGGTCGCTGTGCCCGGAACAGCCGTCCAGGAGCCCTGGGGCAGCGCTTTCGCCTCCTGCCCTAGCTGGCTATTGCGGCTCTTCACTCCTCCGCACACTTGAGCTTCAGCTTCCCTCTTCGGGGTCCCGTTCCCCACCTTCCCGGAGACACCTCCTTTTCCTCCACCGGCTGTTCGTGCTCGTGGCTAGATAGTAGTGCCGATGCCGTCTCGTATTTCTTTGAAAAAGTGAAAAACTTAATCTCGGCTGTTTTTTCCCTTGCAGGCCTAGAATCCCCATAACTACCTCTGTGCCCTAAAAATGTTGGCTGACATAAAAAGACAAAAACAAGTGAAGTAAAAGAAATGCACTTTCAAAGAAGTACTTCAGCTGTGGATACTTGAAGGGGGATTTCAAAGCCTGGATTTCTTTCAGGTTTGTTGAACTGGGGGCCTGAGTTCAGTGGCAGCCACAGGCATGCAAGCATCAGAGATACCTGGCTCCAATGTGGGCATCCTAGAGATTTGGAGCTGCACAACTGTGTGGCTCCTGAATAGGGCCCAGCAGGCTCTTGCTGACAAGGGTGGTGGTGTTTGTACTCCATTAAGAACTACGCACTCTGTGAAAGTAAACTTTACCTCTGTATTTGTTTGTTAGCTTGCAGTTGGTTTATTTATTTTTTTTTTCCAGCTCAATAGGACAAGAAGTGTTTGCTGTCACCTGTTATAGAAAGCCATACTGTGAAGAACCAGAAAAGTTAATCTCTCTTCAAATACTTTGAAGCTGTTGTCAATAGATCCTTTTTCATGAGGGCTATGCTTTTAATCCTTTGGATATTGTTGGCATATAAAGAAAACCCTCGAAACTCAATCTAGAAGGAGAGCGCAGAGAAGACATACATCTAGAGATTAGTGTACAAAGATGTATGATTTAGTTGTGCTGGCAGAGAAGTTACAGACTCCAGTCTCGTCTTCAAGGAGGATTTGGCTGTTTTACACTGAGCTGGATCTAGAAGAAGCCTGCAGAGGGCTGAAATAGTGAGCAAAGCTGTTGTGGTTTAACGCCAGCCAGCTGCCAAGCCCCACACAGCCACTCACTCATTCCCCCATTACTCTGACTGGGGAGAGACCAAGAAAAGTGAGAAAAGCCATGGCAGTTTAATAAGGAAAGCAGAATCTGCACACAAAAGCAAAGAAAAATACGAATTGATTTCAGTGCTTCCTGTGGGCAAGCAGGTGTTCAGCCATCTCAGGAATGCCATTGCTCCAAAAGCACCCTCCTTTCTCCCCCTTCCTTTTCCCCCCCACTTCATATACCACCAGCATGATATCCTTTTGGTCATTTTGGGTCACCTGTCCTGTCTGTATCTCCTCCTAAGCACCCCCAGTCCCCTCAGCAGCATGGCAGAACCAAAAGCAGAAAAGGCCTTGGCTCTTATCTGTTCAGCAGTAACAAAAACCATCTATTGTCAACTCTGTGTTCTGCACAAACCCAAAACATAGACAAATACCAGCCACCAAAGAAAATTAACTCTGCCCCAGGCAAAACCTGGACAGTTTTTGGTTCAGTCTTCAATGTTTAAACAGTGGTACCTTTCCAACAGTAGGCACCATCATCCAGAATGTTGCTAGGATGCAATCCACAGAAGTGGAGGCTGCTAATCTGAAATTCCTGAAGAACAAAACCTCGATCTGTTCCTCCCTCAGCTGAAGTCCTACCTACTATACTATTATAGACAGAAGTTGTGCAGGGGTAATTACTTGCATTTTGAGAGCAGAACCTTGATTTTGCTGGACTTTTTTGAAAATACCTTCACATCAGGTGATAGTGCAGGACTTCTGCAAGAACTGTAGTCTTCTAGACAACAGATTTCAGTTTTCAGTGACTGGAAAGCTGTAGTAATGTGGAAAAGCACTACTAGGACAAAGCAAGAAGTGAAGGACCTCCTGAGCTGGGCAGTGACTAGAAAACTGCTATTCAAAACAAAGCATGCAGAAGAAGATTAATAATATAAATTTAATTAATTTGAAGTAAGTATATAACTTCCTACTGTTGCTTTATAAAGAAGGAAAAACAACAAGAGAACAAAGAAATTAATTTCCATTCATGAATTGTAGGATGTTTCAAGGCAAGTACATCCAGTGTACTGGCTCAATGGAAGTATTTTGTGTATTTAAATTTCTTAACAAAAGATAAAGATAATTGTACTATTTCTCTCCTTGCACTAAATTATTAATCTCTTGAGCAATAGCAAAGTTTATACAAGGTAAAGGAGGTTTCATGACAACTGGGAGCTAAATATAAAAGATATCTTTTAACAATATCTCAGTAGCCTTGAATACCTTGAAGGCCTTATTCCCATGACTTCCAAATGTCAGACAAAGAAAATCAGCAGTAACTTACTGATTTCATTAGACATTTGCCAGGGACTTCATTTCAAATTCATGCAATTCACTGCTGCAAGGGCAACTCAGTTTTTGAAAGCTGTCTAAACAAGAATTTAAAGTATTTCTAAAGTTTGCTTAGTACCATACAGGATTCTGCAAGAAATGGGAAATACTACTTCATCAATGTTATTGATGACCAAGCACAAGCATTCCTAGTTACCTTCATTAGAGGATTGTGCAGTTTAGAAAAAAGCTCAATCTTAAGATAGCTCATAATTAAAAAGTTAAGAAATCCATGCATTTTTGCATAATGAAGTCCAAGGCCGATTAAGAAAATAAACAATAATGCAGAAGCAATCTTATTTGTCTACATCCACATAAATGCTTTCCCCTTCTTTTAAAAGCAGTGACGTGCAGTCAGCATTAAAATAACTGCTATTATAATAAAGCATGTAGGAAGGGGCTGTGATTTTCAACTTTCCATATTGTAAGGAAGGGCCCAAACTGGACTTGTTGCTTGTTTCTCCTCAATACTCATGCACACTATCACAACCAGATAAAGGTGGAGGCACTTGCGGCTTGCAGGCGGCATGCACTTCCTTGGGTTCTGTGAATGAGACATATCCATAATTAGAACAGCTTAATTTTGACATCCTAATCATGACTGATTTCTCACTTTTCCAGAACAATCCTGCTCCAAATGATACTCATTCAGGATATGTGGCTATCAGGCATTTTAACCAGAAAAATCCAGCAGAATTAAGGTGGCAGGAGTAGTGCCTTCAGGCCAGAACAAGCTCACTCTGGAGTTGCTCTCCTTTTTATCCCCAGTGATTCATGGAAACAAAGACAGTTGTTGTGATATATTAAAGTAAGTCTAAGCAGCTGAGACCAGCTGACCACAAATGACAGGAAGAAGCAGGATGGTTTAGGTGCTTTATTTATTTCTTTAACAAATACGATGATTAGGCAACTTGTGCCGTCAACATTTATCTTCCCAAAGTAAACCTTGTCCCTGATGAGCTCCTGTTTTCTTTCATTGTCCTCTGAAGGAAGTTATACCATTCAATTCTCTTGTGAAAACTGTCTTTCATAGGATTAAAACATGGGCTAAAAGACACAGATGGACACATAGAAATACCCAAAAAGACCAGTTAAATTGTTTTTCTTTTTTTGGAAGAAAGACTACCAATAGATGACAGATATGCAATACTTCTTCAAAACTAAAGGAAGGTGGACTTCAGAACTTGGGGAAAACATAGGGAACACTCTGTTACTCAAACAAGAAAGTGGAGTACTTGTGTTCATTTTATTACACTGACTATCAAAACATGACATTTAAAATCAGTTACAGACTGCACGCATTATTAACATGTAGAGGACAGAACCAATTACAGAAGTGATGACGCAGAAGTGAATGCACTTTCAGAAGGCAAACTGTGGAAACTGTGCTATTAATTTCTTCTATATTGAGAAGCTTTTGTTTCATTATATATTTGCCTTGTCTTATGGTAACAATATTCTAACTTCAGTTAAGTAGTCTTCAAAAGCATAGTTGGGGCATTATCTCCAGCTGGAACTTAATTTTTAAGTCAACAAATTGTCAGTACAGACTACATCTTAATTAATTTTTGAATGCTTTTTGAGCATTTGTTTTTCCTTCCACAATTAGATTAATGCTAGAAGAATTTCCATCCAAAACACAAAATAATCTGTTTCTAAACAAGATTTCCAATACAGAAATATTCATTTTTTTCCAAGTGTGACATAAGAACATTAAAGTATACCAAAACTACATTCTTGGTATGTGCCATGCTAGAGTAAAGGCATGCATAAAATTTCTCAGCTTTTCAGTACTTGTAAGGCCACTTGGATCTACTCACTACAAAAACATACATTAATAATTTTGCTTGCTGTTAGCCTAAGTTAATATTCATCATAGTAGTGAAACTCTGATTTCAATTACCAAAAAACAAATTATCCTGAGTTTCAGAATGTTGAACAAGCATGAAAAAGATTCAGAAAATAGCTACATAATTTGTTTCCTCTTCTTCAGAAACTATCTCTGCTCATGCTTTAACACAGTTTTCCCCAAGAGTAAAAGACACAGTTAGCAAGTTATGTGTTTACTTCTGAACCTACTTCGGATAAAAGCTGTTTATTCTAGAATTTGAAGCAGAGATGGTGAGTTCACTGCCTAATGAACAGCAAATAAAAAGTGTCTTATTTTTCAAAGAAACTGACTGCCTGCTCATGACTTCAAATTGAGCTGTGTATCCTGAAATATATTTGAAAACTGTACATATTTATTTATAAAATTTATATAGTTATACAAACTCATAACCACCAATTACCACATCTTTATTGATTATACTGAGTTTGGTCAGTACCAGACATTTTTACTACAGGTGGAAGTTATTTTCAGACTCTGAACAGTCAATGCAAATTCAGTATTTCACTACAAACAAGGAAAATATACCACAGAATAATTAATATTTTTAAGAGATACACATAACATGAAACCAATTGCTTTAGAAAGTACTAATTCTTAAAAATTAAATTTTGATTTTATATGAGCTCATAATCTTATCAAAACTTTAATTATTTATTTATGTTTAAATGCAGTACTATAATCACTTTTCAGCTATGTAGCTTTAATACCATCTTTCTATTTTTCTATGAAGAAATTGTTCTGAGATATTCTGACTTTCTCCAAGTCTTCAAATGTGATAGGTCCTTTTGGCAATTCTAGCAAAGCGCTCTGTGTGTCAAGTATGTTCTCTGCTTCACCTTAAAAAAAAAAAAAAAAAAAAGAAGTCAATTTCCTCAGTTTTACAGCTAGAAAGCAAAGGAAGGGGAAAAAAAACCTTAAACTGATTTAGCCATTCGTGTTTGGACCACATTAGTAAAATAGCAAGTCATAGGTATGTGTTTTGCAAGCCAACTGATGTCAATACACCAGCAAAGTTGTCTCTAAGGAATTTTGGACTAGTGGGGTAATTGGGAAGAAAGTGGATCAGACATACACATGAAGGTGCACAGAAGCTTTAACAAGTAAACTTGTACACAGTGTCACAGTTGTACCATACTTGCACGCAATTTTTCTTTGTGCCTCAGGACTAGCCTGAAAGGAGTCAGAATGAAGGCAGCACGGGACTTGGAGAAGCATTGGTGAAAGCATACTGCTTACAGGATTTGCTAAGACAATTGCCTAAAAATGAAGCATAGCAGGGAAAAGTTGCAGTGCTCTGGATAAGGCTGGAAGGAAAAGATCTAGGACAGAGAATCCAAAAAACAAAGATACAGACTGAACATCATACATATTTTGTGGTGGTCTGATTTTGATACAAGAAGAGATGAAGATTAGGCAAAGAATGCATTTGTTTTGGCTGATGACATTTGGCAAAATACAAACAATCTTGTTTATCCATGCCTTAAGTCCCAGCTTCATGTTCCTTACAGCAGTGGTTTGAAACTGCATTTATGTGTGATCAACCAGACTGAATATTGCAATGTAGTCAAAGCTACAGTCATTCTACAAAACAGGTCTGAGTGCTGGTATCTCCCAACTGTACTTTTTATAGTGCCTGGGACCATTGGTAATATCCAACACTGGTTACCACGCCCACGTCAGTCATTTGCATATAGCATCTGATTATGAAATATCAAGAGACCTTGGGACAGAGATGTAGATATGCAAATCTCTACATCTGTCCCTCCCATGTACTTCAGGATATTGCCCCACTCACTGCTCAGGACACAAGGACTCAGCTATCTAAATCTTAGAAAAGGTAGCCAGTTCCATTGCTTAGTGGGAGAGTTTTGTGCAATTAGAGGCTGGCCATAAAATCTATCCCATCCTCTAATAATTGTGTGAAAAACACCAGCAGTGTGTGTGCCTCGACTGGGGGGAAAAGTGAAACAGCAAGGCCAAGAACATAGACAACAGGACAATGACTGATTCTTTGTGTCCTCAGAGGTTTAAAAAAGATAGTTTGATGGTTATTCTGTAACCCTGACATACCCAAAAGATTAGGTCCTGATACTCAACCCCGGAAACTTACAGCTTTCCGACAGCACAAGCAGAACTCAAAACAAGTATTTCCCATGACTTCAGTTTGGGGTTTTAATTAGCCCAAGCTACAAGGCAGAAAAAAATACTCTTCCAGTATTTCAGCAAGAAAGAATACTAAAATTATGAGATAATTTTTGGTCAAGTAGGCCAGAGACAGAAGGAAAATTTAACTGTAAGCAGGATCAGAGACAAAATGCCTAATGAAAGAGAAACAATGAAACCTTCTAGGGGTATAAAATGATTCCAAAGATGAAACGCAGCAGATGCAGACCTATGTGATCAAGGTGGTTCAGATATAAGGTTCACTGTGCAGCTCAGAAATAACTGCAGATTATCTTGGGAGAGGGAATTGCCTATGAGGTTGATGACAGGGATATCCTGGAAGAAAGAGACCAATTAAAGAAAGAACAATAAAGGGAATAGTGCATAGGTTCTTACACTGGAGAGATCAAGCATGACATGCACCAACAGAATAGACAGACAAGCACAGAACGGGTTGCGAAGGCATGGGAGTGAACATGGGGATCAGCTGAGTATTGAGAATAAGCATTGTGGCTGCTGGTCAATTGTGTCATAAAACCTTCTCTTCACTACATAATTCTAATCATAAAATAAAAATGAACTCCTGAACCTGATTTCCAGACCAGATTCATCCAGGCTATTCCACTTCCTTTTAATCTAGTGCTGATATTGGCAATTTGTTTCATTTCCTTCTCTTACTTTCCTTTATCCTGTCCTGTAAGTAGGATCTGTAGACCCAAATCTCTCATGTCTTTTTATAAAGCTAAACAAATTAATCACTTTTTTTTTTTCCCTCTTGCAAGGCAGCTGTTCATTCCCTAATAGTTTTAGGTATTCTTTATAATTCCAGATTCCCTTTACAGAAGGGATCTAAATTACATGTACATCTGTTGTCTGTTTGTACTAAGGTTGTGAAATATGCATCCCCAGAGATATTCAAAACCCTTTTGGACATTTTCCTGGGGGATTGGCTATAGATGATCCTGCCTGAGCAGGGGGCTTGGACCAGACAACCTCCAGAGATCCCTTCCAACCTCAACCATGCCATAATACTAGGCAGGCTCACTTGGTATTTCTAGACTCTGCTCAATGCTCAGTTTCACCACACTGTTGGATTACACCCATTCTGTGATCATTGCCAAATTAAAGTTTTCCCTTTTTCTACAATTTCCATCTGGTGAGCTCTGGTGGTAGAAATCCCTATTAGTCCCTAGTTTCTTGCTGACATTATTAAGTTGAATCCTATTTTGCTGTCTCATTTCTTCAGACCATCAGCTCTTCTTGTACTGCAGTTTATTTATTCACTGTTGATGAACTTAATAAAGTTTATCACCCAAATATTTGGTTAGGATAACCTACTAATAATTTATTAATAATAAAACAAATGAATATCCATACCAAATCTTGAGGAATACTGTTGATAACCTTGCTGAAGCCTACCCTTCCTATTCAAACACAAAATGTGATATACAGTAATTTCACGAATTTAAGCCGCACCATTTTGACAAAGATTTTGCTCCCAAACCGGAAATGCGGCTTATACTCAGGAGTGGCTAATATGTGAATAATTTTCTGACATTTACAACCTCAGAAGTGCCAGCCAGGGTGCTGAGCCGAGCACCTGCCAGTAAAAGCTGCCATTTCGCGATTGTTACAAATTGTTACTCTGTTGCGTCATGGGTGGAGCCTGGCTCCCTGCAGGCAGCATGGGGGGCAGGGAGAGAGGAGGGAGAACTCTCTCCTTCCCTCCTCTGCCGCAGCCCGGGGGAGAGACAGGGGGGCCCCGTGCTGCCATCGCTGCGGTTCGGGGAGGAGGCGGTGTGCTCCGGCCCCGCCCGCCTCCGCCGCCGCAGGAGCTGGGGGGGCTCCGTCCCTGCCTGCCACTATGGGGCAGCGCCGGGCCAGGGCGAGAGAGCCCAGAGGCGGCGGCCGGCCCCGAGCGGCCCCGCCGAGCGGCAGTGCCGGGCTGAGCCACCTGGCCCCATCAGCAGCCCCTAGCGGGCCGAGCCTGCACAGCCTTAGCTGAGCCAGTAAACCCCGCCCTGCCACGGTTCTGTTACTAATTGGCAACTTTGTTGCACGTGGGTCCTTGCCGCGAACGCCAGAGCGGCTTATACTCGGGTGCGGCTTATTTATGGACAAAGAACGAAATATTTGCCAACACCCAGAGATGCGGCTGATACTCAGTGCGGCTTGTATTTGTGAAATTACTGTAATTTCTTTACTCTCATGCTTACCTGTCTACTCATTTCCATGTCTTTCAAACTAATTTGATCTTTAGGTAATACCATATCAAATGCTTTCACAAATTTATACTGGATCTACCACATTTCTTTTGGGAAAACAAAAAAAAATCTGGAAATGACAGACTTAGTTTGGCATATTCCATTTATTTTCTATTTGGCTCCACAGTTTCCTTTCTGCAAAACCTTTTCACAAGCCTTGTATACTGCTGAAGCGATGAAGATGACTTCTATTTGGAAAGCAATAGGATACTACATTGCCCTCTTCAACCTACACAGGACCACATGATACACAGTAAACACATCACATACAAATTCTAAATTCCAAGTGCTAATTTTGTGTGTACTAGTGTGTACTAATCTCCTTTACAACACTTTGATTTCCAAGAACTACCCTTTCTTCCCTATGTTTACCTGACTCTTCATATTAAAATCCAAAGAAGTTTGTTTAATGCTGTCAGGGAAATGTTCACCGGTATACATTGCTGCATCACCTAAATGTATTTGCACCTACATGAAGCAGGAACTACAGCAGATTTTCTCTAATTAACCTGCCACTATTTTCAATGAAGCATACAGAAACCTAAATGCTAGATCTGGAGGATAAAGACCAAGAGCTGAAATGGATTTTTATTTTGTTTCAATATGGTTGTGACAGTAGTAGACAAGATAACCAAACTAGTTAACTAAGACAATTTGTGAAGGTGACAAACCACAGCCAGATGCTCTCCACTTGTAGTCAACACTCCCTGAGCCAGCCTCCTTCACTAGGAATCAGAGTTAACATAAATGCATCTCCATAAACATCAACACAATGTATATAATTTAATCAAAAAACAAGGGACAACTATGAGGCAAGACCCCACTTTCTGGGACTCAGCTTTCTTCAGTCTTAGCAGGACACTGAAGATCATCACTTGATGACTGTGTTTGGTCATGAAGGTGTACGGCCACGATTCATGTCTGTATTCCTTTATCTTATAATCCCTAACCCTTTCCCCAAAAAACAGCATCAGAGTGGAACACTGAAGAAAATCACTAGATTTGTCCTTTCTCCCAAATACACAATTCTTACATCAGCTGTATTTATAACCTTAGCTTTCAAATATTTTGAAACAAGACGAGAAAATTCTTAACTGAAAAGAAATGCTCTAAAACTACAGTGAGTACCTCTGATTAGCAAAATACCCGATTTTAACAAAAAGGAAAAAATGAAACATAATATTTCTGTCAAAAAACCCCTCCAAATACCTATTACAAGTTTTCTCCCAGGCATTTAAAAAACATAATAGGTTATCTGGAGCTTGGTTCTACATGAGGACAGGACAGATTTACATACCTTTAATCCTTTGCAACAGTGTCCCATATCCCATATCATATTGATAGCTAAATACAAAGCTTAAGGGAAGTATTGGCAGTAAAACTGCTGGGTTCTTCCTTTTTACTGCTCTGTGCAAGGAAAAAAAAATAAAATTAGGATATTCAGCACATTAGCAATGCTACTTTAGGCTGACCTTGACTGTCTAAGACTTGTGTATCCTTCCAAAATCTCTAATCAAAAAGCAAGTCTTAATTTCCTCAGAAACATTAGTCTTCTGGTTGCCTTCTCTGTCAACCCAAGAATATTTTTAAAATGAGATAGTGATTTTTGAATATATCTAACAAATATGGGATGATCTAACTCATTTAGCTTGCATGTGCAGTCACATGTACTCAGCCACTTGCAACATGGAATAATGTAGATTCTATGTTCATTTCCAAATGCATCTGAGTCTACAGAGAACCAATAATTTATAAGATGCACTTAATTGTCACTGCATACACAAAACCACAAATATTTCCTAAATTCCCTCTAAACATGTTACAGAACAACAAAAACATATTATCAACCAAAAGTAATGATTGATTGTAAGTTCTTCCCTACACAATATAGCTTTATTTATTTTATTTATAGCTTTATTCTTTTTCCCTTGGGTCAGTTGATTCAAATTTGAGTGAGTAGACTTCAGAATATGCCCACTTGTTCACTGCATTTAAAAAATCCAGATGTAAAATATGTTACACATATGTTCCTTAAATGTCAGTACAGACAAGAAAATAGCAGGGCTTTTAAATACTCTCTCCTCTTCCACACACAGTTTTTATTTTACACTGGACTTTTGGTACTTTATATATATACACTTCATAGATATATAATTTTATTGTCAGCTCATGTCTCTGCTTTTAAGGAAATCTACCGTACAGACAAAACCAAAACAATCACATTCTGAAGCAGACAGAATCCAGAGTCCATTTCTCATTTGATCAATCTCTGAGCAATCACTGGATAAAAATAACTACTTGTTGTAATGCAAAAGCAAGATCTAGCAAAATAGAAATATATAATGTAATACATTTGTATTTTCTGTTAGGGAATAAAATTCATACCCAGTTGTTAAAACTACAGCAGCAAGTCCAAAAAATGTCCCAAAATATTTGAGAAATTCTCGTGACCAAGCAATCTGCATGGCTGTTTGTCGCTCTCTCATCAGGTTCTGCAGTACTAGTTGCCTTTCCAGCTAAAGAAGGAAGACAGTTTAAACAAAATTAAGACGTCCATTTATTCTAAAGATCAATCTCTCTGTGGTCTATAAATTCAAAACACTAACTAAGAAGGCAATCTTTCATGGCCTTTGATTGAGAATGATCTTCTTCAGTAATGGTTCATACCAAGAAACGCTTTAGGTCAATTAGCAAACATTTTCATGCAGAATCTTTCTAACTGTGCTTCTCAAGGTCCAGACAACTAAACTGGAACGTTAGGTTTTGAGTGGTACCCAAATCTCAGCAGGACCCTCTAGATTAAGACTCTCTGACCTTTGCATTTCCATGGTGATTCATAGAGTACCTGCTTTCCCAATTCATTCTTCTTAATTCTAATTTAGTTGTAGAAATTTTAGAGTCAATCTTGACACCTCTTTGCACTTTAAGGGTTTCCTCTTCCTCATGATGCATCATAAAGCTAATAACTCTTCTGTAACACCACAGTTACAAATAAAGAAAAACACTGTGAAGACAACATATCTTTTATAGATACTGAATATATATCAAAAGTCCATAAGGAAATACTTCTGTAACTAAAATTAAAAAACAATAATGCAAAAAGTATTGTTAATATATCTAGTCAATATACTCATATGTCCAAGCAGCACTTTCTATGGTACAGAAGAATTAAAAACCAGACTATTAGATTTAATTAATTTTTTTAATTACATGGCCCATCTAAACCTACTGGTACATTTCCATTAAGTAAGGTAAATCCAGTATTTCTCAGAAGTTCCTCTCAACGATACACAAAGTAGAATTTCTTTCTTAGAGTGATGAAAAAAGAAGAATTGTGCCAAAAATTAGCAGTCTGACACCAGAGTGGAGAAGTTAGTTAACAGAACAAGAAGTCTTGTTCTTGACAGCAATATTTATAACTCATCTTCTGGGGAAAAAACTGAGTATCTGGGTTTGTATGTCTAGGCTAACTAACCAAGTTGGATGAAAAGTTCAACAAGGTAGAGGAAACAGAATATCAGCTTCCTATAAGAGTGTATTCTAGGGAAGAACAAAGAGTGAATTCAGAAAGTTCTCTTCTAATGAATCTCTAAAAGTAATTAAATATGTTCTTTTCTCCTGCTTTCTAATTAAAGAATAATTCAAAGGATTTGTAATTACTCAAGGTTTCCACCCATTTATTCATCTCCATTACTATTGATTAAGCCTGAACAGAACAATTTCTGTTAAATTGTTACTAATTATTTCTTCAGACTATGTTGATCTTGCTGTCTTATTTACAAGTTCATTCAGTACCTAGATAGGTAGAAATAATTTTGAGACAGCATAATGAAAAAAGGACAGACCTAATTACATATAATTGTACACAGTAGGAAAAACAACATTCTCTATAGTCTCACAGTAGTATTTAATCTGTTTCCTTTTCCTCAAGACTTACATTGCAATTGTTGTTCTCACAAAAAAATATCAACATGCATTACCTTTCTCATAACCATAATTTTCAGATTGTTTTGTTGTGTTTGTTTTTTTTTCCAGAAGTAATTATATAATGGTTGATAAACCACTTAATAGAATATCAAAATAATTAGCTTTTATTTTGTCACCTACAAGACAGTTGGAAATTCTAAAATAAACAAGTACACTGCCCATTAATTAGACTAATTTTGGTCCCAAATACCCTAGGCCTGGTAAATTGTTGAGGGCTGACATGATAAGATAAAATAATGACTTGTAATAAGACATTTAATGACTTTATTTTCATCTTCAGTGTGATTATAGGTGTAGTTTCCACATATGTGAAAAGTATTAAGGGATCCTTTGTTTGCCTGTCAGCACAGATAAGGGCCTGTGCGTCCAAAATGCACAGTATTACCTTAAATGAGCTTCAATTTGAAGAAGCACATGGTAAGGAAGTGGGACAAGGACATGCTGATGAAATATAGGTCATGCTACATGGGAACAATAGAGAAGAAAAAAACCAGACAGTTCAACATGCACAGTGTTTAGAAAGACGTAAGCATGGCTGTAAAAAGAAGGCTGCAAGTTCAAACTTACAAAAGTAAACTGAAGGAGCCTAACATGATTTCTTTAAAACCAAATACACACAGACATACACAAAAAATCCCCGAAAAAAAATCCCAACAAAATCCCCCTCACACTTGTTATATTTTGACAGCTCTTTAAAACCCAAGTGCTGAAAGAAAAAGACACAAACAATAAAGTCAAACAAACACCATCCTGAAGGAGACTGTCATATCAAATTCCAGAAGCCCAAGGGTACTTTCATGTATATCTACAAGTAGTTCATATAAATAACTTACTATAACTGAAAAGAGCTTGTTTTCTATATTAAAGAAAGCAGCAAGATAGCATTATCAAACATTTTTCATATTCTTTTCTAACTAGATCTTTTTTCTTTCACTTGAGAGAAACGATCCTTAACTTTCTCAATCCAAAAACAAGTAGCAGAATGAAAACGCATGGAAAAATGCCAGTAATTCCTTTCCTTTCAGCAAAATTCTTCCACACAGATGCAAAATGAAACAATACCGTATTTAAATTAATTTCTTTTAAAAAATGTGTTGGAGGCAAATTTTAGAATTGTGAATCTTAGAGATTAATATTCTCTGTGTATATGGGTAAATGTGATAGCCAAGAAACAAGAATTTCAGAGGAATACTAATCCACAAAATGCAGTAAAAAGTAGGTCCAGTGACATTTGGCTAAAAGAATAACTAAATTCTTGCTATAACTGAAGTTTCATGATATTACATTGAATAGTTTATAAGACCTATTTTGAATAACTTACAATACAGCATTCATAAACTTACAATATACCATCTGAGATGTGTTTGGGGATCCTAAGTTAGCTACACTACTGATGCAGGGATTTGCAAACCAATTTTTATTTGGTCATAATTTATACTGAGAAAACTTACAAACAATACATGAACAAGTGCTCCAAAATCCCTTTGTGGATTTCTGTGGTTTTATTCCAAACCTAGGATTACCTCTCTCAAACGCCAGAAGTTCCCTTTGTTCTGTACGCCTTTATTCCAAAAAAATCTTTATCATGCTTTCCATTTCCAAGATCAGTTTTGTCACTTGTTAGTTTCATATTGCTGGTTTCATACTTATAGTTTCATCTTGCAAAACAAAAGACTGTAGTGCTGTAGCTGCTAGGATTACAACAGGAATCTGAGTAATGAAGAGATATATTCTAAGTGTTCCAGGGCAATTCCACACTGACTACACTGGATTTCAAACTCTCCTTCAGGAAAAGTAAAAACTGAGCAATGATAACGGCCAAAGTTGTCCTTCTACACACGGTTTATCACACAACTTAGACTTACTGGGATAACTGTTGAAAAAACATTTTGGAGTACACCTGAGCTCTTTTCAGGGAGCTCTGTAGCCACGGTGCAGCACAGCAGGGAACACCCCTCAGGCATATTCTGACAAAGCAGACAAAAGGCAGGGCACCTGCCCACCCTGTGCCATCGAAAGCTGCTTTAGCAGCTTTTTAGCAGACCTGACATCTGATCAAATAGGTTTAAAAGCAGTGCTTGACTGTAAAAGAGTATATACCTTTAAATAATTTTGGATACTCTAAGTGTCAAAATTAAACACGTACACGGGCACTTAGGCAACTCATCTGAACTAGCCTTTTAAAAATTCAAACAATTCATGGGCAATATCCTTATGCTTATCCATTTAACATGCCAATCTTAAATTAATATCTGAGCTTGAGTAGTTTTGAATGACCAAGATATCCTGATGTGCTGGTTTTACACTGTTAAACAACTACTGGTAGATCTTAAAGCAAAACCAGTGCCTTAAGCAACTGCCTTAAGCTGACCTAAGCACGTCAGGATTTGAAAACATGTATATAGGAAAACACTCAGGAGTCTACACAAAAAATGACTCAAAATTAGATGAAAGAAAACCAAACCATGTTTGACTGCAGTTCAAATCAATATCCCATTTTCAGCTGTTAATTTCCTAGTATTTGTGTCTTATTTTCCTCCACATGCGTTCTGTTGAAAATGTCAGTCATGCTAGGATAGTGAAAGACTTTTGATCTATTAACATGCAGATTTTATGAAAAATGCCAAGTCCTACTCTATTTGGACTTACTTTACAATAATTTTTAAAATTACTTCCTTTCTCAATATGGCAGAACAGAAGTAAGGATTAAGGACAGTAGGTATTAATTTTTACTGCAAATATTTAATAGAATTTTATAGGTAATAAGACAATTAAAAGTGTATCATTCAGACTTAGCAGAGTTGGGTTGCAATTTATTTAGAAAAGTCTTACTGATGGGAGAAGCTGACTATTGAGAAAACAAGCCACAGGTGCATATCACACATATTAGGTGAACAACCATTCACCATCCAAGTGCCATGTCTCAGGGAATAAATTCTACTTCATTTTGAGTAGAATTTATACTATATACCATCTATATAGCCATAAAATCTTCACTAGGAATGATTTACATGACTATACTTGCACTAAAAACTACAGAAAAAGGGTCTAAAGAGCAGCTTTAGCAAAGGAGGAAGAGAGATACTACAATTTCCCTAGCCTGGTTGCTGTGCATAGCACAAGAGAACTGAAGCTGTGATGTGGATCCATGGGTGCACATCCAAGCATGCATTTCAATTACTTGCATCCTATAAGAATCAGACCATGATTTTATAGACACAGTTAATATCATAATTTAAAAAGT
Source organism: Catharus ustulatus (assembly GCF_009819885.2). Lineage (NCBI taxonomy): Eukaryota > Metazoa > Chordata > Aves > Passeriformes > Turdidae > Catharus > Catharus ustulatus. Next base: position 28,333,712 of record NC_046262.2, read on the forward strand.
GACAATAACAACTCCTATATTGGCAAAAGATATTGATTGTGTAATTTTAAAAATTAGGTATAGTATTCCAAAATAAATGGGTGCTAGTAGCAAGTGACATTTTAAATTTTATAACACTCTCAAGAGGACTCAATCAGAAATAACTTTCCCATTTTTTCTTTAAATAAAGCGAGTAGTTTCTCAACACTGTATGAGCAACTGTAAGGGCTGATTGGGATTTTGAAGTCTGCCACATAGAAACTGTTATAGTAAAAGGAAATCAATTTTACAAAATGAATCATGACAGATGAAGAGAAGTGAGGCACAGAGGGAAAAGGTCAGTTACTCTGAAACTGATAATGCTAATAAACTAGTCTGTGGTAACCATCCTTATCATTTCTACTGATTATTCTTCAGACTGTCACAATGATGTCAAACCACATGAAAGAGCATTTATATCATCATTTCATTGATTAAAATCCAGTGGGACAAAATTCTCATCTGAAATAATTTAATCAACTGTGACAACTTGCAAAAAGACATCCTCTCCGGATTACAAGCCACATCTTACTAGACTAGAAATTTCTCATACTTTAGACTGCTAGCTTGTGTTCTGTCTTCCATGTTCAGATGCTGTAGCTGGAATGGATGCTACTTTGGTTTTGTACACCCAAATGGGATGGAAGGTGATGTACAAATACTCAATAGCAATTAAAAGCAGAGTCAGTGCAAAATACTCCCTTCTTCACTGTCTACATGCATTAAACATAATTTCACTGTATTTTGTGTGAGCTTATGTGTTTATAGGGAGGAAGACATAGTAATCACACCTCAATAAAGAATCAATCTGCAACCCAATATGCTTAATGGCTCTCCTGGGAGATAAGCTCTTTTACCCAAACTCTCTAAAATACTGGGCAGGACAAACATATTGAGAGCATTCATGGCAGTAAACCTACAGAAAACATATTTAATGTCATCATTATACCAATGTACTGGTAAACAGATATTCAGACAGGAAAGGAATTAACAACCTTATAAGAAATAATCAGATAAACACCATCTCTGCTTAAGAAACCCAGTATCTAAATCTAAGAAAACTGAAGCTTGAATAAACTTTCGGAATACCCTTACACTCATGGTAAAAGAGCTCTCCAGTTTGGTCACAGGTTAATACATCTGTTATGGCTACTCTGCCTATAATAGGTTATTTTCACATACAGTTTTTCAGTGTTGAGACCTCCTGAAAGTGTTTTTTTAAAAAGTACTAACTTCAAACTTCTGAGCACTCAGAGGTGCAATGAAAAATCAGACTTAAGTTTTAAAAAAAAGTGACAATCACATATACAAAAATCTGCAAATCCTTTCCAAAACATGAATGGAAGTTAGTGGGCAGATAGTACAGCTACATGTGGCATTTCATCAGCAGATGAAAGATTAAAAGCTCATGTGACTTATCTTTTCTAATCAATGGGTAAAACCAGAAGCTACTGCTGCAAATAGTTCTTTGGAAAAAATAAATGAAAACACCTATCTCTACAACTCCATTGTAAGCCACCAGAGTGTAATACAGAGATGACAACCTGAAATAATTACACAGTGTCTGCTTGGTTCTATGGACCAGCATGCCCACAGACATTCAGGAAATGGGCCTCTAGATCAAACAAAGTTAAAATAAATCAGACCTAAATGTTTTATCCTGCTGCTTCAAAGCTTGTTTGCAGATATTTCTCACATTTAGTACACAGAGCAATTAAAATTATTAGCACTGCAAGAAACTGCACTCTCTAAAAATTTAAAGCTTCCCCATGCAAAGACAGATTGCCAATTATTTACAAGCAAAGAGCAATCAGAAAAAGAAAAGGATCTCACACAAGCCAGAGCATAAACTGCATCAGAAAAAAAACCACAAAATATTCTGAGTTGGAAGGGACCCACCAGAATTGAATCCCAACCCTTGACTGAATGGTCACAGATCAAACCCATGACCTTGGCATTATTAGCACCAACTACTTGATATTCCTTTTATTGTCAATAAGGTACTGAAATTACACTCTGTATAAAGAGAAAATAATATCAAAAGCCCTTAAATCCATGTGAGATTTTGTGCTACCCAAAGGACAGACTCAACCTAATGGGCAAACCATGAAGGTAACATTTCTTGGCAGTAACCCAGCAGAAGGCATCCACCACCTGCATTTAATAATCTTATCTACAAGAGTAAGTGAAGTTTCTACGTACTGTTACCAGTGTTCAGAATTCTCAGAAGTTCAATATCAGCTTTATAGAGGCAAACCTAAGTCATTGAATAACCAGTTACGTAAAAAGCTGGGATCAATGCTGTAGGAACAGTAAAATACATCAAGACGTATAAAACAAAGAGTTAACATTACAATATCAAGTAATTTCAGTATCTGACTAATAACAGAATAAAAGCTTTGTTTTTTCCCCAAACTTAATGTTCAGGAAACAGTATTTCATAGAAAGCAGGTAGAAGACCAAATATTACTTCAGTGTACTTAAGAAAAGACTCAAATGATAGGTTTGTTCTACTAAGAGGAAAGGAATTATGGTAAATTTGTTGTGTCACAGGGAGCACATTCAGAAGGCATTTTTTTCTTTGGAGTTAGTTAAATTCCTCCAACAAATTAAGACTAAACATGTAAAGGTAAGCTACAGGTGCACCACCAAGCAAGACAAAATTTGCAAGCTGCATTCACAATGATAGGTACCAGTCACAGATATTCCCCCCCAAAATACTGGTATAACTGATTCGACTGAGTAAATCCAATTGATATTTGTCTCACTACTAGTGCAGCAACCAGTCTGTTTTGCATCTTTTGCTGGTAGTCACTGCACATTAGAAATAGCTATTAAAATCTGTTCTTTGTTAACCACTTCATTTATTTCTTTACAGTGATCAGGCAGAGTATACAATCTGTATACAAGCTGATACCAACAAAACTGGCTTTTTTCCCTGCAAGACAGATGGTTCTAATCTTCCTCAGTACAGATATCATTTATCTTGTTCTGGTCCATTTGATGCGCAGAAACTAATAAGGGTATAGAATTGTTACCAGAGAGCATTTATTTCCCAGAATTAAGCCCAGATCACCTAAGGGGCAAAACAATTTATGTAATGCTTCAAGACAAATGCATTAGTGATGTCATAAGCGCTACTAGTACCTTGTCAATAGAAAACAAATCTAGCTATTTCCCACCCCAAAGGGATACAGATGGTAGTAATCTGGAAAGGCAAAGCTTGCTTACATTTTACTTCACAAGAAAGGGAACAATTGTTTTCATTTTAATAGAACTAAAAAAAAATCCCTTTGACTAAATTTCACTGAAAACTTTGGGGAGGAAAAGGTTACGGATTTACAAGACCCTGAAGAAAATGACTCAGTGTCTGAGACATTAAGAGAAATTAAATTTTTCAGGTATCATCATAGAGGTAGTTGATCTTTTACTAACAAAGATAAGCTGACAAATCTGTAGATGGAAAAATGTCATCACACAGTTTTATTTGGCACAGGAAGGACTGCAGAAACCTGTTTCAGTACTTTCCTTTTTTTATCAATGAAAGTGAAGAGGCTTGGAAAAAGTTTTCTTGTTCAGAAACTCACTGGCATTTTAACATAGGCCCTTTTTCCTGCCAAGAGTCAAAACAGCACGCATATGCATTTCAAGCACCACTTCATTTTAAGATCAACTGATAAATAATTGATAGCATTTTGACTGAGTAATGAGCTAATTGAATTTATTAAGGAAAAAAAAAAGAACAAACAAAAAAAACCCGAGAGCCCCAAAATTGTATTTGTTAATATAATTATCTTTAAATAAAAGACATGTCATCTTCGCCCCTGCCCTTAATCATACTTTCTCGTACTCTCTTTTTCATTCCCACTTTTAGTTCATTACTCAAAAGGAGTCCCAGGATAAAGGACCAGGACATGTGCAAGACAGAAGTCTCTACCAAGAACAAACAACAGGCTTATGAGGTGCAGGGACAGGAACCGGACACAATGATCCTGATAGGTCCCTTTCACTCAGGATATTCTGTGATTCCATTAATTCCTTTTACCTGTTTAAGACGGAGTACTAAGATTAAGCCTACTAGGTATCAAAAACACATTAATGTTTTTGCTTTTCAAAAGTTTTGGTTTTTCCTCAACCAATTTCCATTAACATTTTGCATTTGTCTTTAAGAATGTGGCCAAGTGTCTAGTTTCTAATAAAACCCCCATTGGCATATCTTAATATTAATTTTAAGGAACTTAAAACTAACTGAGGAGAGAAGGTCAGAGGAGACTCATGAATTGTCTGATAAATAAATCAGGTTTTCCTCAACTCTCCCTCACAAAATTCTCAGTATCTGCAGTAAAGGTAGTCCAGCAAAATAGTATGTGTAGAATCCATGATTCAGTTCAAGTATCATAAAACCAGTAACTTAAGGAAGGTGTACATTTCTACAAAAACAGTATCTCTTTAAATATGCTTGTACTCTATCTCATTTTTCATTTAAAGACGTTTAAAATGCATCAGCTGTCTCTTTTACCATACATCCTGTCACATACTACCATAGCAACTTCAGTTGGAAGTTTCCTAAGAAGTAAGAACTTCAAAAACCACTACAGGATTATCCAGATTATCAGACAGATTCCAATAAGAAACAAACTTAAAACTCCTGCCGGAAGGTTCAGACTTATTTCTTACTGGGCAAATACAAATGTTAATGACTCCTTTGTACATTTTGAAAAAGACTTCGAGGTGAAAAGCAAACACCAATAATAAACGCTTGTATAACTGAAGTTACAACATCTTGTTTCAAGATACACACGAGTGTCTGCATATAAGCAGAGATGTTGTAGTCCTCTTCCACTTCTTTTAATAGGTCTATATTTTTAAACTGTTTTTATGTCTTTGTTTAGAAAAAAAAGAATGCAATTGAGTCAAAAGATATGGTCAATTAATAAGTATGCTATGGACTACTTCTATACTTTCATTTCAGATTTAAGGACAAATTGTTGAACGTGAAGAGAAAACTGCCTTGTTACTTTCATTTACTGTGATTCAAAGCAAACCTCTTAAGGCAGTACTATCCTAGCAGAAGGGTAATGCAATCATGCTATGGTCTGCCTCTAACAAAGTTGCATTTATCTATGCTTTCAGTGAGTTTTTGATTTTTTTGCCCCAAAACCAGATACTTTTGTCACACACCCTTTGTAACATTAAATTACATTCTAATGATATTAGTATTTATACATTAGTATATATGATGAAATAATATCCCAAAGCAATTTCTTGCAAAACTGAGTGCTTTAGTGCCATTTGTGGATATAGAAAACACTCAAAAGCAGTTTCACTTCCAGCTGATTCATGAATGCATGTGACATGACTTGTACATGCAGTGTAAAATGCATACATGTTTCTCCACAGGCAAGAGCTGAAGAACAAATGAAAGCACAGAACATCTGAAAACCATTTTTCAGAAGTCTTACCATTTATAATTTGAATGAGGTAAGATTTTTTCCTGCAAGAGAAAAATACATTTGGCATTTCTGTTTAGTGTCAAAATAAAATTTCACTTACAGAAGAAAATGCTGTATAATTTATATTTATCAAAAGGCAGACTATACCTTACTTCACTAGAGGATGAGTTTCCCTAGAAGTGCTTTATACTATCTGCCCACTTATTCCACTTTTAACTGAGGAAGAAATGCCTTTGGTTTTTATTTCCTTAATTAATTTGCATCACTGCCAAAACTTCAAAAGAAGCTGTCAAAACAAAGCAAGGAGGGGAAAAAAACCATGAAAGACAAGGGGGGAAAAAATGCACTGAGGTACAGAACTATAGAGGATTTTCCATACCACCATCTGGTCCTCATTAGAATAGGACAATGTAGTTTTATCATGGCTCAAAATAGATCTAGATGATGTTAGGGACCCCAAAAGAAAGAAAAAAAAAATTAAAAACCAAGGAAAGATTGCTATAGATTTTCAGGGGAAAAAAAATAATACCACTGCAGTGTCAAAACACAGAAAAATAAGCCCTTACTTTTCCAGATTTACTTGATCTTGACTTTTTTTTTACCACAGAGTATAGAATCTTTTCCATGCCCATACAGGGAGCATACAGGGAGCAAGTCCATAAACTCTCAAAGACTAACTGCTATGAAAGCAGATTTATGACTGTTTCCTGGCTGTCCAATATTACCTGGGGAGAAGAATGCACTTTAAAGTCTGACATAGTAAAACAGGGAGAGAAGAGGGACAGCAGAAGGCTGGGATTGAGACTATCCAGAGATTCATGTTGTAGGCAGGTTACAATAAAACACTTTTATTATTGGTAAATGCAAGATCTGTCAGAAGTATATTATTTTTCTAGCCTGTTTATTTTCTTACAAGTTTAGTGGCTCCCATCAAAGATTAATTTGGAGGACTGTATCTGACTCCTGAAAGCAATGATGCTTTCCCACCAAGAAGACTATCTTTTTGTCTGGTAAGAAATCCTATAGCTGGGAAGGAAAAAAAATCCAAAAGTCTACCAAAAACCCCTCCAAATCACTCTGAACTGCAATCCCAAAACAACAATAAAACAATTATATGCCCTAAGCTCTACTACTCTCTTTTCTTTCCAGCTTTTTCAGTGATTCTTGGCTCCTTCTGTAAAACTTACTCTTAAAAGTTACACTTTTCAAGGATTTCAATCCTCCAATCTGACCCTGAAAGAGCCAGTCTGCTGTAATCTCAAGGCATGATTTTTAAAATGCGTTTTGCTTCAATAATGGTTATAGCTTTCTACTGAAATTTCTGATTTCAAGGGACTTATGTATGTGCTAATGCTGGATACATAATGCTACATACAGGGTAGGGGAAATGTATCTGCTAATACAGCAATATATATTACAAAACTTCCAAAGTATACAGGAGATTAAACAATTCTTTTTCAGGTAGTTTATTCCCACAAACAAGATTTTTGCTTTGTTTTTGCAATCTGACAGGCAGGGCACTTGGAGGTTTTAATTTCTGATTCCCTTCTCCAGCCCTTTTGATGTTATTTCTGTACCATTATGACTTAACATACATATAAAATCTGTCTGATAGCTGTCAGTTAAAAGTTAGATCAAGTCACGTCTTGTTTCAACAGACTGCAGCTGTGCACGTGGTGCTCAGTAGGAGTGCAGACATCAAGCAGTAACTGCTCATAATTCTCAGTCTGCGAAGAAAGAGAGGTAAGAAAATCCTCCCTCACAGGATCCACAAAATACAGTGAGCCACAGCCTGCTTCCATGGGAGTTAGAGCATCATAAAATACTTGGGCTCAACCCCAACAGTTCTGCTCAGAACAGGGTCAACTATGTGATTAGAGCAGGAGACCAGGGTGCTGAGGGCTTTTATCCTGCCAGGCTTTGAAAACCTCTAAGGGTGGAAGCATCACTGAGCCTCTGCTCCATTGCTGGACTAGCCTTGCAGGGGAAAAGGTTTCTCCTTACACTCAGTCTGAACTGCTCCCCAAATCCTGTTTCAATGTATTCCCTTTACCTCTCACCTTTCTGGCTGTGCTTTCTTGATTACTCACTCTTAGTGGGTGGCTGCCCTCAGAGCCTGCCCTGAGAAGGCATCCCACTCCAGGCTAAGTAAGCACAGTTCACTTGGCCTCCTAGCAAGAAGAGCTCCAGCCCTTGGCCATCTTGATGGTCTGCTGCAAAAGCTGCTCTTTTACACCTACATTATTCTTGCACTGAGGAAGATGGGGGGCAAAAGCAGATGCAGTATTTAAATGCATTTAACAAAACACTGAACAGAAGACAACAAAAGATTTTGTCAACCTACTGGCTTCACTATAGTTTATAAAGCCCTTTTTTGTCCTTTTGACTCTGTCTTCTGTCAGGATACACTGCTGACTTATGCCCTAGCTGCTGTTTCCCAGTGTTCCCTGCATCTCTACAGAATCGTTCCCGTCTTTCAGCTCCCAGTCTGTGTTGTGGCCAAGGACACTTAGCTGACACTTAAATCATGTCAGTTTTCCTGAACTCCTTTATCCTTCAAAGCTCCTATGGCACCTCACCTACCAGTTTCCCAAGCAAGATGAAAATCTTCCCCAATGGCCAAGGTCTGCAACTCATCTTGCCACAAGCAAGTCTGCCTCTAATATTACAGTTGTCCCTTATTTGTAAATAACAAACTCAGCTGTGTGTGATGGCCCATCTAGTACATACACACCTGTATCAAGCAATTATCTCTCACATTTTGCAGAAATTTACTCAATTGTTTATATCCTCCTATTTATGGCACTTCCAGCATATTTTGGGGAGACTACAGTCTCATGAGAATCAGTTAGTAATCCAGGGACTTTCTTCAGTTGTTAAAAGAACAGCTTCTGGTTTCTTCACATATTTGTCAGTCTGACTGGTGACCAGCAACATGCTCCCTCCACAGTGTTATGTTTTGTGGACTGTCCTTTGACACTAACTCACAAGCTACACCTTCTCATCATGGGTATCACTACTTCTTGTTTTTCCTGAAGAGCTAGTACCTGTCTGTTAGAGATTTCAAGTATCGTGGTAGCTGTCCTACCACATCACATCTCAGTCATTCTCATGATGTTGCAGTACTGTGACCAGAGACAGCTCTTGCTCTTCCTGCTTTTTCCTCAGGCTGCGTACATCAGTGCTTGAGTGTGCACAGGCTTCCTTTCTCCAGAACCATCAATACTGCAGAAAATCCCAGCCCATTTTCTCATAAAATCTTCTGCAAGGACTGGATGCATTCTAGACTTCTTTATTTAACAATTGCTGCAACAGCACAACATGCTTCTATTGTGATGCTGTAGAGTAGAAACATTTTTTTTTAGGATGACAGAATGTGATTTATTTTTTGATTTGAAGAAAACACAGAGGTTTTAAATTTCCTGGAATTTGGGGCTTTTTTTTTTTTTTTCAAAACTAAAGTGAAGTGCTCTGCAACAGCTTAGAGAATTCTTTGTGCTCTGTTTACCATCCTATTTACTTCATTTCAATAGGCAGGCCCCTACGCAACACAATTTTCTCTTCTATTCTCTGACTCTGAATCAGTGCTTCTCTCCTCACTGCAGGTTTCCCAGAAATGCATCTAGGTGAAAACTTCAAGGGCTTTTAAAACATCAAGAGATGCACTTAAATCCTAGGCCTGATTGTTACACATAAGGGTATTAAAACAAATCAGTCTTTCCATCCATGCCTTTCCACCCATCTATCATCTCATAACAGAGAAAAGAGTCATACAACAAAATTGCAAAGTAGTCTTCAAATCAGATCTCATTATCAATGATGAAGCTAATACAGGAAAGAGTAAAAAAGGTCAGTCAATAAAGGATTCAGTGTATCACCAATTATTTGTGGAGTTTCAATGAAAAAAATTTTCGATTAAGTAATGGAACACTTATAGACTGGAATATAGCTGAAAAGAGTTATGAAGTATTTTAAATGCTACTAGGACTTACATTTTAGTTGTATGGACTAGAAACCGATGCTTACTATGCAGTATTATTCCTACACACATCAAGATATCTCCATGTAATTCAACTCTCATAATACCACTGGAAAAATAACCAAAAACCCTGTTACTAAAACAAAATCTCAGCATCCTCCTCTGTAGAGTTACCCTTCAAGTAGTGCAGACATGCTTTACAGACAGGAAAACTAGGCTAGGAATAGGTTGCCCCTGTGTAGGGTTTCCCAAGAAAAGAAAAGAAAAGCAAATTTTAGAGGCAGAAGCACTGTTACCTCTATAAAAATAACAGTGTGATAAAATCTAACTGGTGGAGTGGGGTGTAGTGTCAGGGGACGGAATGGCATAAGTCTGGTTTCTGTTCAAAATTAAAGAAAGCATTTTTGGTTTCCCTACATGTGTTAGGAAACCTTGCTGAAATTTGGTGGGAGAGCTTATGCTTTTCTATGTCTGCACCCTAAATAAAAAGTATTTTAAAAATTGTGCTTAGAATGTGTTTTACACATCATTGCAAAAATACTACTCTCAGATGCAAAGTTAGTAAGTTCTGCTTTATGCAGTCCTAGAATCAAATTCATCAGCAATAAATAAAAATTTTCATCTGTGCTGTGACATCCTACCATGATTTTGCTTCTTATCACTCTAAATAACACTATACAGAGTATACAAGGTTTTTTAGTATTTTTTTATATTATTTTAAAACATTATTTCAAGACATAACACATACTTGTATTATGCTTCTTTGGGAAGCATCACAGTATGTGAAGTCAGACAACTCTTAATTAAGAAAGCAACCTGTTAGCGTTCTTGACACCTGGCTCTGGACAGCAAGGTCACTGTCTAGAAATATTAATAAGAAATATTTAAACTGTTTTAATCCATACTGAGGAAAGCATAATCAGCCACAAACATTTTTGCATTCCTACTTGCTGCTTTCAGACATGTATAATTTTCCAGGCTGCCTCATACATCTTAAAATGGCTCTCTTAGTAAATATTTATTGCAATAGTTTTCTTAAGGTATACATCTGGGATGTTAAAAAAACAAGGACAAGGACTAAAAGCCTCACTAGAACAGAAAGTACAGAACATAGCACTTTGACTAAAGAAATACACGAAATTCCTGTGTTAATTGTGTTAAGAGGACACACAGAGCTCATATAAAACAAAAGTCTGCTATAACTGCACTGTGGCCTGGAGCAGAGACCTCCTCTAACTCATTCAGCCTCAGGAAAAGCACTTTTCAAGGCCATATACTAGCCTTGAGCTGTTGATCTGATACATTAAAGTGTTTGAAAATAATTTTGCAAACTACACGTCAAGAAGCAGGCTCATGATAAAACCGAAGCCTCAACAAACTTCTACCACAAACAGTCTCCACTTGACACAGACTGGTATTTCATTCTGGAGCCACACAAAGACAATACAAACAACTAGCAAGTCCTTCAATATCAAGGCAAACAGCTGAGTTCTTATTATTCTTCCAAAAACCATTAAGATACAATTTACAAGGCCACAATCCTTTCTTTTCAGAGTTATCTCAAGAAAGGCATAAAGAAAAAACCCATGGACAACATCTTCAAATAATGTCTCATGCTGAAGTAGTCAGGCTGGTTTGGCGGTCCAACAGGTATCAGAACGACTAAAACTGACTGAGCTTCAGCATTCACCAAGTTTGGGATTTGGAGAGGTCTTTAGCAACTTCTATCATGTTATTGCCTTCTTTTTTTTGCAAAAGTCTCTTTCCAACCTACAATCTTCCACATGAAATAAGTCAATCACTAAATAGCTTTGTATTTTCTCTCTGTTCAGAGGAGAGCATACACATATTTGGTTTTTTTTTTTTTTTTAAGGTGTTCTATCACAGAAATTAATAACACATAAAAATCTTGTTCCAAGAACTTTACAGTAACATTAGGACACTTAGTCATCTGCAAGGAGCAGGAGAAGTTTACAGCTTCTGACTATCTCACCAATACCTATTGTGTTTCATTCCAGGTCTACTCAAAGAATGACTAGTTTGTTTCTGTGCTCTGTCACACCATCATTGCTAGTACGGAAGGCATTCCAGGTGTAATAATTCTGATGAATTCTTGACCCACATCAATTGACATAGAGTAACAATTGTACCCTATTCCTTTAATCTCAATCATGCTATGAAAAGCTTCAAGAAGTTTTGATCTCACATGTTGTTTTGAGGTTGATTTACATTTAAAACAAATTGGTAATTTTTAATATCTTATAGTAAGTACATCATATTGCTTCAAGTGTAACCTTCTATTTTATTAATCAATATGACGGTTTTCACAGAAAGATGTCTAAACTGATAGTGAACTAATCCAAGCCCCAGTATTTCACCATAAGAATATATAAATGCTTTAAATTGAGTTGTTTCATTCTGGTCCTAGCATGACCTAACTTCCGCAAGTATTTCTAGTTACAATTTCTGTCTAAAGCAAATAAATCAGGTTATACCATTTTCTACAAATAGCCTGGAAGTCTAGCAGAAGACTCCATGTCACAGGTTTTAGTCACATATGGAAAAGACAAATGGCAGTCTTTCCTCTTCCCTACACTTTCCCCAAGCTTGAGGCAGGGCTACATTCTTCCATCCCCTAATGATATAAAATTTAGTTTACCCCCTGCCCCCACCGAATCTTTTACAACCAATTCAACTGTACGCTTCATGCATGTCCTAAGGTGACTTTAAAATGCTTATATCCCCAAATGTCTATTCTATTTGTGCTAGATATTAAGTTCTACAACTTTAAGACTAGTTCCAAAAGTGAAGAGAAAGAGAAGAGGTGCAGAGTTTGTTATCAGAGACTGCACTTGCTCCCCCACATCCTTTACACAGACTGTGTTGTCCGCAGTGGACAGTAGAAGAGAGCTCTCCTTACCTTTTAATTAGTTTTTAATCAGCTGAGGCAGAGAAGTTCCATGAACTGTTTGGTTCTTTTTTTTTTTTTTTCCTTCTCCTTAAAATTGTTTAAAACTGCTCTGGACTGAAAACCCAGAGGAGCACCAGGAGCTCACACCTGTGGCCCACCACGCCCAGCCTGGACTATGGCATTTCCCAGAGGGAAATGAGAAGAGACTGAGAAAACCAAACTACAGCCCACAAAAGGGACTCTTCTGACTTTATTGTCTCTTTAAAGCTACAAAAAATTCTTTTGTTTAGTATTGTTCATTTTTTCATGCTGGGGAGTGCTTTGCCTATTAAAAAACCAATTTTTTTCCCCACTTCTCTCCAAAAAATATTTTCCCAAAGCAATAAGGGGAAGGGCCACTTGAATCTGTTTCCTAGAGGGAACCCATTCAAAAATTTCCTCCCAAATTTACCCTAAACCAAAACAATGCATTTTCAAAAGATGGGGGTTTTCTAACATGACAGGTGTGTCTGCAAACACAGTAGGAATCAGATATGATCAGGTGTTTGTAGTGCTAAAAAGAAATGTACAATTCTGGCCATAAATACTGTCAAAAAGAAGAAATACAATGCAAGGGGAGTTCCTCAAGAACATCTTGCAAAAAAATTTACATATAATTTTGAAAGGGTATTTTTGTAACTGCCCTCAAAGTTTGTTTTTTTATAAATGCCTCAGCATTTGAGCTAGAAGTAGCCAAGACAGACTGGCATTCTAAGTCTGCAGCTAGCTACAAATGCTAGCTTGAATTCAAGCTCTTTCCTCAACTCTACTTGCCCAGCAGAGAAGTAGCTCACGAAGCAACTTTCCACTTTAATTTCACTATTAATCTGCCAAACAGAAAATCTTGCCATTATATGGATTTCCAAAAACCTCGGCGGTGGGAGGAACATCTCTCTACAGGACAAAAAAAAAAAAAAAAGACTTATACAAAAGCTTGTTTCTACAAAACTTGTGGTTGCATCTAAGAAACACGTAACACAGTACAGACAGAAAATGATGTCTGGAAGCTGTGTGAAAGATTGCATTCTTTGAACAGTTAAGAGTTATCCACGGTTTTATTATATCACCTTTCCTTATGCTATGTTTCTTCTCAGACACATTTCCAAGGTCACCTTCAGAGTTCAGTTTACTTGTGATCCTACAAGACCTACTATCTGCACACTGCTTTGTAAACAAGAATATGCCATCTACCGGCAATTTAGTAAATTGGAAGTTCGTCCATCACTACTTTGAACATTCTAAAAATTTAACCTGTGTTCAATCTAAAGGCAAAACTAAAGGAACAAACTGCAGCAAAATCCCTTAGATTGCATTCCAGCGCTTATTTATAAACACTCTTAAGTATTTATAGCTACAGGATTTACAGGATATTTAACAACAAATCAGAAAGTCAGTGCTATACTGTAAGTCTGTTTGGCACAACTTTCTGAACCCTAATCAAACTGTTTTTCCTTTTTCTTTGCCCCTATTTTCTTATTTTATGAGAGGGAATAAAATCCCTATGCTCTAGTCTGAGGTCTCAATTAGCTGCAGTTACCTAATTGAACTTAAGGAAAGAACTGTTCGTAAATTTTTAAATAGTGGAAGATTGAAACATACTTAACTCATGTATTTTAAGAGTACAAGATCCAATTTTTAGCAACTCCATTATGACTGATTCACTTTAAAATATACATGTTTCTTAACAGTGCAGTGTTACGGTGCAGCAGCACAGCCCAACTTCAGCATAAATGTACTTTTCAAAGTAGGGGTCCAAAACTGCTTTTAGTGTCTGTCTACTTTAACGATAGTTTCCACTTCTGCAGCTTGTTAAGGCAGACTGTAGAGGAAGTCCTTTGGCCCAGAGAGCAGTGCTTTGCACCCCGAGCCCGCTGCTGCAGGTGAGCACCTTGAACCCCGGGCGGAGAGCAAAGCCCGGCAGGTGCAGCCGGCCCGGCCGGAGTGGGCACGGGTTCCCCGCACCGCTGCCGGCCTCCCTGTTACCTGCAGCCGCATAAACTCCTGCTGCCCTTTCAGGCTGTCGTTCATGGCCTTGGAGACGACGAACCCCATGGCGCTCTGCAGCGCACAACGCACGGGACAGGGATGCGGGCGAGCCGGGCGAGGCGGGCGAGGATGAGGAGAAGCCACCCCAGGGAGGAGCCTGCCCCGAATCCCGCCCCGCTGTGGAAACCTCCCCACGAAATTTAAAGAAACCCATCCCACACGAGTAGATGCCCAGGCCCTGCTAGGCTTGTGATCTATGCAATACATGCAAATCAAAAATAATTAAAAGTGCCTTTGCTGCTTTACACTTCTTACCTTCTGCCTTTCGTCTGTAATTACAGACTGGCTTTGAAATACAAAGAAACTAAATTTTCACACTTAAAAATATTGTGTCAGAAATTTATGCTCTATCAGTTGGCCTTTAGAACAGGGTTACAAATCAGTGCCAGAATAACCGAATCACAAAATATTCTGGGTTGGAAGAGACCCACAAGGATCATCGAATCCAACTTACATGAATGGCCCGTATGGGGATTAAACCTACAACCCTGATAATACTAGCACCATGCTCTAATATCCAGAATTCTTTTGGGACTAAAGAGTATCTCATCCCATTTTCCAACTTGAGTCTGTGAGGATACCACAGCACTTCAAACACCACCTCATAGTGTAATTTGACATCTTGTCTTACCACAAGAGTTAATGTTTTTTTCCGGAAACAGTCTACTCATTCAATCTGCTGACATCTTTTTTGCTTTTGCCAATACTTATTTTCTAAATTTGGGCATTTTTCAAATAGTTTTGTTTTCAAATAGTTTTGTATTTTAAAAATACTTAGAAGACAGCTGGTTTCCCGTTTTCCCTCTTTTTTTACAATTTTTTAAATTTTTTAAATTTTCAAATTACTATTATTACTAATAAAGCAAAAATGACAGAAAAATAAGGGAAAAAAAAGATTTTTCTGTTGTGGAAACTTGCTTAGCGATTTTACTTGTAGTAAAGAACATGAAGTAAAGAATTTCCAAAAACTTGAACTATTTTAGTTATATTTTGAAAATGCCTGTGACTTTTTGAAGTATTTAACAAGTATTTGATTTCTCCCCTGAATATCTGATGCAGCAGAGATCCAGGGGAGAAATTTCTTGGTATACTCCAGCTCCACGCAAGATGGCACTGCTGCACTGGCAGCTACTGACAGGTGTTACTTTAACTAGACTCCATCAGACAGAATTGTGATTGGTGGGTGCCTCGCTGATAAATTTGTGAGAATATAATGTTCTTTCAAAGCAGGTTACCAAAGATACCATCCATCTTCACCCACTGAGGCCCTTGCAACCAAGCAAACCGTTTTGGTCTGTCCAAATCTTTTCTTGAGGAGAAACATGTTTCAGAGTGCAGTGGACCTCTGGCAGACCTCTGTGTTACAGAGAGGTGCTTTCTGTGGAGTGGTTAGGCAACGGGACAGCAGATTTCAGTAACACAGGAATAGATAAGGGAGAGTTGCAGGAGCAGAACTGTGGCTTATTGCTAGGGAAACTATTGGTTTCTGAAGAAAGAATCTAGGATTTAAGAAGTAGCATGGGGAATGGAGGCTAGTTTCCATAGGGCAGAAGAAGCCGCTGTGACTCATGCCCATGGAAGGGAGGCTGGTTTGAGCTACGTCAGACTGCAAACACTGGCAGGAGCCCACCTGCAGCAGGGGCTGTAGCTTTGCCTCTCCTTGTTGGCACCACTTGTGGCTCCACACATGAGCAGAATTCTGTGATTACACTGATATTGTCAATATTCATGAAACCACACTGGGGGACCTAGCCCCCGCTGTTCCAGTTCCCAGTCTGTCAGGTCATGGTATGGAGACCACAGAAAAAAACATTGGACAGCATCATATATTGCATGGTGCTGTTAGATTGTCATCATTTCTGAAGGCAGGCAGTGTTTCTGTAGTCCAGAAAGCTACAGGTATTGCTGCCATTACAGATGACCCATGCACAGTCATAAAGACATTTCACAGTAATGCAAATCTGGCAACCATTAGACAGGCAGTCATGTCTCCTTTGTTCTTGTCATATTTTTAAAAATAATATTGAAATTATGAGATGTATTTTCTCCACAAACAGCTGGTCCAAAAATAGTTGAACCTTGGAAATGTTGACTGTGATACCTAAAAAACCCAAAAATTGAGTCAACCGAAGATGGAAATAGTTATAATTTGTGCCAATGCATATATTTATTGGGTAAATTATTTGCAATTGCTACATGATTAGGAACACAGAAAGAACACAGAATTAGAATGAAAAGAAATATTTGAAAGAAAGCAAGTGTTCTTCCTCTTAAGCAAGCGTTCTTCCTCTTATCTTTATATGTAGTGCACTTGGATGCATCAGTTTGAATTTTACCATAATGATTTGGACATTAAATAATTCATGATTCTCTTCAATTATATAATCCAGATTGAGAAGGAAACATATCATGCTAGAGACAGCCTATAGTGTTAGTATCTGGAAAGCAGGTTATATCTGTACCAGTCTGCCTGATTGATTTCACTGAACTCAAAAGATTATCTACAAAATTAAATTCCAAAATCTATCCATCAAAATAGTTAGTTTGAAAGAAATACAGATCAATGTCCTGAATTAATATTTGGCTTCTGAAAATAGGAATTGTGTGAAGGAAAAGTACCTACAGAGCTAAGATAAACCTGGGAGGTCCCTAAGCTATCTGGTGTTCTTAGTTAGCTTGAAGTGTTTATCATAAACTAGAAGCTTCCACTTAATTCTGGAAATGTTTCTGTAGTCATTTTTTGTTCTTACTGGAAAGAAACTTCACAGCTTAGTTTACAATTATTTTGTCTGGTTTCATGACCGTTTTGTAACTCACTTACGCCACATAGCTGTGTAAGTTAACTTGCCATTTTCAAATGTCACATTTATTGCTAAACTATTTGAAGCTTATTAAAATATGAGCTTCCTCTGAGTCCTTTATCTGGGCTTCTGCCTGCCTCGAGGCCTCTGTGCTCCTCTGTGCTGGGGAAGATGGGTCTCTGTTGGACTGATATCCCCTGGGAAGGGCCTGGAAGCAGCAGGGACAGCAGACATTGTCTGTCTGGAGGCATCTGTAAGGGTGTGAGAGCAGTTTTTTACTGCATAACCTCACATCTACATCCTTCTTTTGGAGGGACTCATGTTAACTGGTTTTGGAAGGTTTGAACATGATTAAACGGATCCAACACCTCCACAACAATATGCCACATCAACAGAATACCCGATGGCTTCCAGGTGGGGTTTCCTGTGGTTTCTCAGCCACCTGACGGCTTATGGTCTATAAAACCATTAACGACATACTGCAGGTGGCAGTACCTGACGCTTAGGGTACCGAGTGCATAGTGGTTTGGGCGTCCTTCCCCTCCTTCAGTACACATCCCTGAGACGTGCATGCTACCATGGACCACAATTTTGTATTTGATTTATATGTTACCCTGTAAATATACTCATTAGTAAACCATTCTCACAATGGCTCCTTGGTTCTTTGGTAACATCTTGAGTAATATTCTTATTTCAGGGTTGCTTTCTTACAGAAAAAGTTAAGACTGAGATCTTGTTAGAGTTATGTTTCATAACGCAAGAAATATGCTGCAGCAAAGAAACTATACACTACATTGTATTTCCAGGTTATATTATTACACTAATTAATTGGAGGTTTGTCTCTCAGAAGGCTCTTTAAGTGGCAGGGAGTAGAACTATATAAATAAATTGCTACTTTGTCTCTCTAGAAGCAGGACACGGCTCTTGGAATTTACAGATATCCTGGATACTGTGTCATTTCCAGTCTTTTGACAGCAGTCATCCTCTGCCTGAGTATGTATTAGTCATGTAAGCCATTCCTTTAGCAAGTGAATAAAGCTAACCCACCACGTTAAAAAAAAAGGGAGAAGGAAAAGGCAAGGGAAGAAGGGTGAGGTAGGGAACATACTGGTGGCGGTTTTGTTTTTTTGTTTAGGTGGTTTTTCCCGCCCGCCCCCCCTCCGCCCCCCCTCCGCCCCCCCGCTAGAGCTCTCCGCTCTCAGGAACAACTAAGTTGCATGACGAACTCCTTGTTCCGCCACGGCTGAAGAATTGGGAAACGCGAGCCTTAGGAGCAGGGCGCTGGGGGTTTTCGGAGTGGGTTTCCGCGAAGGGCTGCGGCAGGGAGAGGTTCCCGGCATTGCCACGGCCGGCGCATCCGCATCGGGAGGGGCTTGGGGCCGGTGTGTAACACACCTGACACCTGTTGCGTGAGCGACCGGGCGAGGAGAGAGCCACCAGGTAGAGGATGCCCCAGGTAGGGAGGAGCCGCCGGGCGGAGAGCGAGGAGCCGGATCGCAGCTCTGCAGGGCTCCCGGCAGCCGGAACCCCATCCCGGCGCTGCACCGAGCTCATCCCGCCCTCAGCCGACCACGGCCCCAGCCTGCCCGGGTGAGTGCTCCCTGAAGGCGTTTTCTGTCTTTGGGAATGCCCGGTGACAGGCAGGACTGAGATAGGCGTCTGGGAAGTTTATTGCAAAATAGGTGAAAAATCCCCAAAACTCAAGCCCCGTCACCAGAGTTTAGAATGCGCAGTGAAAAGTGTTTGTGTGCATGTAGATGTGTATGTGTGTGTGTATATATATATATGCATGTATGTACGACAACATTAAATAATAGGAACAAAAAGAAACTCAAGAAAATGAAACCCCACTGTCTTGGTCTTTTATTTGCTGCTAAGCATTTACATGGAAAATGCAGCCCTGTGACCTCGAGACAAGCTATGAAAAAGCAAAAAGTAATTTCCTGACATTGAGAGGTCACTAAATACGTGGCTACTCTGATCTCACAGTATTTTACAAATGTATTTCAGTTTCTTTCTGTTGCACCCTTTTTTTTTTTCTTTCTTTTTTTTTTTTTTTTTTTTTTCACGGTAATTAGACAATATAATTTAGCCTATTTTTAAGAGCAGCAAAAAACCCAGTGGAAATTAACATTTATCTGTTTCACCTACTGCAGATATCCACCCCCTCAATCTTCTAAGGTTGTTAAAACCTAAATGTTACGCTCAGCTATTTTATATACCACAGTTTTCACATTCATCTCACACATCAATAAAAACATTAACCTTAATCATTTTTGTGAATTACGTGGTGTTTCTTCCATGACAAATACTAAGAATGGGCTGTCAAGTGGAAAGAAGAAAACACTGAAAATTTTTAGAGTGGTCATTTCGCAATATTTTAACTCTTCAGAGAATTTCAACCCTTTTTTGAGATATGTGAAGACAACTTAAGAGAATGAATTTACACTGAAACATATGTTTAGAGTTGGATTTTGTGCTGTTGACCCGGTTCTCCTGCTACAGTCTACGAGTTAATGTACGTACGTCCTTTTGCTTCTAACACTTGGCGGTGGGGGGGGGGGGTGGTGGTGGTGGTGTTTGTGTATTCTTAAATGACTTCTAGAATCAAGAAAATCAAAACAACAGTGCTCTCTATTTTTTGCTAACATAGTGCATAGGATTAAGAACTCCTCTTTCACTACACAGTAGCAAGGCAAGGAGTCTTCACTGTGCCCAAATCTCGAGAAGAGAGTATCTGTCTTTACAAGAGGAGGGTAGGAAATGCTTTTCCTGTTATTCCTACATTATTCCTATTCCTATGACCTTTACGGACATGAGGTAGTTGAGTAGAAAGTTCTTGCTCTAGTTAGCAGCTGTTTGGTACTGTCTTACATTAATAATCTAGGGACCCTGACTTTGTGTAGATGGATGAATACTTGCAACTGGTGTTCCAAGGACTGGTGCTCACACATAGCTTTGGTTGGATTACATGTTTGTTAAAACGCCCATGGCATTTTATGCTCTAATTTTTGCAACATTTATTGTCTTTGGTTACTGTGAACCACTGTTAGCAATATAGAATTTTCCCTACTGGGGAACTTTCCAATAATGGGGAAGTTTCCTAAAGAAGTAGGTGTAGTTACATCAACATTTAAGTTGTCACATGAAGTCTTTGACAAATAGTTCTGTTTTCCTGTCTTTTTCATTTGATTGTGGCAGAAACATACAGCAGCAGTACTGAGGAGCAATTTCCACAGTGAATATTTTTTGCTTTTAAAAAAATTTTTGCCACAGATGTTGGAAGCTGGCAGGAGGACAGAAGAGGTATTGTGGTAGGTTCTGTAAGAAAATTAGCAAGCAGATAGCTTTAGTAAAGGACTTTGATTGACATTAAGGTCTCAAACTGTTCCAGAGGATCCTTCTGCTCAAGGTGAAACAGGAGAAGGTTCTATAATGGTTATTGCAGTAGTTTTCTTTTTGCATGTGAACGTGGATTTGACCTGGACCTACATTTTTTTCCTCCTGAAAGTGAAAAATTGAATGCAGAAGCAAACTTTCTCAGCCTTGAGGAAATTTGTAAGTAATAGTCATACATATTCTGTGTACTGTAAAGCTTGTTTTTCCTCCAAATAGGGAGAAAGCATGCTAAGAAATCTCATCAACTGCAGGACATAAACATAGAACTATAAAAGGTAACTTCTTGTCATCTGTCTTCCAGGAGTTAATCAGAACACCTCTCCTGGAGATCATGCCAACATTCACTTTTCCTGTCAAAAAGGTGAAGAGAGGTTGCAGGCAGGAGTATGGGCATCTTTCAGTATCTTGACTGCAGAGCACATACTGTTTATTCCAAGCAGTGCACTAGTTCAGGCAGTTGGCTTTGTTATGAGCAGTCTACAGCCTCTACTTAAAAAAAAAAAAAGGTATTTTGAGTGTGAGTGCACTCTGGTCATTCTGACATGGGGAGTGCAGAACAAGACCCAGTCAGTCTCAGGCTTGTCTCCAGGAGAAAGGATATTATGGCATATTTGTGAAATTGATATACCTCTGTCTTGTTTGAGAAGCATTACTTTGGAGCTTAGTTTGGTGGTCTGGGGTGCTTGCTACTCAAGCAGGGGAATCATGATGGAGGCATACAGGTTCAATGCCTACAGGTTCAGAGAAGCTCTTGGGGACCCACAGGATTGGGCTGCAGTTTTCTAGTGCTTTTAAGGATACCACTTGTGGGTAAGGAATAAGTCTGATATCTAACCACTTTATGAAGCCTAGGATTTATCAATTAATCTGGTTTTACACCCTAAGAATCTTCTATGTATTTTTCCTGCTCATGTTTTCAAACCACGCTTATTTTGTTAACAATGTAATAGATTGCCCTCCTTTCTCAGCTCCATATGCATTGTGTACTGCAAATCAGCTGTTGGGATCAGGCAGCAGCAATCTGAGGAAAAGAAGTAGCTTGAATCAAATTGTTATAAGGAGTCTAGTTTCCTTAAGCCACAGCACTGTAAAGGCATGTGTCTTATAAATACGGGACAATATTGTTTTTTCACTATCATCCTCAAGTTTACAACCAGAGAAAGAAGGAAGAAACCTCTTATAAAAATGGTGAAGAATGGCAGTCAAGATAGAATTCCATCACTTAGGAAGTGTCATGGGTATTACAGTTGTCTGATTTCTTATACAGATTCTGAAACTACCACTAGAAAACAGATAAAGGCAATCCTTCCCTATTTTTGTGGATTTTTGGGTATCCAAAATTAGGATTGTATTTAGAAAAAAAAAAAATCTACCATTTTCTGTTTTCATGAAAGATATCTGTTATGATGTTTGAATTTTTCTTAAGAGTAATTTGAAAAATGGTGTCACTACTGGATATTACTATTGCTCTGACTTAAAATACAGACTTACCAAAAGCAGTGGGTTTGTGAAGATTAAACCTATGAGTTTATATTAATAAGCATTTTAAAATGTTAAAATATTGTGTGGGACTATAAAAGCTATGTCAGTGAAGAGGGGAAAAACTTCTGACAGAAAAATGAAATTACAGTAAATTCACGAATACAAGCCGCACTGAGTATAAGCCGCATCTCTGGGTGTTGGCAAATATTTCGGTTTTTGTCCATAGATAAGCCGCACCCGAATATAAGCCGCTCTGTCATTCGCAGCGAGGACTCGCGTGCAATTAGTAACAGAACCGCGGGAGGGCAGGGTTTACTGGCTGGGCTAAGGCTGTGCAGGCTCGGCCCGCTAGGGGCCGCTGACGGGGCCAGGTGGCCCAGTCCGGTGCTGCCGCTCGGGGCCGGCCGCCGCTGCCACTGGGCTCGGTCACCCCGGGTCGGCGCTGCCCCGCGGTGGCAGGCAGGGACGGAGCTTCCCCCGCTCCTACGGCAGCGGCGGCGGGCGGGGACGGAGCTTTCCCGCGCCCGTGGTGCCGGCGGCGGGCGCAGACAAAGCACCCCGCCTCCTCCCCGAGCCGCAGCAATGGCTGCGCGGGGCTCCTGTCGGCTCCCCGAGACGCGGCAATGGTGGCGCGCCCCGCCCCCGTCCTCCCCGGGCCGTGGCAATGGCTGCGCAGGGCTCCCGTCGGCTCCCCGGGCCGCGGCAATGGCGGCGCCACCCCCCCCTCCTCCCCTGGGCTGCGGCAGAGGAGGGAAGAAGAGAGCTCTCCCGCCTCTCTCCCTGCCCCCCGTGCTGCCTGCAGGGAGCCAGGGCAACACAGTAACACTGTAACAACTGCGAAATGCCGGCTTTTACTGGCAGGTGCTTGGCTCGGCACTCTGGCTGGCACGTCTGGGGTTGTAAATGTCAGAAAATTATTCACATATTAGCCGCCCCCGACTATTAGCCGCACTTCCGGTTTCCACCAAAATTTTTGTCAAATTGCTGCGGCTTGTATTCGTGAAATTACTGTAGTTTTGTATTCAGAGGTAAAGCAGCAGAAATTCAAGGCAATAGATTCTGCTCGTAGATTGACTGGCTTTGCCACTGTTTTTAAAAGGCACTATCGTGTGAATAGTTGCTAAATAATTGTTACTACATAAATATATGTCATGAGATGAGCTACTGCATGAATTATTTCCATGAATTGTTTACACAATATATGTAACTTTGCAGCCTTCTGATACATACTGTTGGACCAGGGTAAAAGAGCAGGATGTATTCATTAAAGCAAAGCAAACAGGTGGGGAAGAACCAAGTTCTATTTCCTGCACTGAGTATACAAAATATTTTCATTCTCCTGTTAGGAGCAGTATTTCCAGGTACAGTTGAAGAACAATTGGTATTTGTGAGTACTAATTTACTAATCAAAAATAATGATAAAGCACCTGTTCAGCCATAGCTAAGAACAGATGTTTAAAGCAAATAAAGTGAGATGCTTTTCCTGGACCTACCCATGCAGGAAGACTTCTGCCTATCTACTGGGTGTAGTTTTTAAATAGGGTGGAATCCAGTGTCTTCTCTCCAGTTCTTTATGTGAACTGACTACAAAAGGGTTTTTGACAGTGCAAGTCAGAAAATGAGTATATATTTATATTTCTCTATTATTTTATCATTTTAGGTTCAACCTGCATCATGGGAAGACCTTTGTTTTTGTATATATTTTTATTCTACTGGCATTTCCTAACTGGTAAGAAGCCAAGCTGTAAAAAGCAGTAGAACTGTTTTACTATGTTTT
The DNA here is from genome assembly GCF_009819885.2 of Catharus ustulatus. Taxonomy (NCBI): domain Eukaryota; kingdom Metazoa; phylum Chordata; class Aves; order Passeriformes; family Turdidae; genus Catharus; species Catharus ustulatus. The sequence continues at coordinate 28,357,617 of NC_046262.2, forward strand.
AGTATGTTTTCTTTCCATGTATAAGCACACAAATATTAATTTCCAGTTTTCTCTCAGCTGCTAGCATTTGAGCTTTTTTCCTTAATGTTTTAAGTGAAAATATCTAAGCATAGCTTTGCATTAAACTTGATGCATGTATTTTGATATTGGGACAGGTTAAAATCCCTCTCAATGCTCCACCAGAGGTACCATTTCAAACAATGTACCATTGTCATTAGACAAAAGGTTTTCTAAGCTCTATCAAACCTGGGAATTATTGTGTGTTCTTTAACATCGTGGGTAAAAAAAAAATTGGCATTTATATAAACAGAACATTCCCATTAGAGGTACTAACACTTGCCAGTTACTACAGCAGTGTTCTCAAAGCAAAAGCTGAGGGCCTGTGCATGTACAGTTCACTGTTTTCAGCACAGCATCACACTGTGTGTGTGCACTGTGTCTGCAGGTGTAAGTGCCCATTGTGTGTGTATACAGCAGAGGTCTTGTGTTTTGTCACACACTTGGACAAGTACATACCAAAATGTTTAACTTTCCAGAACAGAGCAGATACTTTGGTCCTTAAAATTTCCTTTGGATATGGTAAGACATTACTTGAAAGGTTAGGTGTACTATTAAAAAAAATAAGTTTTCTTCCAAATTTTGTTTTTCAGCTTTATTCACTGTTGAGGCTCCTCAGTCACTCTTCACTGTGGAACGTGGGAACAACGTGACCATGCAATGCACATTTCCAGTGAATGGGGAATTAGAGTTTAGAGATTTAAGTGTCAGCTGGGAAAAAAAAGATGAGTCAAAGCAGGTTTATGTACTTCACAAAGGAGAGGAAGACTTCAAAAATCAGCACATTGACTTTAGGGGAAGAATAAAATTGTTGAAAGAGAATTTGAACTTGGGACAGTCTCTCCTTCAGATCACCGATGTGAAGCTCAAAGATGCAGGGGTTTACCGCTGTGTTATTGTCTATGGGGGAGCTGACTACAAGACAATCCATCTGAAAGTTAAGGGTGTGTGTGCTACTACCAGAGGTTCAATACTCTGATACTCTTAAAAGATTTCAGGGGACACCCTGAAGTAAGACATATCTGGATGAGCAGTTTAAGAAATCTCATCAGAGATGGGAGCTGCCTGATGGTGCTTGCACAGCCATGTAACTTGGCACTTCTGTTTAGGTTCTGTCCTTTTAGTCCCCAGTGATATGTAAGGAATGTAGACAGTACACAGGCCATAAAGCCTAGTGAGCTTTCTAAACCACATCAGAATTGTAATAAATCCTGTACCTCCAGTTACAGACACAATAGTGTGACTTACTTTTCCTGTCAAAATCCATGCTGAAATTTGACCCTGGGGGCTGGAGAAAAAGAAAAGGTGTCTTGCATTTAATACAGGCTGCTCTCCTAGTTTCCTATTGGTAATGATTTTTTCCCCCCAATTGTTTAGCTCCTTACAGAATTATAAACCAAGGAGTGGTGAGCACAGGACACAACGAATGGAAGTTGACATGTCAGTCAGAAGGACACCCAGAAGCTGAAGTGATATGGCAAAACAGAAACCATGAAGATATTACTGACAAGGCAAGCACAAGATTTGAAACTGGAAGTGACCAGTTGTACCATGTGACAAGTACCCTTACAATCAAAAGTGGAATTGATGAGATTTTTTACTGTATATTCTGGAATAAAGAGCTGCAAGAAAATACATCTGCTATTTTACACATAGCAGGTAACACTTCTAAATTTAATTTATGGTGATACACTTCAAGGTGCTAATGTAGTTTTTGTCCCAGTTGAATCAGCCATGATTTGCTTCTTTCCTAATTTTGAAGAGGCTACAAAGAAATACCTGTGTCATTAAGTTTTGTCATAAATGTACACTTTCACCATAGTAACATGTCAGAATTTAAAGACAGGAATTTTATGTGACCTGCAGGTATGTGAAAATTCGGTCTAAATGTTAAAAAAGTTCCATTATTTGGAAGACATGCAGCTCAGCACCTAGAAATTTAATCCTCACATCTTCAAGAATATTCTACTTTGTTGATGATTACTATCACATAAACTTGAACAATATGGTCTCTTCCTGCCACTAGAGCCTTTGCTTTGAGCATATTTAAACTTAACTAATTGTACACAGATTTTTTTTCCTCAAAAAGTCTAAAATGAACAAAAACTCATAAATGGACAAGACCAATACAATTCCTAATTAGATCTTTTAACTGGGCAGCTTGTTTGCTGCTTTTCCTTTTGGTTATTCTTTTCTGCATTATAGCCTGATATGTTTTCAACCAGACTGGACACTTGATCCAACTCAAAACCAGTAATTTTCTTTATCAGACACTTACTTAGTCAGGTCATTTCCCTGGTCCAGTTCACCACCTAGTTTTACAAACACCTGTGCAGGCACATATTTTGGGCCTTACAAGGGTTTGGAACAGGCAAGTTGTAGTAAAAAAAAAGAGCCAGTTCTTTCAACAGGCAAGCATGACTCTAACATGAAAAACATCTGGGATTCAAGGAGACCACTTACCCTTTGCATTTAGAGCTTTAACAGATGAAAGGAGCTCTCTATCCTCTCTCTCAATTAGCTTTTTCCTGTAATCCAATTGGGAAACTAAACCAGATGTTACATTTTGACAAGCAGAATTCTGATGAGATCAAAGGCACTATCACATGGAATGCACAGAACAAAGACAAATACTAACATGCTCTATCTTTCCCCTCCTCCTCTTTATTTGAAAAAAGTGTTAAGAACACCATTAGCACCTGACCTTAGACACAATCTAAAATGTTGTTGTCATGTCTTAACTGCTCATGGCGTTAAAAAAACCAAACAAACAAACCTGTGAAAATGAAAGGCAGAGGGAGGATCGTATGCAATTAGGTAACATCTTATTCCCCACTTGTTTTTCTTGAAGCTGATGGCATTCTCCAGACTGAGAGCAGACGCTTTGTTGGAGCAGCTCTCATTGCTACTGCTTTTATTGGATCAGGGCTTCTACTTCTGCTCTGCATAAGAAAAGGTATGCAAATTTTTTATTTTAGAGCATCTCAGTTATTATCACTCTGCTCTGTTAATTCATCCTTGCTGAGTAGAATGAGACAAACTTTTACCACATCATTTGTTTCTCTTTCTTCGCTGGACTTTAGAAGATACTAGCAAGCCGACAGAGTGAAACACGTTATCCGCCCCTCACAAACCACTTACCCATGCATGTCTGTTAATCTTTCTTATAGATAAGGAACTATTTTATAGATAAGGATGTATAGCAGTAAGATTAGTTTCTAACCTATTCCAACATCAAAGCACTTTTTTTTTAACCTGCTGAAAATTGAAGATTCCTGTTCTGTATCCTCCCTTTCGACTGGGGACCAGAATGCTTTTTCCGCATTCTCTGAAATATTTCACTGAACTGTGAGCACCTGTTTCTTTACGAGAATATTCTCACTTAGTCTTCATACCATTGCACTGATTTCCTTGCTAAGATTTGAGCTTTCTCATTTCACTTCACAAATTAGTATTGGAGATTCTCAGCATCAAAGTATGTTGAAAAGCTAAAGCATTGGCAATGATTTGTTTTCACTTCCTAGTTAACAAAATAAAAACTTGGAGAAATAATTTTTAGGTTATCTGAGTATGAAAAAATCATAGTTAGGACCCAAAATAAAGGAAAAAAAGAAAGGGTTTAAACTTGTTACTTAAATAGAAAGTAGTACTGTTAATTTCTTTTTCTTTCATAAGTTGGGTGGGGGAGAGGATTCATAAGATTAGCAGGCTTGCAGGTGATTCTAACAGGCTGCAAAAGCCTGTAGAAAATCCATCAAGTATAAGAATGTACTTGTCCTAAGAACATGATAGGAATAGCAGCAGAGCATGAAAGTGGAAGAAGAGACAGCAAAATCCTGTACTGTTCAAAAGAATCCCACTGGGGATTTCAGTGAAGGTCAGAAGTTTCCTGTGCTGCCTGACTAATATTTATTGTTTTTATGTGTATGTGATAATGTATATCACATTAAGTTTCATATCTATTTATCTATACACACATACATATGTGTGTCTGTGTGTGTGATAAACTACAAGTTGATTCAAAAGCTGAACTAGCTACAATAGGTTTTCACCTTAAAACCTTAAGCTGTCCTGGGTTAACAGACAAGTGATTTTTTTCAGAACAGAATCTTCCCAGAAGGTGGGCATTTTTCCCCTCAAAAAGCACTGAAAAGATGATCCCCTTCTTGATCCCTGTTTTCTGATATGTCAAAATTCTGGGTGAAAAGATGCAATGGGAAACCATTTGAACAAGTATTTTCCAGTGATGTTAGTGTATAGTATCAATGGACTTCTGGCCTAGAAACAAGAAAAGGAAGTTGGAAAGGAAATAAGCAGACTGGGAGCACTGAAGAATTTATTTTAAAATCTTTGAAGAAATTTAGTGTTTTGAGAGCAAATGATTATACTATGCTAAGTGTGCCACTCCCACCAATGTGTTTAAGCTCCTCATTTGATCTAAAGCAAGTATTTGGGGTGGTTTAAAGAATTTTACTTCCATTATTTTCTTTCAGCTAGAGCAAATAAGGACAACAGAACACCTATGGCAAGTTCATCAATACCAAGTATGTACATCTGACATAAATCCAGCAGAGTGTAAATCTTGTGGAAATAACTGCTTGGGAATTAACTTTGTAATGGTGATGCCTAAATGGAGATTAAAATTCATTTTTGATTTTGCTTTCTACATTTCATTTATAAATTATAAATTGCAATTATAAATTAGAGTGGCTTTTCATGACCATGTCATCCTTTCGAAAGGAAAATGAGAAAGAAAAGCATACTTGTTTCAGAAACTGATGCACTTCTAATAGGCACAAGTAAAGGATAGAGCAGTATGCTGTGTTTTGGAAAGTCTACAATAGGATGGGACAGGCTCTGTGGAACATAATATCTCAGAATGGCATCACATCCTGATATGCAGACTTTGTGCTGCAATCTGAACTGCATTGGCATGTTCCCCTCTTTCCTCCGGTATCATAGCATGAGGGTCTTTGTCACAACATTCATGACAGAGAGTTTGGCCCCCTTGAGAGAAACACTGGGAAGCCTTAGTTACTGTGTTGTGATATGCATACTATTTACTACGAGCAAAGCTCAACAGAAGGCCAGAACCACCATTGACAGGTGGTATTGAAAGAAATGAAGAAAAGAGCAAAGAGACTTAATAGGAGAGAAGAGATTAAAATCCTTTTGCTGCCTCTCAGGTTGGTTACTGGTTGATGTATTTTTAATTTGCTGTATGGCTGTTTGGACATCACTGCAAGTTAAACTGCTGTGTGAAAATTACTTCATGCTGGCCATTGGCGTTTTTCCTAAGAAAAACTCTCTTAAGAATACTTACCCAAACGGATGTGGCATTTCATGTTAATCTCACCCCTTGCTCTGGCATTCAAGTGGGTCTAGATCCTGAATAGCCTGAGGTGCAGTTTCTAACACAGATTTATCACTATAGGAAAAGTTTAAGCTATGCTCACTGCTGCATATATGTCCTTTGCCTACAGAGCTGTCAAAAGATAAGGATACACAGGACTGCAGAGATGATGCTTTTGAAGACAGAGAGCTGAAATGTAAGTATAAATGACAAAGGAAAAACTAGTAGCAAATTGCACACAGCATAAACCACCCCTGGCCACTGGAGCCTTGATTCAAGGCTGGTTTATTTAGCCTGCTGTTTCAACCAACAGCCTTCAAGAGAAATATAGACTCCCATTCTGTGTCTTGCAAACTCACCATCACAACTCATTGTGTGCTGTTTGTTACATCAGATAATGAATCTGGTTTTTAAAATAGAAAGTAAAGATATACAAAGGAAAATGTGATGTGGAAATATATAACAACCTAAACCAGTAGTTTTTCTGGCTTGCACTTTTGCTGTAGAAAGAGTTGCTCATGCACATCTGTGATGGCAGTAAGGGAGGAGACAGGAAGCCATCATGGCCGCTTGAGCAGGTCTCAGGGTCTGTGATTCTGTCTCAACAAAGCAAGAAAATATATGATCAAGTATCTCAAATCTGTGAAACATCCCGTGGTATGGAGGAGAAGGGTGAAATTACTGAAGTTTTTATCTCACTTTCTTGCTGACTTCTACGGCACTTGCATTAACTGCATTCCAAATCCCTCCCTGCTACACTTTACTACAGTAAAGTTACAGGTAAGCCTGCTGGTCCTGCAGGTGTAGATCTCTAAGCCAAAGAGTTAGGGCTTGGGAATATTCCACTGGGAATAATGACAGATGGAGCACTAAATGCATTCAAAAGAATTTTTAAAGATTTTAAAAGAAAGGGGGCAATCTCACTGTATTTGCTAAAGAGCATATGCCACCACTATGTTTAAACTGCCACTTTATTTCCTCCCATGAGCACCTTCTTTTTCTGTTTGCTTTTTTAATTACAGTAATTTCACGATTATAAGCCACACCATTTTGACTAAAATTTTGGTCCCAACCCGGAAATGCAGCTTACACTCAGGCGCGGCCAATATATGAACAAAGTTCGGAAATTTCCCAACCTGGAAGTGCGAGCCATGGTGCCGAGCTGAGCTCGCGAATCGAGCACCTGCCAGTAAAACCCGGGATCGCACAATTGTTACAAATTGGTTACTCTGTTGCCCAGTGGAGGGAAGCGGGCTCCTGCCTGCCCTGCGGTGGGGGGGAGGAGGCAGGGGGCTCCATCCCCGCCGGCCCTGCAGAGGGAGCAGAGCTCGTGAATTGAGCACCTGCCAGTAAGACCCGCGATCGCTTGATTGTTACAAATTGGTTACTTCGCTGTGAACGAAAGTGTGGCTTACAATGCGGTGCAGCTTATATATGGATAAAGAATGAAATGTTGCCAACACCCGGAGGTGAGGCTTACAATCAGGTGCGGCTTATAATGATGAAATAGTGTAATTTTAGATCTTTAATTTTGACAATGAAGGAAACTTTTTGGTACCTCCAAACTCTAGGAAAGGGTCCCAAAGCTATGAAGTGTTCTGTGCCTTCATAATTTTGTAATTAGATAATTTTTTCATATAACTCTTCCTGTTACAGATATGCAAATTGAGAAGACCTAGAGAGAGCAGGGGAAGACTTTTTTCCACTATTGTGAAGATTTCAGAGCTCAAATGTTATGTATTCTATCTACTAAAGGGGATATTAATTTTTTGTATTTATTGTGTGATGACAATTTTCTATATTGTTGTAACACAGGAAAAATATAATGAAGTTGAAATAATTATTATAGCATAAAAAATTATTGAACGCAGGCTTCTGCATATGTGACTAGATATTGAGGTATTTATTTTAATATCAAAGTTTCTGCCTTCTCAAGTTTAGGCAAATGTCTTTCAAAGAAACATTTAATTGAAAATATCTTTCAGGTAAAGCACTTTAGGTCTATGACCATCATTAATTTCACAGCTAGTTCTTGATAGGTCATCTTCTGAACCTTTTTCTCTTCCTTCTTCATCTCCATTTCCTGCATGAAACTAGTTTTCCATCTTTTGAAGAATCTTTTCAATACTTTGATCCTCAAAAAAGATGATGGCGCAACAAGACAAGGTGCCATACCAGTCCTTAAAATGCCGGATGCTCACAGCTAAGTCTGGAAAAGATGACTGAAGCCTCTTGGCAACTATGGCTTGGAAATTACGTAATACTGAGCTTTTTGATATCTTTCTTTGAAAAGCATTTTGGGCATTTATCTTCCTTATGATACAGCTGGCACTACTTGGTTACTGCTCATTGCTCTTCTGATTTACAACCTGGGGATAATAAAATTCTTTAGACATTTAGGAAGAACAGCCCTTGTTTTAGATGGCCATTTTGTTTTCTTGGGAATGGAAAAAGGAAAATCTACTTACTTCTAGGACATGAAATACATGCTTACATGCATATTTAATGTGTAGTTAATGTTAATTAATTTTTAATTAACATAGTTAACATTTTAATTAGCACTGTCATTAAGGTTAATTAAAAAGAATGTTAATTGTAATACACATGATTACATAGAAATACTGAAGAAACCTGTTCCTGGATCCCATTTCACAAGTTACTGTTATATTACATTTTGTTAAGTGCATAGGTTTTTTGAGGGAGATCACATATAGATGAAAAAAATGTATGACAATGGTATTCACAATTGTATTTTTTTAATAAAACATGTTTTATCTTGTGTTTTTTCCTGCTTTCCTTGACCTGTCAGCAAGTAGTGTAAGCTCTGTTTGCGTATTTCTGAAAAAAAATAACTAATATTTAGGTGTAAGAGAGAGTCTTCAGTCACGACCACCCTCTAAAGGCTCACACAAAGAGTAGATGGAAGAGCTGGAATCTCATTGGACTCAGTTTTTTTTTAATTTGAAAATAAATAATTTATTGTGTAGTCCCAATAATATGGACAAGTTCACATTCATGAATGCAAGGGCTTCCCTGCCAGTAGCATTCAAACTAGCTACTGTAAGGTTGTGTTTAATAATCTCGGAAAGCTGTCCTACGTAGCACAATAGCGAAATGTGATTCAGAATCATGAGAGTGGTCAACCCCAGTTAAGTAAAATAGTTACTACTTCCCTAATTCATTGCAGACCTCGTGTATTCTGACACTCATTCTTCCCATTTGACTCTTCAAGGTTACTAAGGGAACTTGACTATCTCCTCCTACTTCCCAAGGTGCTTTTTGAATCTGGGTATCATTGAAGGTGATAGCCACATTTTAATTATCTACAGAGGAGTTTTTGAAATATCAGGGCCATTTATAGACAAAGTACTGACTCAGTACAAAAATGTAGAATCATACCACCACATAAATAATTCCCTTTCTGGACAAGATGACCTCTTCGCTTTCTACTTCCTGTTTGAGACTGGACAAGTTATGTGCATATTAAAAAGCGAAGTAAAAGTGAAGAAGTCTCCTCTTGTTAATTCTTATAAGCCTTTGCAAGGCAGTGCTGTCAACAGTGCTTGCTAAGTGTTATGGAACTGAAGTTAATGTCTTCGTCAAACTCTACTGGACAGCAGGAATTGTTACATTTCTCTTTTCCCTGTAGGAGAAAGAGCAAGTTACTGTTGAAAGTGCTGTATATGAGATGAGTAAGATAACAAAACAAGGGGATAAAAATATAAATTCTGTAGCTGAACCCTAACTTCTAAAATGATAGTGCTTGAATCCCTGAATGGTTGATGGAACCATAATATTTTGCTACTTCCTTAGAAAAGCAGGACATGTGCTGACTAACAGACAAAGTGAAAAGACCTGCTCCTGCTAAATAATCTCTATTTCATACTTCTCTGAAATACAAAGCTGAACTTGTCTAATCTTATTTTAGAAATTAAGCTTTTAGTATAATCTAAGTTTTGTGGCTTCACTTTTATGAATACAGGGAGACAGGGCCACATGTTTATCCTTCAATGCCTTAAGTCATTTCAGGTCAAGTATTTTCCTCTCATTATAGAGAATACACACGAAAATGAAAATAGAACGCATTTAGTTCATAGGAACTAGGTAAGTGGAAGTCCTTCCTATCCTAACACAAAAAATGTAGTTAAGCACTACATGTGTAATAACATTTTTTCCTTCCATCAAAAACATTTGCATGTCATTTAAGTGTTTTCAGATACCTGGAAGGCAAAACACAGCTGCAAGCAAGAGCAGACTAGCTTCAGTAAGCTGCATGTTACTTCCTAAATAGCCAGGCATTATTAGGAAGTGAAAAATGCTCAGAAAAGCCTGGTTCATATGCACAAACTAAATTGGCTTATTGGTATTTCAGTTCAGGACTTCTTTATTTGACAAATATAACTATGAACCAGTGTGGCTTTTTGATGCGGCATTTAATTGTGTAGAATACAAAAGCTATTGCTAATTACAATTCCATTAAAGATCTAATAATATGAAATAAAAGAATCATTGCTATAGACCTGCTCAGCTTTTCATGGAGCAGAACTGCAGGATTCTCAAGTATATCCCTTTTCCCCTCTGGCCAAAAAAGTAACAATGGTTCATCATTCAAGCATGGGCTAGCCAGGAAAGCAACAGAGATACTAACACTAGTATGTCTGCTTTTGCAGATGTTAACCGTAGGAGTTCTGGTTTTTCATTCATCATTTTCAGATTCCCTGTCTCTCTCCCTCTCCGTGTTTCTCTGGTCCCGCAAATATAAGATTGTCCCAGACAAGTCAGATATTACTGGGTTCATGTGATGTCCAAGGCAAGTCACTGACTCTTGGGCAATTTCACTGAGCTATCTCCTTGTTCCAAAATGGGAACACATGAAGAAAACACACGCAGGACTGGCTTGGAATGAGTAGAACCTGGTGATGGTGACTGTGAAGTAACTTTGGTGTTTCTTTTCTGTCACCCAAATCACTGATTTCTGCCAAAGAAGTCATTGGAGCTTTTCTGGGAAAAGGTGAGCTATCCATGGATTACTTTGTGTGACACGACATGACAAGCTTACTGAGGAGAAAATAAAGAATTGTAACAGTGGTTTTGTTGAACTAGTTTGCTCTGTACTAGGCAGCAGGAAACTTAATTTCATAAATCGGTCTGGAACTGTGAGGCAGGCAATCATCATAGATCATCTCAAACCAGCTAGGACTCACAGGAGTAAAGCCACAATCATTTTTTATGTTGAGGTAGAGCACAGTTATTGCAAGTAGTGTGAGACAAAAGGAGGCAAAAAAGTATAGGTGTCTCACCTATAGCACAAATGCATTTGTATCTCTTTTATGTCTCTCACTCATGATGTCACCATAAGTAAAAAGATAGAGCGATGAAAAATGAAAAGATGCATCCACTGATAAAGCTGTTTCATAGAACAAAATACTTTTATATGGGAAAGGGGATCTATCAGTCACCTAATCAAATCTTCCACTCAAAACAGTAACATCTTAAAAACAATTGCCCAGGCTTTGTTTGGTAAAGTTTCAAAGTTTGGTGCATTTGTAAGGATAGAGATTCACAACCTCACTGGAGTGTTTCATTAGCCTCGCAGTGATGATTTTTTTTTTTTTTAATAACATCCATTTAGATGAAAATTAAGAGGAAATAGGTTCTGCAAATATTACATAACTACTTGATGAATTCTTGTAAAATTAATCTGATGAAAGCTAAGAAAATGTAACTTTACAGCTTCACGAATGTAGAACAGACCTAGTAAATGCAAGTTCAGACGCCAATGCTGTACACTGCTCTAAATGGTTACAAAGCCACTGAAAAATCAAGGGTATAATCAAAAGCAGAATTTGAGCACATAAATTTTACCGAATGCTGTGTCTAATTTCTTGGATGCATGCACATTCTCAGCAAGGCGGAGAAGTCAGCTCAGTGTGCATTCAGCACAAAAATGAAACTTCTAACAATGCCCTTTCAACTTTTTTTTTTGTTTGTTTTTGACATAAAGCCTACAAGCTGTGCTATTGGTGCATCATACACACTGTCATAAGAGTTGGGTAGTTTCAGCTGTTGTGCAAATAGGATAGAGCTTTGAAACTCTTTGCTGTTGCATGAATCAGATTGCAATGACCTGCATAAAGATCTGATGTGAGTATAACACTGATAAAATGCAAATGTTTCCTGTATTTCTGACTGATGGATTGCAGGTTTTCTCATAGAATCTTAAGGTTTACTTAAGTTTATTTTCAAATTATTACTAGGATACAGACTCTGATTCTGAATGAATGACTGGATGAGTTACAGATCCTAAAACCCAGGTTTATATAATTTCTAATCCTGATTTTTTAGAAGTTGAAACTCTCTTGCATCTCTATTTTCTGTCATAGGCAAAGGCAGAGGAGTGGTGCTGGCAAGCCTCTTCAGCCTACGCATTAGGATGTAGCTCTTAGTAAATATTTAATCCTGAATTTTAGGGAAGATTTTAATGGAGAAAAAAACCCCCTGTGTATATATTTGTATCTGTACATTCCTGTTTACTTTCTTTTAGTTGTTACTAACACACTACCTGTAGATATTAGGTTGTTTTGATCATATTGCAAGTCTGGAGACTTTCACCTTCTGCATCCCAGAAAAGCACAGATTTTGAAGAGAAGTTTTTTTGCATCTCTTAGAAGTCTCTCTGTAGGAGCTGGAAATACAAAAGAAAATTTGCCAGAGTGTCAGCCTGTATTCAGTAATATTTCTTTTCAGCTAGGAACTGAAAAGTTCTGAAAAGTTCTATGATATACACAACTTCTTTTTAAATGTAACAAAATTTCATCCCAATTCTCTCCTATTATCTATAGAAAAAGAAATTCACCTGTATAAGAATGACTGTATTTGTCATAGAACAAAAACTGACAGTGGAAAATATTCAACAGGTGACAGTTAAACAATGCAGGGAAAGTGAGAATTCACAGATAGTGTGATCAAGGGAGGAAGTGAGAAATTATATTTCTTCCCCTGAAAGCTGAAGTGAGGTGCAGAGTAGACTGAAATGATGCAAATAGGCCATCACAGGTAAACATCAGGAACATAGCAATGGTCCCAACAATAAATTGCCTGTGTGGTGAGGTGAGCAACAAGGGACTGCAACATGTGTGTAAAAAACAGAAGAAGAGCAACTGAATGAATCAAGAGGAGAAAAACAATATTCAGTATCATTTAGATCTTTGGTGGAACTTCAGCAGTTTATTTCATTGCCCTCTGGATTTCAGTCAGCATTCACTACTAAAATCTACCAGAATATGTTATTTTTGGACTAGTGAAGTCAAGTATGGATTTCACTTTGTATTTTCAGCAAAGCAAAAAAGCTGTACAAAAAAATAAGATTATATTCCCCATCTTCCCTGATCACAGTCATACTTTTTTTTTCATTGGTCCCATTCAAGCCTTTTGTCTTGGGCCCTACATCTTCCTTGAAACTATTACAACTCATAAAAAGCCATGATGATCTTGAGACGTCTGATGTGATGCTTTTCACCACCTCAATTATCCAAGGTCTTTTAGACTGAAATAATCACAGTGCACTGTGTGATAACTTCCCTTTTTTCTGCAGATTGGTCTGGGAAATCAATTTACTGACTGCATCTGAATTGCTCTTGAAATGTCATGCTACTTCTTACTGTTCTCAGACAGTAAGTGTATTTTCAATTCCTCACTTTGCTGCAAGAAGCATTAAGTGCTGATTTTTATGGTACAATGTTCCTTGTTTACCTCTGTAAATTTGTAACAGGCATAAGATGAATACATTTTAGAAGTGACCTTTTGCTTAACAGAAAAACAAAAGACAGTGCTGTGAGTCTAGGATAAGTTACTATAATTGTTTACAAGGAATTTTTACTATCAGTAATACATATATTTTTAAAAATCCTATCCCCTACATTAAAAGTAAACATGGTCTGCATTCTTAATGAACTCTGAACTAAAAAAAGGCAGCAGAATTCCCAAAAGGTCTCATATAAGGTTAATCCAGGGACCTAAATATTGATGTGAAATATTGTTCCATTCTTCATTCAGTCCTTCCCCTTAAGACAATCTTCTTCTAGGTAAGCTTTGTGGAAAAGTGAGCATAGCAGGAGACTGAGAATGGCAAACAGTAACAGTCTTTTATTTCTGCATCTGGAAAATAGATATAATGATTATTAGCTCCTTTCTCACACAGCAATAGTAGTTATACTACTATACTAGTAATATTATATCACTACTTATAGTGTACTATTATACTAGTAATTATATATTGTGGATAACACATTAAGTAGTAATGGACTCAGTCCTCTGATAAAGGTAACTAGCTTTCATTTACATGTAATAAGTCTGCTTATAGTAGTTTGCATATAAACCTTTATTTGCAACATCATATGATTAAGGTCTAAATTTCCAGACCCATCATTTTGGCTGCTAATTTGCTAAACTTTGAGCCTCACTTTCCAAGACACTGAAAGCTCAAGGGTAGAAGCAATGAGAGAAATGAGCACCTGATAAAATTGGAACCAGAATATTTCAAGCTGAGCCCACAAAAGAACAGGGAAGTAAAATTAAACCCCTTCTCCAGAAAGTCTAGCTCTGGGGAAGTCTAAAATTACTCCTCTTCTTTACTTCCTTGTAGCTTATTTCTGGATCTTATTCACTTTTTCTTTTTTCTTCTTTTTTTCTTTTTTTTTTTCTTTAATCATACTACATGTTAGCAAGCTTTATTCAAAGTAATTCTTCCACCTTTTCTATTATGTCATTATTACTGGAACATAAACATACTCATTCTAAAACTGTACTTTCTCCTTTTGCATTATTCCAGGGCTGTTGGTTTATTATCACTAATACAAGACAATTTGCACAGGTCTGACCAATGTAAAGTGAAAGAAGAGAAGCACTAAACCTTCATTCTAGTCTTTTCTGAAGCAAACTTCAATTTATCCATCCCAAGATTTCCACTGCCTCACAATGTGTTCCAGGTATTTCCTGGTCTTTAGGTTTAAGGCAATAAGAAACTTAAAAATGCCCATGCAAAGCAGAGTTGAAACAAAAGCAGGGTTAAAAATCTTGTAAACTAGATCAGGTGTTAGTGCAGACAATTAAAAAATCTTCTTGTGTTTGTTCATTAATCTCTCCTACATGGGAGAAGCCAATTGCAATTGATTATTATTTGTGGGTAGTAAAAAATAGAAAAGCATTTCCCTGTCAGACTATTTAAAACTGCCTGCAAGCTACAGATCCTGAAAATGTAATGAGTGAAGTTGTGGATATCACAGAATCACAAGGTTGGAAGAGACCTCCAAGATCATTGAATCCAACTCATGCCATAACATCTCAACTAAACCATGGCACCCAGTGCCACATCCAGTCTTTTTTTAAACACACCCAGGGATGGTGACTCCACCACCTCCCCATGCAGACCATTCTAGTGCTTTATCACTCTTCCCATAAAAAACTTTTTCCTAATATCCAAGCTATATTTCCCTTGGCACAGCTGAAGACTGTGTCCTCTGGTTCTGTCAGTTGCTGCCTGGAGAAAGAGACCAACCCCACCTGCCCACAGCCACCTTTCAGGGAGCTGTAGAGAGTGATAAGGTTACCCCTGAGTCTCCTTTTCTCCAGGCTGAACAACCCCAGCTCCCTCAGCTGTTCCTCACAGAGTTTGTGTTCCAAGCCCCACACCAGCCTTGTTGCCTACTCTGGACACTCAAGCATCTCCACGTCCTTCCTAAACTGAGGGGCCAGAACTGGACACAGCACTCAAGGTGTGACCTCTCCAGTGCTGAGCACAGGGGAAGAATGACCTCCTTGCTCCTGCTGGCAACACTGTTCCTGATACAGGCCAGGGGCCATTGGCCCTCTTGGCCACCAGGTCATATTGTTGGCTCATGTTCAGTCAGCTGTTGACCACTACTCCAAGGTCCCTTTCTGCCTGGGCACTGTCCAGCTACACCTTCCACAGCCTATAACACTGAAGTGGGTTATTGTGGCCAAAATGCAAGACTTGGCACTTGGATTCATTAAAATTCATGTTATATTATATATACTATAATAAACATATTATAATACTTTTTTTCTCTTTATTGCCACTGTTTCATTGCAATTGATTCATATTTTTTGTGTGCATGAGTTGCTCTAATAAGGATTTTCCTTGTTTCTGCTGGTAGCCTAGTGTTTGTTTCTGTTTTTCCTCCTTATGACCTGTGATGGATTTTAAAGGTTAGCATGGCTCTTATCTGCCTCAGCAGAAGGTAGTTGTTGCAAGTTCTAATGCAATCCTACTTTTATTTCAGATCTATCTGAGAAAATGTTCCAGATCCTCACAGTGCTGTTGCTGGAAACACAGCTCTCCATTGTTTCAGGTAAGAGAGAAATTGCCTTTCAGTTCCACTACCAGAACCCGTGCAGCTTTTGGTATGTGGGCTTCAGCACCTCCAGCAATACTTGCATGAATGGTCAGTAATGTCTGGAGCCTCTGCTTTTCATCTGATAGAAGGCACTAGCACTGACTGAGCATAGGTGTCCATCACTTTCCAGAGTCAGGCTTCTTCAACATATTAACATATTAACAGCTGAGGTGTCCAGCATCAGTGGCATGGCTGTGAGAAGGAGGATGACCAAAGCAAACAATGCCCACTGGGAAGCATAACAACCTCAGTGTGAGACAAGAGTGAAGTAAAACCACTTGTGTTCTCTGTCCATGCTGGTAGCAGAAGCAGCTTGGCTGAAACCCAGAAAGAGCTTGGCACTTTTTCCACATAATTTTTTCCCTTATTACAGTTGCATTAGAGTGAATAAACAAACATTGCTAAGGGGAACATAGCAATGTGAAGGTTTCCCTGTAAGTACTTCAGAGACACATACAATGCAAAGAATGCACAGTTGCATGGACTTTTCTTTGGAATATCACTACCAACAATTCCAAGTGCCCTCGAATTGTCTACCAATATATGGTACATCCAATATGGAAAGTAGTAACAAGGTATATTGAATGATGTAATATAAATAACTCTGCCATATCAAGTTCACTTTAGGATCGCAGCCTATGCATAAGAATATTAATTTCAGATTGGGTCAATGGCCACAATTATTTTGATATATTTTCTGTAATAATGTCGCATGTATCTGAGAAAATGCATGAGATCAAACGATACTCACATGGTTCCAGGTTTGTAGAAATTGTAATTGCTACCTAATCTATGCATGTTTATCTATGCAACTCTGTTCCACACAAACTACACTGGTATTTCTTTTTGTAAAGGATAATGAAATTAGATTTACAGTTTCCACAATTAATTGTTGCTTTTACTACAACCTTAGGACATGTAAGAGACCATATCACAGTTGGATAAAAATGGTCCCTGTGTAACCACTGGCCTAGCCTTAAGTTATTCATAAAATATAAAAAAAACCCCAAGAAACTTGACCATTTTGCCCTCATCTTTCAGCTTCTATAATCAATACAGAATATAGATGATTTTCTATAATTACTATATGGTACTAATACTAGTGAGAATATGAAAAAAAAATGCTTAAAACTTTTAGTCAAATCAGTAACCATATACCTCTGACTATCTGTATACAGTATACTATCTGTATACTACCTGACAGTTTTGCCCAAATTTAAAGAAAATCAGAACATATTTTGATAAAACAAATGAAACTATTATCTTTTCCTCATATAGCTTTACTTACAGTTGAAGTTCCTCAACAGCTCTACACTGCAGAGTATGGGAGCAATGTGACCATGGAATGCAGATTCCCTGTGAATGGCTCAGTGGATCTAGGACTCCTGACTGTTGTTTGGGAGCAGAAAAGGTTGAAATCAAAAGAGGTGTACACATTCCGCAATGGGAAGGCACTCCATGAATCCCAACATCCTGATTACATAGGAAGAGCATCACTTCTGCACAGTGAACTGAAGTTGGGACGAGCCATCCTTCAGATCACCAATGTGAAGATAGCAGATGCAGGCTCGTACCTTTGTCTCATTGACTACCAGGGCGTGGACTACAAGTACATTGCTTTGGAAGTGAAAGGTAAGTGGTTAAATTAAATGTAAGTGGTTAAATTAAATGTAAGTGTATACTCATTGAGACATCTCTACTAAATTCTTACAAGCTGGTAGAAATTAGTTAATCTGAAGGAATTTGTTGCTAATTGTCTCACCAAGAGTTTGTGTTCAGACCCCAGCTGAACCAAAGCAGTTGTCTTCATTTGGTTCAACAGCTGAGCTCCTCCAGGAGCTGCCGGTATCGGGGAGGGACAGTATCTGTTATCTTTCTATCCTTCTTCCTTACCCCTTCTTTCTACAGCTTCTTCTCCAGTGCCACCTCCCTCCTCTCCTTTGAACCTTTGGCCTTGTCGGGCCACCCTCTGGTCATTCCCAAAAGTTTCTCAGAGATGTTTTGTTATAATTATGAACCCTGTTATAATTACCCAAGTGACTGGAGATTCCCCAAGCAACTGCAGCTCCCAGAGCAAGGACATGTGATTTTCTGTGTTCATTGAAGCCAAGTGGGCATTAGTAATAAAGGTATATGTTACTGGGCAGAATGACAGACCGGGTCTTTGAAAGATTTCTGGGTTTCCCACTAATTGAAGGCCTGTGTGACACAAGGCACCATTCGTTTCCCACCCAGATATTTAAATAGCAATCTTTATCAAATACATAAATGGACACAGACATTCTTAAGATCCACATTAATTTCTCTGAAAAGTCAATTTTGTTCTAATATGATGAAAATACCACATTGTTTATAAGCTACGGTAAAACAAGCATAAAAATCAGCCTTTCTAGAAGTGGCATATTCTAAAAGTGAAAATAAAAGTCCCATAAAATTCCACTTGTCTCCTCTGTCTTAATACATTAGAAATTTAGTGTCAACTGCTGCCACGTATAAAGTACCAGAGCGACTTCTGTTGCTGTAGACATGGTAAGGATTGAATAATCAATTTTGCATTGCTCTACAAATATCCTTCATAATTTTAAATAAGTGTCCCACAAATACAGCCAGAGACAATACATAACATTAAAGGGAAGCAGGGAAAGTGAAGTGGGAAAATTACTACTGCTGCATACAACAATTTCACTCAACAACTTCTTACGCAGCATCTTACAAGAGAATAAACACTGAAGTAATGAGAATACCAGGTGAAGACAAGTTTGTTTTTATGTGCCAGTCAGAAGGCTTTCCTCTGGCAGAGGTTTTCTGGCAACATGAGAACCTCAATCTCAGTGGACTGCCAAACACCACCTATACACTGACTGCAGATGGCCTCTACAATGTCACCAGCACCCTGACATTCAAACCAAATACGAGTGAGAACTACACCTGTGTCTTCTGGAATAAAGAACTGAATAGAGAAACATCAGCTCACTTTTCCACTTCAGGTTCGTATGACCTCGAACTTGTATACTACAGTGCTCATACATACATGTGCTATGATCCATCACTGGAGTTCATTTCTAGAAATCGGTGTAATACTGATTATTGGGAAACGGAACAAGTCAGTATTATTTATGTCTTTGAAGTCTTAGCTTCCTCTCAAAAAAACAGTTTGTATTTTTCTATATTTTTACTTTTAAGGTAGCTTTCATTATTTTCCTTCCAAAACATAAGGAATTTTTTCAGCTGCATGGGTATCTTCCCTGATAGTCGCCTACTGAATTTTCTAACTAGTAGTCTATCTTGACTTCAGGAAGGCTTTTGACACTGTCACCTGTAACATCGTCACGGGTAAGCTCAGGAAATGTGGATTAGATGAACAGGATCAGGAACTGGTTAAATGACAGAGCCCAGAGGTCATTGATCAGAGAAATAGAATTCAGATGGAAGTCTGCCATCAGCGGTATTCTCCAAGGATCAATCCTGGTCTGGGTTTATTCAACTTATCAACAATCTAGACAAGGGAATCAAAGGCACCCTCCACAGGTTTGCTGGTGGGCAGAAGGCTCTGCTGCCATTCCATGGACCTTGATTAGCTGGAGGGTTGGGCAGAGAGAAACTTATTGAGGTTCAACTGAGTGTAAGGTCATGCACCTGGGGAGGAACTGCCTCACATAACAGCATAAGCTGGGGTCTGACCTCTGTGAAGCAGTTCTGCAGAGAAGGACCTGGGAGTTCTGGCAGACAAAAAGCTCTCCACGAGCCAGCCAAGAAAGCAAATGGTATCCTGGGGGTGCATTAGGAAGAACATTGCTAGCAAATCAAGGCAGATGATCCTGCCCCTTTGCTCAGCAGTAGTGAGGCCACATCTGGAGGGCTGTGCCCAGTGCTGTGCCCAGTTCTGGGCTCCTCAGGACACAAGACAGAAGGAAAGAAAGGGTTCAATGAGGGCCACAAGGATGATGAGGGATCTGGAGCATCTCTCTCGTGAGGAGACACTGCTGAGTCTGGAGAAGATTGAGAGGAGGTCTTATCAATATATATAAATATTTCAAAGGCAGATGCCAATAGGATGCCGCCTGACTCAAATGCCACACAAATGAGAGATGCGACTGGCTTTTTGTAAGACTTTTTACAGTATTATTTCAGAACAAATTACTAATAAAATGAGTCACCATGCTGATAAATTTTAAAAATCCTTTGTTCAGTCAGAGCAAGACTTTGGAGAAACAGAACAGATAACTTGATAAACAATGCCTGTTTTGTAAGTTATAAATTTACTCTCCTTTCATATTTTTGACAGCTTTAATGAGTACACAGTATAGTGGACAAAAATTCCTGATCTCTTTAATCATCCCCACATGTGTCACTGTATCTGTCCTTGTCTCTGCACTAATAATATTTCGGAAGAGAAAATCATTCAAGAATGAGAAATCCAAAAAAGGTACATTTTACTTCCGATACTGAAACTTTCTACTGTTTCTTTATGTTTTCCTGTGAACAACCTTTAAGAAATTTTAGTTACTCTAGGCACACTTGTGTGACTTTGGTCACATTTTATTTCTAGATGACAAGAGAGCAGAAAATGATAATGGATAATTGGATAAACTGATAATTGGATAATTTGAGTTGGGTTTATTTTCCTCCCTGTGTCACCTACATGAGACATGGTGTATGGAAAGATAAATTTTAAAAATTGGCCAGTTAGTATTCTGCACAGAGCACAAATTCTGCCTTGTGTAAGGAGGACTGTGAAAGCATAGTTCGAAGGTTGTTTTCTTCATAGCTGCAAAGAGACTGCGGCTATAGTATACTAAATTATTTTTGAACTCCATTATGGCTCTATAACTAAAATGGTGCGAATACAGGACTATCACAGTATTTCTTTCCTTGTTTGCATGTCAAGTGGTGCAAAAGTAATAAAGGAAACAGACTATTACTCTAGTATTTTCTTGCACATGAACAGACTCAGGTAAACCAGACAAATGTATTTATAGTCATGAGAGTCTTAACACTATGACTTCAGAATTTGATTCAAGTTTTGTAAAAGAAATGTAGAGAAGTTCATTTATTTGATATGGTTTAATAATGAACTTAACTGTGCTTATAGCTCAGTTTAATCTAAAGGTTTGCTGAATTGTATAGTTTCTTTCAAATCTAGCAATGTTTAAGCTAAATTTGTATATATTTACTTTAACAGACAAGAAAAGAAAACTGAACCCTAATGCAAAGGATAACAGTAAGTCATAAGCAATTTTTAAAATTTACATTTACAGATTTTTCTTTCTTTGACCTAAAATCTTAAAAAATATGTAGATTGCAACCAAATAATGTTACGTTAAAATAGAGGGTAATTTGGATTAAAATTATTTTTTTCGTGAGTTTTTAAAAAATTCAGTTTCTAAAGTTTTTACTTTCTCTTGGGCAATGTAAAATTTACACTAAGATACCAACAGCTTTCATATATAGCTCAGCACACACCTCTGTATACTAACTGGGGTTCTAGCAGTCTTGGCTGAGAAGGATACTCACAGAAAGCTGGTTTTGGAAAGCATCAAGATTATTGTGGGTACAGTCTGTTATATTTTTGGATTAGGCTACAGGTTTTAATAACAAATAAAATGATACCTCATTTATCTGGAATATTATATCATTTCCTAGGGTACTTCTTTTCTTATGAAAATATGGTTGCCTAGACATCCAGGAATTTTTACATTTCAGAGGGAAGATAATACCTAAAAAACTGTCAGGATGCATCTAACTGTTCTGTACTAAATTTGAACTGAAAGAAAAAAAAGGTACCACCACAGAAAACTATAAATCAATATAACAATAAAAGTCTTAATACACCTACTTATATAAATCAATATTGTTACCTACAGACAAAAGTTTGTAGGTTAATGTATTGTGAGGAGAGACGCTGTGGCCAGTGTTAGGTACAGAGGTACTTGGCTCAGCCATAATTCCTTGGTGTCCACGCAGAGCCTTGCGTAGAGTATTGAGGTCAGCCCTGAGGCTGCGAAGGAACACAAACTCAGAGCTTTTCTAAAGACAGGATTTTTTTCAAGAATCCACCCCCATGTTTCTCACTGCTAAAAGAATACACGAACAAGTCACCAGCTTAAAAAATAAATTTTGCAGGTTAAAGCTAGACATTAGATGAAGAGGGCATGAATTCAATGATTTCCAAATCACCCAGGTTGTCATCTTTACATCTTAACTGTAACTGTTTGATCCACTGCCATCAGTAGATATTACAGTTAAAGTAACACTTTAAGAAAGACACTTTCACCTTCCAGAAACCTTGCTGCAGTCAGTCTCATTCTTAATTTTCATGTGACAGTGTGAAACTTTAGTGGCATCATGCCATGCACTAACGAACACAAGCCCAAGGCAAGCATTCTGGAGGACAGCGTTGGGTGCATGTCCGGACATAATTCCAGTGCATATTGTCCAAGCACAGCTTGGCTTCCTCTGGCTTTTTGTATTACTTTTTTAGAATTTTTCCACTTTGTAGCCTCTTCTGTGCACTTAGTGAAATGAAGAATTAAAGGAGACTAAGCCACTCTTTGCGGTTTTACTTCTTCATTTTAATGACAAAAAATCTTTGTCTTACTTGCAACATGCAGTAAGTCAGATGACAAACATTTATATTTCTCAGCATTGGATATTTTTAAGAAACCCTGGAAAGAACCTTTTTTCCATGATGAGTAGGTAGTTGAAGCATAAAAGCCACAGATACTTTACCACAGTGCCTTGGAAATGACCCATTCAGTTCTGGTTACAGGAACCAGGATTGTTAATGTTACTTTTTAACTTACAGCTCAAGCTGTATCAGAATGGAATATGTAGGACATTTAAACTCATCACTGAAGTCCCAGTTCTGCACACTTTTAATCACATGCACGGATTTACTGATAATCATTACCACGGATGCTCTCTAGACAGATTTCAGTTTTGTTATTTCATTTACACGGCTGAAAGTGAGTGACAACTTTGTTGTAATAGAAAATTCAGAATTTGGACTACATATAAAAGAGATAACTCTTTCCTCGGAAAAGAGTGCAGCTGATGTTGAAAATTGTAATTGTAAATTATGACAGCTTTAAGGAGCCACTGTAACTTCAGCATGTCCCAGAAGACTGATCTTTCATTTTTTACCACTCAGTTGTTAAAATTGGGCTTTTTATTTTCTTAAATCATTGTAGATTTTGAAACTAATATTATTGCATTTTCTTTCTTTAAGGTGATGATTTTAACTCTCACACTGAGGCTTTATACTTGTCAACTGTCACAGTTTCAAGAGACAGTGGGAGTGTGGTTCTGTGAAAATTCTTCATCTTACATGCCATAATTTGCACTTTTTCTATCTGTTTTTGGGGACGTCAGAAGAAAATTACAGCACTTTAGCCTTGGGATAAACAGTGAACTCATGGGGATGTATTTGCACTTCAGTGATGGAAAGCTATGCCTCCTCAGATACCACATCTTCTTGAAGTTACTGGGAACTACACTGTCATGAAATGTGGTTTACCACTGTGGAGAGGTCATCTGAGTGCCTTTGACACACTTTATTTTTGGACTTACTTTTGTTCAAGGGATTTTTGTTTAAGAATACCTTTATTAAGTTCCAGTCTCAGGAACAGTGCTTGGATTCAAACATCTTGTGGAATTTGAATAAAATCTGTAAATACTATCTTATGTCAAATACCTTTCAGGTGGAAACATCCTTACATGCCCATATCCCATTTCCAAATTTTCTAACACATTAAACTGGATATCACTACAAGTGCTCACTATCATTGCAACATCTAGAAGATAATTCATATCACAAGAGCAATAAGATGTTGAAATTAAATCAAAGGAGAGACAAAAAAAATACCAAAACCAGCAATAAATCAACATTATGTTGCGTAAGAGAATTTTCATGTCTATAAAACACCTCACAAGTAAGTCAGGCAAAAAAACATGAACTGTGATACTATACTACATTACAGTAAAAAGTTTCAAATTTGAAGTCATTATTCCACAGAATTTTCTTTAGGAGGAATTTGGAAGCAAAATCAAAATAAAGCTCAGACAGATTTCTGCACTGGTTATTTTTAAACAGTAAGTAGTTTTGCCTCTGTTCAGAGGAAGAAGTGAGTCTTTTCCATGCCAGTCTGCTTTACTTCCTAATACTGAAAGGTCACATTTGGGAAAATATCCAAAATGAAACAACTTTGCATCTTAGATAGTCATGAGATAGTGAAGCAAGGGCACTAGCTAAGATCTGTCATATTATTTTGAAAGACCAGTGGCTTTGGTAAGCTGTCTTTTCTACTAAGATAGATGTAACAAGATTGAAGAAAGGTGTTCCCACGAGAGCTACTTCTGTCATGATTTTGCTCTTAGAAAAGCTCCACTGAATAAAGTTTTTTCATAGCACTTGCTCTGAATTTGGATGGAAGCTGCTTCTCCAGTGGCATTTTGCAGTTATTTACTCCACAAAAAGTGGACCGACAGTGCTGCTATGAGACCAGAACATCAGCATTCATCCTCTCTTGTTTCATCAGGACAGGTGATTTTAAAAAGCAGGACTGCCATTGATTTTACTTGTGGAAAACTAATTTCTCTCTGACATTATCTGTAATTTAATACCTATGTATTGAGCCTTTAATTGCCCATTCGTAGTCACTGGATTCAGCTGAGACAAATCTGCACTAGGCTTGCTATGTCCTATATCCTTGCTGACATGGCAAATCAAGCAGATGTCAGAGAATCAGAGGCAGCTTCTTGAAACATTGGCTAGCTTAATATGGAATAGCAGCTCGGGAACAGCCCTGGCTTGCACCATTTAGCAACATTTAAGGGTCAGTGCATAAGGTTAAGCAATTTCTCTGTGTTCCAGATTTGTACTCAGCTGGTAACTATGAGCCCTTGCCCTTCTGTCAGCCACAGCAAAATCTAAACCGCTCTGTTCCTGGAAAGAGTTAATTTTGCATTTTTCTAATTCTTTTCTCCTCGTGAAAATGAAATAGAAGTAATTAAAATTGAATTTATGTGGATGAACATAAATAGCACACAGCAGTCTTTGCAGTTAGACTATGCTAATTATCATTGCTCCTTACTGAAATGGAAGTCATCCTGTCATTATCTTATACTGGTGAGTAAATGCTGCCTTGGTGTGGGCAGCAATAAACAAGTGTGGGTAGCATTTCCTGCCTGTTTGACTGGCATAGCAGATGCTACCCTGGTTTCCCTCTTACTGGATTGTACACTCAAAGGTTTCACCTAGCATCCCTAGGCAGAGGCAACTCAGTTTTCCACAACACTCCTGTGCTCTATCCATTCTGTTTCATTATGAATGGAACAATAGCACTGTTTAGGGCAATAACTGTAAGAATATCTAGAAATGCATTTTGGCTCACAAGTTTCTATTTTCACCAGATCTTGCTGGATGCTTAGTAAGCTGACTGAGTATGTGAAAGTTAGCTTGTCAGCAGCTTGGCCAGTCTATATATGTCTGTGAATTCATGCAAGACTTGTCTTTTACTGTAAACCATTGAACATATGATACGTGCGTGATATGATGAGTTTCTGTTCTTTCTGCTTCACCTACTATTTTACATGCTGTTACCTTCAAACAGCTGAAGTTTTCACATACAGATAAACTGCCTGCAAAATGTTCGAAGGGCGTGCGTTCTGTTTGGGGTGTTCTCTTTGTGTTTTGTTGTTGTTGTTTTGTTTATCTGTTGGGGTTTTTTTAAAAAAATTGTGTTGTTGGGGTTTTTTATTCGTTTGGTGGTGTTGTCACCTTTTTGTTTGTTTTTTTATAGTTTTGAACTTAGCAGTGAGTCAAGAGTTGGACCATTGTTAGACCATAAAACTATTAGGTGTTTTTAGAGTTTGACTTTAAAACTTGTATTGGCAGAGAGGATACCTTGCATGAGATGATTCTGTTACCCTTTATGATATGTACTGCCTCTATTCATCTCCATACATTTGTCTCAACATGCATATCATAAGCAATAACATCTTAGTACCTGAAAAAAGTACAGATTCAACAGAAGTTGGTGGAATGTTTATGTGAAAACGCACAAAGAATCTACTCAGTGGTTTATAGTCACCTAAAACATAGTTCACTGACTTTAATTATGACCATTTTTCAGAAGCAAGCAGAGAAAAAGTTTGTTTTCAATATTTAATTTTTCTGGTATGGCTAAGGAAAACCTGCTTTTCCAATCTGTTGACTTGCTTCACTACGTATGAGTGAGGTACTTGCCATTTTAGTACAGGAGCAACTCACAAACTCAGTGATTAGTCTTTCTCTTCATTCCTCACCTCTGCTACCTACCAGAGATTTCAAGGGCTTACAGTAGGTTCGTTTCAGCTTTTCTACAACTGTAATGTTTTCAGTAGCTGTGAGCTGCAGCTTGGTCTGTCATTAAGAGAACAGAACAGAATAAGATTAGCTGTTTGTACTAAGTTCGCTTTCATAGTGGCAGCAGCCTGAACCCATACAATTTTCTTGATTCCCAATACCACAGACATGTCTGAAAGCAACAGTTAACATCAAGGTTTCCCTAACATCTCAGGTAAAAGACAAGTGCATGAGATATTTCTAACAGCCAGTTGAAATGCTTTGAAAGACTGAAGTCTGCGTACTAGAAAACAATCAGCTGACTCTGACTATGGGAGAAACTGGAAATACCTTTTGCAATTTTGGATGTTAGGAAACACCTTTCTTAAGAAATACTGAAGTTATCTTTTCTTACAGAATTTCTTCTTTCATCTGACAAAACCATATTGTTTGCCACAAAAACTGGTCTCTACCTACTCCACAAAATAATTACAGAAAAAGGTTTCACAAACCATCTCTATACAGTAAAGGGTCACTGTTACAGGAATAAGTCTAACTTCAAGCTTGTCTTTTCCTTCTGTGGGGATGGGGATCAACTAAGCGACCTCAGAAGTCCCTTCTAACCCAAAATGATCTTTGATTGTAAATTTGCTGCTCAAATTAAATTCCATATCCTTTGCAATTATCTGGCTTTGCTTTTTACTCTGATGTACATGTGGCCTGAAAGTACAGACCCAGATCAATGATTACAGTCCGGTTCAACCAGATATCCTGGTTCTCCTCACCATATTGTCAATCGTGCTATGTAATACTTTTTTATAGCTAGTGTGTTAATATTTCACTCAAAATCAATATGCAGCCATATGGTAAAACGTTAGCTGAAACAGTTAAGGGCACTGTGCAAATATTGTTAAACGCTGATTTTAAAGAACTGTTGAGTTTACTTTTGGTTTTTTTCACTGTGTTTTTTCAGCAGCTAATGTTTGTTTACTCACAAGCACATTTCTTAATGGGGTTTTCCAAGGGAGAAGTGAAACATCTTTCATGAAGAGGCTGTGTTAAAAACCATTTTACATAAAGAATGATGCAGTAGAAATTTGCCGAATGGGTTTAAGCTCATTCCTTACGAGTGTTTTTCAAGCAGTAGGGTAAGGTAACTCTCAGCTGGTGAAGGTGGGGCATCTATCTAGTCAGAAATTTGGGGTTCTAACCACAACATTAGCAACTAATCACAAAATCAGGAAGAGAATTTCTGTGGTACTGGACAACAGTATTTGTGTATGAAATCAACTTCTTTTTTCAGGTGATACAATAAACATACTCTTTACAGAAGTAAAATAGATAATTTTCAGTCTTAATTATGCAAACCTGGCAAAACAGAGGCTAGGTATCAGTGAATAGATGTATGAACTTGAGAAAGTTGCTGAGAAAGGAGAAGCTGTTGGTGAGAATAGGGAACAGGAGAAGGTCAACAATTTTTTCTTTCAAGAGGGACACAAAATGTTTGTGACAACAATAAAGTCAGATGAAGCACTGTGAGCTCAAAGAACTTCCCAGTTCATATAAGAAGATATAACTACTGAGCCATGTTTCTGTATGTTCCAAAAATATTGCAGTCCTAGTGCACAGATCTGCCTCAGACTGGTAGGAAAACTGAGAGAGCAAGACAGATGAAAATTTATTGAGCAGAAGCACCATATTTAGACCTCAGTGCAAAGTCTTTGATTTTTTCTATGCTTGCCATGCATGTACTTCACGGTCCTAAAGAGTTATGAACTAAAATGCAAGCCACAGAGGGTAGACCTTTCTGAGATACTGGGGAAGATGCCAGAATTTAGACCCTGCTTCTAGACTAGTTAAATGCTCAAAACCAGGCGCAGAATCTAACTCACCACACCTAAGAGATGAAGAATCTGGTGAATTCCCATCTGTGAAGCTTATTTAAATGAAATTTCACAGATATAGATGATGATTAGTATATGTTGTGAGTCGAAATGATTTCTACTGTCCCATACATCCTTCTCTTAATGTAAGTTTTAACAGTTTAACTTCAGAAGAGACTACTCACTCCATTGTTTTAATTGCCACTATGTTAGAGTGTATAAAGGACTGCTTGGGTCCTTTATAAAAAGTCCCAAACTTCATTTCTACAAAGTTGTTCAGTTTTCTGAAATGGCTGAGCAAGAGATGTGTCCATGGTCATAGGTATAGGTGGAAAACATCATATCTGCTTAATTATTATTTTGCTAACTTAAATATAACTGATACAATATTGCCTCAATAAACAGTGCACTATACTTATAGCTATGCATACTTTGCAGCAAGTAATTCTGATTAAGGTATTTTAGTCTAATTATCATTATCATCAATAATGAAAAAGAAATAATTTCTTTATATAAGTATATTTGGTTTGCCATTTTTAATCATTCAGGACAAAGTCATATAAAGGCTCAAGTACACCTATGTAAACCTTTAATTGTAAAGGATTAAGAATAAAGTGTAAAATATAAAATAAATGTAAAGAAGTAAACATAATATAAAGTAATAAACTGTTGACCAGGTCTGGGGCTAAGATTGAATCCAGCACACCAAGACTCCACTCTGAGAAGGAATTTGGAAAGCATATATATCCTTTCTGAACTGAAAGGAAGGTCTCCTTGATCAACCTTGTGCAAAGATTTAATTCTGCTCATAACAGGTACCCTGTCAGCAACAGCATATATGACTTAGCTGCAGTTCTGGGCTACACTTATAACACACTCCTTGATATGTTATTTCAAAGTATAATCATAACAGATTATTAAACTTCCTGTTTCCCAGCCTGCATAGTCTTTCTTCTTGTCGTTGTCCTTTGTATAATACTTGAGTACTCCTTGGATTTTGCCTGCCTGTCCAAGTGAAGATAGGATTGTTGATAAGTAAGTTCTCTCACAAAGGTTATTGGAGCAATAGCCCACCAGAATCGAAAGGAATTGTTCAGAAGACAATAGTGGCAGGGAGACAAAGGTATAAAGTGGCTGTATGTTAAATGCACTGTAGTGATTAGACTTCTAGAGAGTTTGAGAGAAGAGAGGGCCAGAAGAAGCTTTATAGTGAAAGAACTAGTGCAAAACATCTACAGCTAGAGCTCAGTAAGTTTATGAAAGGAATTTTATGCCGTGAGTCTTGTGACATTGGGATCCTGGATGTGACAATAAAGACACCTTCAATTCTGCGCCTCTGTTTTAAAGATCACAGAAACCCTCTTTAACACAACCTGAGGTATATACCTTTGAGGACACCATCCCTCCTGGAGCTGGAATTTTGAGACACTGTTTCTTCCTCTGGCATTTCATAGGTTAGGACAATAGGAT
The DNA here is from genome assembly GCF_009819885.2 of Catharus ustulatus. NCBI lineage: Eukaryota > Metazoa > Chordata > Aves > Passeriformes > Turdidae > Catharus > Catharus ustulatus. Next base: position 28,387,119 of record NC_046262.2, read on the forward strand.
AAGGTTGGGCTTGTTATCCTCCAAAACCTGGTACCTGTAGATCTCGGTGCTGCAAACTGTGTTTTGATATATTTACAGAAGCACACTGATGTACAGCAGACTATTCTACAGCAAATATCCTTGAAAGCAGGGATACCTACTTTCATAAAGCGACTGCCCGAAGAACAGGACATACACCCCCACCATCACAGTACTGTATTTATTCGAACTTTGGGAAACAGTTGCAGGTAAAAGTAGCAGGAAAATAGCTGACTATGTTTCTGAAAAAGAGAGATTAACTACATTGATAACTCAGATGGCTGCTTTCAGAAGGAACAAGGTGGTCTATTTTGGCCCTATTTTCTATCCTCGGTGTGAGTTCTCCTAAGAAGACTTGAGAAAGGGACTACTTTTTTGTACTGAATCTTGCTATTTGTCATCTGATCTATTTCACAAGAAGTAAGAACTTCCTTAGAAAGGGATTTAATTATCTGACTTCATGTTTTTTAATTGAAGCATCAACACAGTGTCTCCTATCTGATAATCTAAAAATGTTTTCCAAATATCTTTTACTGATGGAGAAGGTAAGTATGTACCTTAATAAAAACAGACTGAAGGACATCTCTGAATTTTCACTACAATCCTCATGTAACTAGTTTTACTATCCTTGCAAGGTAAACTGTCAGTGAGCTGCAAGACCAGGGCTGCTCCATGAGGGGCTATGGACTAAGAAAAGAGGGCAACCTCAGCACCACATCCTCCCCAGCAGGGTTTAACACCAAGGTTAAGCAGGATGAGGGTTGGTGACACATATCTAAACAACCCTTTCTCAGTCAAAGTGATTGAGTGAAGTTCAAGTCCCGCCCAGGAGACCTGGTTGAGCACAGTCAGCCAGGCCTGGACACAGGACAATCTACAGCATGCACCAATGGCCCAGTCACGAAAAGCAGTAAGTGAGGAAGACAGGGGACAAGGCTGGGCACAGATCTACCTACAGCTCAGCTCAGGCAATGCTTGGGTGCCTGGGCATGAACTTAAAGGGGTGTTTATGGGCCCATGGGAAGCATTGAGGCTCGCCAGTGAGGCTGGCCAGGGTAGCAAAAGCCCTCTGTTAGACATATCCACCCAACAATGAGGAGTCCATTGCCCTCTATAAGACATCCTGTGTTCAATATTTCTACTTTTAATAGCAATAATTTTTGTACTAGAGTAGGATGTCCCCTGCAAGTCCTACTTTTAAAACAGCCACTTATGGAGTAACTATGCTACTTCTGCTTTAACTGTAGTATTTAACCACTGCCCTGCATATGGCTATTTTTAAATATTAAACGGTTTGGAGTTTCTTTTGCAATAAAGAAACACAGATGTTCAAATATATTTATTCACAATCACATCACATCTAAATGTCTGTTAACAAAAGCTGAGTCAGTTAATTTCCAGTTGTTCTTCATTGCACAGCAGCACTATTTTTTCCTTGTGAAATTCATAACAGTTTGAGTTCTCAGCAGATTTGGAAAACTCTCAGCAGAAATACAGCTGACATGCACCCACTCAAGATATTTTTGTTTTTCTGAAAGTATTAATCAAGGAAAAAACCTTGTCCCAGCTCCTCTTACAGCTAAGTTCTGCTGAACTGACCACAATGTGTTGACAGATCTTATCTCAATTTAGGAGGACTGGTTATACACTTTATCTACCTACTATCTTTTTTTTCAAAATAAACTTGGTTATATCTAAGGAAATGTCATCTGACATCTGTTTCTGACACATACATAGTGTGACTTTGCAATTTTCCTGCTTCTCACAAGTCAGCAGACCAAAGACTGGTAGGGCTGATAATGCAAGAGCAAGTTCTAGAGATCTTTTTTGCAGAAGTTCTGTCTTTACTGAATAATCACACTTAGGCAAGACCTTCCAATTGAAAGATAGTATTATACAAGGTAGCAAAGAGTACAGAGCCAAGTGATTTTCAGCTAAATAAATCATCAGCACAGTTACCACAGACCTATTACCAACTAGAGTAATGGAGAACTATAAAAAGTATCTCATAAGATCTCACCAACTAAAGAAAAAAACCAACAAAACCAAACCACAAAGTGCAAGAGCAAGGCAAGTACCATTAAAAAAAGAAAATGTTGATAATAACTATGATACCTTCCTGCATCATCTCCACCACCCCAACAGGGAATACATTGCTAAAATTCTGAAACAAGTTTGACTAAGGCACCTGAGGACGTGAAAATAGTTAAGTACCTAAGCAAACTGTGCTGATACGCAGTTATTTAACTGCTGTGCTGGCATACTGCGTGTCTCAAACAGCTACAGGATTCTAATGGGGGTCTTCAATCAGGAATTTGATAGTTAAATTAGTAAAGGTTTTCAGTCCCATTTGCTGGCTGGTTCTTCTCCTCTCCTGCTGCCCTCCTCTGTATATTTCATATTTCAAATTTCTCTTGAGCAGTATGTGCCAATAACCACAGGAGAAAAAAAAATAGAAATGAAAACATATTTGTTAACATTTTTACCTATATAACTAACACCAAGTCAGAGCACCACTGTGAGGTTGATGCTTCAAATAATCCCTTTCTTGCCAGTAAGTCTCCACAGACTTTATTTTACTAATACAGAGATGCAAGTATTTTATGATATTTGACTAAGATGCCATTTCAAGTCAGAATTTATAAATACAACCAGACAAGCTGCCTGATGGCCAGGCATCATGCTCTGTACATGGATGTTGGGGGCATGTGAGGGCTGTTTCTGTATGTCATGAGAAATACAGCTCAAGTTGCTTCTCATAGGAAACAGTGAAGGAAAACAATATCACTGAGAAATCTGGTTATCTTTCTTCTTTTAAAAAAAAAAAGCTGTGTTGTTTCTTCTTTTTAAGAATATTTGCTGTGCACTAGCAGGACTGCGTGCATGCTAGCACGCACTTTGTAATAAGAGAAATTTGGAATTTAGGTCTGGTGCTCCTACATTTTTAATGACACCTAGCCCTGGTCAAAGAGAGCAAACAGTGCTATTGATATGGTGAGACGTGTTTTACCCATCATGTATATCTTGAAACACCCGATGGCCAGTATTTCCACTGGGTTTGTCAGTATTGAAATTATAATGTCCTGTTCTTGGTGCAAAATCTTGTATTACTGCACCTCCACTATTTTACTGGCAGAAGCTGAGGTTTCAGCTCCTTCATTCCAATTTGCATGTCACATTTGGAAATTTCTCGAGACGTTTGCAACAAAGCACAGGACTCTACCTGTAACATGGGAATTTCAGTTTGCTGCCTCACCAAGAGAAATATTATTTTGGAATTTACTTCTTAGTGGGAATAGAAGAAAGGAGGGATGAAATCTCAGTATTTCAACAACTATATAAAAGTCTCATAAATCCAAGAATGTCACATGACTCCAGACATGCACTCCTTTAAATACAGCTTTTCTCCAGATTTTGCTGAGAAATGGCATACCTGGTTTTCCCACATTTACACAGAACTAAATCCTCAGGGGTGCTGAGCTGTTGCAAGTATCTATGTTCAACAGCAGCTCCAAAACTGAACAGTTGCAGGACTAGATCTGTAAACTTAATTTTTCTACGGACTTCAGTTATGAATGTCCTGTGCTTGCTACAAGCCTTGCAAGTTGATAAAGCAAGGTTTCAAGACCAGTGCCTGTGTGCCTTCTCATAAGCTCTCAGATGTCTGTCAGAGGAATTAAACAAAAAATAAAATTTTGCAAATCCATCCATTAAAAAGTAATTTGTAATTGGTGAGTCACTGAGGTTCTGTTTTTTAAATTTCAACAGATATGAATTAGAATTCTATTAGTACAAGGTTGCAGTATAAAATAGATACTCCATCAAAGAACAAAACATATCATTTTGAAATGTGTTGCCTGAATAAAAGCTGAAGCAGGCTCATTGGATACTGTGATTGAAGGATTAAAATTTTACCCCATTTAATGCTGGGGAATGCTTGTGAATTATATATTATGCATTTCAAATGGAGGCATCACAGGAATGACAGTGATTTTCGTTCTAGGCATTTTGATTTTTAACCTTTAGGAAATCTTGTCCACGCTCACCAAGTAACAATACATACTGGCTGATTAACTGATTTTGGAAAAAGTAAAAAAATGGTAATAAAACACATACCTGCAATGAAAACACACCGATTTAGTCCTTCTATTGATTTAGTACCTAACCAAATGCCAAGCTTCACTGGATACTCCCTAGGTATTATACTGGAAAGGACAGTGAATACCAGTTCTTGTTCATATCATCCAGTTTGATAGATTTTGCAATGTTTCCCCCTTATCTCTTCCTTCTGGGCCTCCTATGCAAACAGACACTGCACTCACACAAGAATGGACACACAGGTGGCCTGATCCTGTTCCTCCTCTCTGGCTGATCAACAGCAACACATATACAGGCCCTCACCCATGTACGTCAAATATATGTTCACATTTGCAGTCCTTTTCATGTGATGTACAATAATTTTTCACATTCTTTTTGATGAATTTAACCCTTGGTCAGATTCTACTCAGCAGCCTGCAGTCCTGAGGACTTTAACCATTTCTTGTTGCCCTTTTTTGACATCAAAAGGTCAGAATAGCCTACTAGGTTCATGTGACAAGACCACTTTGAACTTACTGACAAAATACTGTTCTTATTACCATCAGTAAAGTAATATCGAGCTGGCATCTGTTAGGGCAAAACATCAGTGACTAAAAAGTGTTTAAAAGCTGATACTGTAGCTGTAGTTCAGGAGTGCATGCTTCACTGATTTTAACTTGTAAATAAGAACTTCTTAGTACAGTATGCCACAGTACAAAGTACACAGCTAAACAGTTTAACCTATTTACATACTACTGAAGCCAATGTGAGTTGCTAAGGCACTTAAAGCACATGGTTGCTAAATGAGTCTTCTGACTAAACATCCTCCTGTGCCTGCATCTGACATCTGTAAGACATACATTTCCTGTCACAGAGATAATTTCAATATTCATGGTTGGTCAGAATTTTTCACTGACCTACATAAGCAAAACAGAAAAATAGCCCTTAATATAAAAGTACAGTATTCTTAATAAAATCTGATAGATACTCTTAATGAGACTGTAAGCCAGTCACTCCAAGACCTGGGTTCCCCACGTTTTCTTAAGAACAACCGGGGCTATGTTTCATCATATAATGCCTAAAGAGATGAGTAATGGAAAGTTTTTTGCATATCCTTACTATAACTAAGTAATAACCCAAGTCATAAAGCAGTATCCAAACTGGAAAACTAGCATCCAATGATAAATAACAGTTACCAAAACAAGTAATTTTATATTTTGTTCTGCCAGCATTTCAACCAGTTTGCTTCCCAGTTAATATCTTTGTGGGTATGGTCTACAGAAGCTGAAATCCTCCTCTATTTTTTTTTTTTTTATTAACTGGAAATGAGAGCTTTGATTACAATTACAAAAATATGTATTTAACTCTGTCAAGGAACTGCTGAAAAGCTAGCATGACTCAGTGACTGAAAAAATGTGACTACTGCAGTATAGCCTAAAAGCAGAAGTTCATATAACACTTCTCCTTTATACTTTGCTCTTCTGAAGCCGATTTAAATCTCCTGAAGAAAAAGCTCTACAGCTCCACACAGTGTTGATTTACCAACATCAAACCTCTGATCAGGCTACAGAAAATCTACAGATTTTTCTAAATGTGGATAAAGTCAACCAACTTTCTATAATTTTTCAAGTGCATTCTTATTTAATAGTTTTATTTTTCATTTAGGTTATTTAATATTTGTCAGGTTGATCTAGGAATATAACTGACAGTATTTACTGGGGCTTTTTGTGCCTATTTTCAGCTAGTTCCGATGCTACATCTTTTCCGACTTCAGATCTCCAGTTTCTGCAGAAGCACAAGCTTCTGCTTGACAAAAACATCAAATCTGTATCTTTAAATAATTTACATACTTTTGTGTGGTGATGCACATATTCTTAATAAGATTTTAGGAACAAAGACATCGATGACATCTTCAAAACCACAAATATGTCCCTGCACAGTCTCAGACTAGAAGACAGAACTCTTGGTGTGTAACTGTCCTCATTGCTCTGAGCCTTATAATTGGAAAACATTGCCTAATGTGTAGGGTACAGTCAGGAATGAAAGCAATTTACCACTAAATACAGTAATGAAAAGGCTTTATTTTATCTGATATTTTTGCACTGAAAGGGTTACCATTTAATCAATGATGATTTGGAATGAGCAATCAATTTCCATGTAATTTACCAAGAAAGAAATTATTTCCAAGTTCCGTCCTGCAGCTGGAAGGTACTTTATGCCATAATACACAGACTATTAACAAATAGGTGCAAAAGAAAAAACTCAAAATAATTTCATTTACATTGACTTCTATAGGAAACAGCTCAAAATATGATGCCTTCTCAGACAATGACAATTTCCATTTTATTTGCAGTTGTCTTTTAGGGCTGTTTAGACAGCTTTATTTCAGTTCTATTTCAACTTGGCTGAAAATGACACAAGGCCCTTACAAAAAAGTTTATTTTATTTTGCTCAGAACTCTGTATAGCTGTAACGCAAAACCAGTAAGAAACCAGGTTCTTGAAAGAAGCATGTAATTTGAACGCCATTTTATAAATCACTTAAGAGCACTCTTGTGTATGTTTCCAAGCAGCTTGGGAATAAAATTCCAAAGTTCAGATCATGCTCTGCTAGGAAAATATTTTAAAAGAACCACCTCAACCACTAAAAACAGATAACCAAGACAGAATGGAGCTACTACAGCTCTCTCTACTTACCATGAAAAAAGCCTGCAGAGGGCACTGCTAAACACTGTCTGCATCTTAACATCCTTTTAGATGTTATTTAATACACATCTCAGTCCAAATAATGCCTACAATGAAGAGACACAGAAGACAAGATAAGGTTAATATCCACTAACATTATAAAAGAAAATCCCAATGTTTTCTTTCTTCCTTTTACTGTTCCTTATATCTGCTCAAGAAGAAACCTGTGGATGTGTTTTACATCCTGTCACTCTGCCTCTTGGATACAGACTGCGTTCCATGCTGCAGAGGATGTGCAACAGACTGCCTGAACAGACTCCCGTCCCCAGTATCTGTTGTCCTTTACTGTTCACCTTCAGACTGAAAACAATCAAATTCATCAACAGAGCTGAGGCATGATCTGTTACAGGTAACACTGTATTTACACATGTGCTATGGATAACATGTGCGGATATAATATGTATAGCAATGTAATTCAAGTGCATTTCCTTTGAAATTCAGATTATACAATAAAGCAGATGTTCACAAAATTTCAGAAACACCTAGTATAACCAGTAATTTAAATGTATAATATATGACAAATCTAGGCCATCCTATCTACCAAAGCTTCCATATGCAATAGCTCCTCTGTCTCCAACTCTTTAGTCTGCAGCTCCCATACCCGTCTAATACACTCTAACATTTCTGTGTAGCCCGTACTTAACGCAGATGGTGTTATATGGTAAAAACACGCAGTTATCACCCAAAAAAAGTTTCATCAATTTCTTTCCACACATGGCAGCTTGCATGGTTTGTTGGTCAGTTTGTTTACAGTGAATATGTCTTTCCAGTACTGGTTCATACTCAAAGTTATGTTAGTAAATGTACACCAGAGTCACTTAGCTCCTTCTACAATCCCCTTTTTCTCTTGGAAAGTAATATATAGTTTATAAACTCTTTATTGAATAGCATGACCCAATCCAATTAAATGATTTGCAGTTAAGTTGGTGCTTTGCATAGAAGGCAGCACTGGGTGTTTCAGAATCTAAAATAATTTAATTATTTTCTAAAGCTGAGATTTCAAAATGATCTGTGATTCTAGATGTTTTGTCTTCCTAGTATCAAATATCAAAGGAATGCAGTTCTCTAGACACATTCAGAAACCACAATGGCTTTTGGCAAAGTAATTGTGTGTACAAAGCAAATGCTTCAGTGATAAGCTATACATGAAACTAAGAACATATTCACCAGTCACCGAAACCCAGATAATGAAGCCTGAAAGAACAGACTGTATTTCTAAGGATATTTTTACTGGTGTAGAAGATTTTTTTAAAACACCCTCCTCCACTGAATTTACAGCAGTTACGAAAACCAAATTTAAGTCCTCAGGCTGTATAATCTGAAGAATCCAGATTTTCTGCAAATGTTGTGTTAGCTATGTTAAATCTGATAGACCATGGTTTTGGCATTCCAAAACTTTGAAATACTTATTTCCCTTTTAATCTGGCTTTATATATTGCTATGGCTGTTAATGCATGCAATGAGCTCTGTCATGATTTCTCTTTCTATTTTCTCAGAGATAAACAAAAGAAAGTGCTTTGAGCCCAAATTTATTTGATTTCTAATCTAACTACATCACAACCACAACTTTATCCACTCTAAAATTCACTAGTAAACTTTTAAATTTTAGCAAATTTTAGCTTTGGGTTCTTGAATGCTTGGTGAAAGCCACTTTTCAATAATACATACATTTAAGAAATTTAGAATACAATTTTTGTAACTTGTTTGGTTTACCCACTGGGAAAAAAAACCCAAAACAAAACGTTATTGCAATACAATGTTGAATTGTGGGTGGAAACTGGGTTCTAAAACTACTGGTTTATACTGCTGGTAACACAAACAGTTCAGTCAAAAACTGAAATGCTATCATCTGATGTGTGCAAAATACACTATAAAATGGATGGTGGTATATAACATATAGTCAGAGAATGATCTGAAACCAATCATTATTAATTATATTAATTTATAAATTATTAAATGGTAAATAATATTGCCAAATAAATGTTTGACCATCTGTGAGTGACTGATTGCTAGAAAAATCAGGTAGAATTTATCTAATTCATTAGTTGCACTTTCTTAGCTCAGAATTAGAGCTGAACTCTAATTTTACTGTATTTAGATGTAGTTGGGTACAGTAAACAACTTTGAAAACTGTCATAAAATAAATTTAAAATTAGGATTAACAATTCTGCTCCAGAATTGTTTTTGTCCCAGTACTTCAGGCCATCTACTGTACCCAAGCAAAAATTGGTGCATTTAGTAACAGTATAATAAACTATTCTTCCCCTTCTTCCTAACAGCCTCTTCACAGGAATATTCTTTCCAGCTCTCTCAGCTGAATTCAGAAATTGTCTGAAACAATCCATGATTTTATTCTTTACCCACTAGAGGCAACTAATTGGTACCAGCCTTAGCATCTAATCTTTGTTGTTTTCTTCCTTTTACTTCTAAAATATGTAATATTTTCTTGTGGTGTTACAAGAGGTCAATTCCCTTTTACTGGGCTCATTTTGGACTGTCAGGGGTTTTTCAAAATTTCTGATATTATTATTTTGATACTTCATTACATTTCATCTTTAAGGATGGTAACAACCATTATAATTCACCATCTGAGAACACTTCTGTGGATGGTCTGTGGGAAAATGATTTTAGTATTTGTCCTACTTTGTCCTATTTATCTGGAACTGTTCTCAATGTAAATGAGAACCATTTTGTGGGTCAGTGGATGACTAACAACATGGGTAGTTTAAATAACAGGCTAGTCTATGGAAATCTTCACACTTCATCAGCAGAAAGCTGCAAGGTTTAAGACTCATTTGTGCCACAGCCAGTTTTACAAAGTGAAGATGACTTAATGAAGACATTTTAATGTATATAACACAGATGCTTACTCATTGTCACACACTGTGTTTTAGTTGACACAATGCCTGCATGTGTAAGTAGCATGGCAAAAACTTTGACACTGACTCTGATAATGCCTCACTAACAGTCTTTCTGTGAGTTTTCTTCTTTTACTTTGAGCTATGCTGCTACTAGTGACAATAGTGGGGGGAAGAGTAATTATTCTTTTTAAATTTAACATGCAGGAACTGACACTGTCACTGCTCACACAAGGGCTGCAGACACATTAGGTGAGTGCACAGTTTGAATTACAACTCAGGGCAACAGCTGCATATCAACACCAGGATTCTTAACAGAGGAAACTATGCAGAACAGCTAACCTTGTCCAACATTTTCATTCCCCATCTGCTTTGCCATCAGCAGTGTCTCCTCCTTCCTTTCACTAACCTGCTAATATCCAAACTTACATACCTAGGCTTATGACATTTCAACGTCCCTGGATGTTCCCACAGCTCCACATGACCTCTTCTTTTCCAGGACGCAACAATATCAGGGGTGCAGTTTCCAAAACAACATGACTGTCACTGAATAGGCAGCTGCAATCATGACTTATTTCCAACTTGGTGAAGTTGACGACAACTGACAAGTGGATATTTGTGAATAAAGAGCTTTCATAATTCTATTGAGCTTTGTTATCATTATGTTGCCACTATCTCCTGTAATTGTGCCTTGGTAGCCACTGACAGAGCTGTTCAAGAAACCCTCTGAACCTGGTCTACTGCACACATTTAATTTCTACACAACTTTTGCATCCTGAAGTATTATGAGTTCCATACCACAACACTCAAAACCACTTTTCTAGTCAAGTACAAGCAGCCTTTTATTAGAAAAAGTCTATCACTACTGATTTACCATTCTAGGCATTTAGATTATTTCTTGATTCAGTCTACAAAAATGTACCAAAAGCGTTACCTACTTTGGATCACTCACTTGTGTGAGGAATCTGGTAATCACACTTTCAACAACATACTGCCATTGTCATTTTCTCAAATTTCAAATACGTGCCTCATGTCTTTCCACACAGAAAAGAACAATAGCAGCAATCCAAAAATTGCAAAAGCTTGTCTCTACTTTTTGCACTATGTACAGTTACCAAAAAATCCTACCATATAGTTGTTATTAAAAGCAGTAGCTGTTTCCTTCATTAATTAATGCTGGTCTCAGCACAAAACCTCACATTGGTCCACACACAGGAATAGCATGATCTGGAAATATGTTTGCTTTTTACACAAACATTGTAGGATGCTGCAGCATTAACTAAGGAAGCTACAAACAAGTATGAAAAACATGCAGATCTCTTACTAACAGGTTTCATGGAATTTCTTTGACAAATTTCTCCTTACTTTCAAGTCAAATGAACTTGGCTAAATGGAATTAATCAGAAGAAGGATGATTCTATAGTTTTAAGTACTCTTCAGTGTGCATTTTGAACCATTTATTTCATAATCTGAGGAATAGAAGGAGAGTCAGCAAAATGAGATGATGCCATACCCCTAACAAAACTTCCATTTACTAATTTAGAAGGCTAGCAGATCAAGGATTCAGAGAAGACTAAAGCAAGGACAGTATTTGTAGCATAAAGCACTGGCTGGCATATATTTGAGAGTGGTGAATTTGATTTTAAGGCATTTCCAGCTTGCCCAGTTAAAAGCCCGAGGTATGAAACATCTGGGTATTTTGTTCTTTTATTACTGTTTTCTTTTCCAGGTTATGTTATGGTTTTGTTAGAATTCAAATATATGTGTCCTCTTAACTAATTTCTTTTTTTGTGTTTCTGTTCAGATGAAAATATTTCAGGTGGAAAATGGTTTTCATACGGTAACAAAAATTCATATGGTAACATAACCAGAAAGCTGCTGGGTGTGCAGAAAACCTATGTTCTTCGAAGAGCACTGGGTAATCTGTATGCAGTGAGACCTGTTACCAGACAGCTCATTCCAGACAAACTCCTCTAACAGGCAGTGTGAGGGACTGGTTCATAAAACTCTCCTGATTATTTCCACCAATAGCAATTTCTCTCCAACAGAGGCACTGCCCTTGCTTGAAACGACACAGAGATCTTACCCTTGGTTCTCTTCTATTTCCTTTTATTTTAGTTACAGGAAAAGACTAACAAGCCTCATTTACCACCTCTATAGCTACAGCTTCAGTTTCTACTTTTCATCCTTCACACCACGCACTCCTGTTCTCACCAGCAGGACAGAGTAGTGTCTTTTATTCTCAGTACGTGAATAAAAGCATTTGGGCAATGATGAAAACAAGATTTAACAGGTAAAAATAACCCAGTGTGGATCCTTGATCCAACTCATCAATTGATAGAGACGTTTGTGGCAGCACCTGTCAGAAACCTGATGCCAAAACCAAGACGCAGCACACTCACTGTGTGAGGAAATGTGCCCTGCGCTCACGTTGTCCCCTAAACCACCTCAGCGGCAATGTTCACACGGGAGACTCACGAGGCTTTTTCACATGGATTTCATCATAGAAACATAGAATGGCCTGGGTCAGAAGGAACTTGAAAATTCATCTGGTTGCAAGCCCCCTGCCACGGGCAGGAGCACCTTCCACTAGGCCAGGCTGTTCAGAGCCCCATCCAACCCGAACACTTCCAGGGATGGGGCATCTACAACTTCTCGGGGCAACCTGTGCCAGGGCCTCATAGCCCTGAAAGCAAATAACTTCCTCCTCAGACCAACTCTAAACCCACTCTCCTTAAGTCTGAATCCACTCCTCCTTATCCTGCCACCCCCAGCTATGTCCCCACCGTTCGGCTTCCCTCCCTTTCCCGTTCGTCCCCACACTCCAGCACCCCCTCAGCCCCGACCCCAGACGCGCCTCTTCCACCCGGACCAGTGACGATTGTTATATGACGTCATTTCCGTTCGCTCGGGGCCCGCCGCCACCGTCCCTCGGGGCCTCGGACAGCGGAGCGAGGGGAGGAGGAGAAGAAGAAGGAGGAGGAGGAGGAGGAGGAGGAGGAGGAGGAGGAGGAGGAGGAGGAGGAGGAGCAGGAGCACAAAGAAGAGGCAGAGCACAAAGCAAGAGGAAGAGAAGACGGAGGGGGCGGATCCGAAGAGGAGGAGTGGCGGAAGAAGGAGGAGGAAGAGGAGCGGAAGCGGAAGGGGGAGGAGATGGCGGCGGGGGCCTCAGGGACGGCGACGACACCGATCCGGAGCGCGGGCGGGCGAAACACCCGCGGGAGGGCGGAGCCGCTGCTGCCGCCGTCGCAGCGCCCTGGCACCCACTCGGATCAGTGACTGCCCGGCCGCGTCCCCCTCGCCGCCGCCTCCCGCAGGCCGCCTGGCCCTTGCCCAGCCCGCATCCGCCTCCGCCCCCGGCGGCTGCGGCGCTCCCTCGTCCCCGCACCGGCGGCGACGGCCTCAGCGCTGGGGAGGCCTCAGCCCTCCGTCCCCAGTGGTGCTGAGCCCAGGGGTCCCGTCGGTGTGCGAGTGATTATGCCTGGTCGGCCGCGGACGCTTTATCTCTCCTTCCGCTGATGCCCTGCTGTCCCCCCGCCTAGGCTAGAGCAGGCTGAGCGCCAGCTCCTCTGGAAATCTTCAGCCATGTATTTCCTCAGCGGCTGGCCCAAGAGACTCTTGTGTCCTCTGGAGTCCCTGGAGCAACCGCTTCACATCCAGACGGATCCCCAGAGAGCTTTCTTCGCAGTTTTGTTCCCATCTCAGCTAAGCATCTGGTACTGCAGAGTGAGTATCCGTCGTTTTATAAGCTCTCGGACCTTGCTCTCCCAGCTGTCGTACTAATTTTTTTCTTCTTTCAGAAACGGTTATGAAATTTGATGCTAACTTTACAGAATATTCCAGTATCTGTGAAACTGAGTGGTTAGCCATGATGCTTAGTGATAGCAATATCATCTTAAGAAAATATGCGGCGTCAATCTGCTTGCAGTTAATACGAGTTTTTCCTAAAAAATGAGGTTTCCAAGCAACTTTTTTTTGAGACTGTACGTTCTTGTACTTAACATAATGAGTATTTGTAACAGTGTGGGTTTTTTTGTATATATTTTTACGTTTTGTATGAAAGAATATATGAATATAGGAGATATGAAACACTCTTTGTAAAAGACAGAACAAGTGCTATTACTGCGTGGAATGTTATAGCATAGAAGTTCACAAACTTTTCTTTTTACGGAAAGTTTAAAGGTTTTGTGGCTCTAACAGAAGACTTGGCTCTTACACAGAAATCGTGGCTATTGCATGGAAGGTGCTGGTCTAGCTGTATCTAATTTGAAGCTGTGTCAATAACTGACATTAAGCACCTTGCTTTTAATTCACATTGTATTAGTGTGGTAGCAAAAATGCTGTTTGTCAGTTTGATTTCGTGTAGTCAATTAAAATTGTGATACTGACTTTAAATTTTGATACTGGATCCTTTTAAATACTGCCTAGATTAGACCCTAAATATGTCTATAAATATCTCTAGATCCAGGTGGTTTATGGAGTTCATCTCAGATTACCAGGGAAAAACATCAATCCAGTTTTAGAAAGCTGATCCTGAAAGATGTCAAATGACAGCCATAGCCTTAAAATCTTGTTTTAAGTTATGCACATATTTTTCATCATGTTCTATTTTATTGTGTTCAGTAGGGTGTTTACTAGTTCCTGGCTGGGCTGCTGATGCATTTTTTTAAACCCGGGTATCCAGCTAGCACATAATCAGCCCGGTTACTTTGCTGTGCGAACATCATCATCTGGCCTCTGTTTTCTTAGCGTGTGGCACACAGTGTATATAAAGTGTGTACACTTTATGGTGTAGCTTTTGCCAGTTGTTCAACCTTGTAGTTGTAGTCTATCAACACAGCAGAACTGATCTTTTATGTGGAAAGAGGTAGAAAACAACAGGCTCATGGAATGCTTTTCAAGATGTGCACTGTTGTCTAGAATGTAGTTTACTTTATGGTCTGTTCTCAGGGACAAGGTTCATTAGGTTGCATGCTTGGACTTGTTTTGAAATGTTAAACATTGTATGACTGGCTACAGACAGAGCACTAAAAGAATTCACCTGGTGCAGAAGGATTGACTAAACTCACAGGTCATTAATGTTTTTAAAATAGATTTTGATTCACTTTGTAATGGGGTCTTTTGAGGAAGGTGCCAACTTTGCCAGGCCTGATCACTGACTGATCTTAAACTGAAAAACGTGTTACAGTCTCTTGACCGCTGTGGACAACTGGCTGTTGTCAAAAACCTGGAAGAATAAATGTTTTGTTCAAGGTAATTTTTAAAGAGAATTTCTTGCATTATTTTTATGTGTATAGCTGGGGTCCTGGATGTGGTTTGGTTTTTTTCCCTCCAGGCTTTTCTTTTTTTCAGTTTCTTGTTTGTTTTTGGGGGTGAAGCTTAAAATTGTACATTTCCACATTGACAAATACAATTACTTCGTTCTAGAAAATGTTTTAATTTATCAGAAATATAGTCTTCGGAACAAGGATAAGTTCTAGTCAGGTTGCACTAACTTGACTTCTTGTCACAGAAAAACCTTTAGGCTGGTGTTCTTGTTAAGACTTGTTACTATCTCAGCTATTTATCAAAGGCTTCATTTAAGAATAAGATGATGAGATTGGGAAAGTTCTGTTTTAAAAATTTCAAAAATGGGCTCTTTGAAATGCTTCCAGATGAGTGAGTTTGCATTCAGTATATGTATTTTTAAGGTGACATAGTAATGTTTAAAAGTCTTTTTCAGCTACTGTGCGCTAAGAACTAGTAGAACTGAGGAAAGTAGATACCAAAGTGTGGATTGTTTCCTGTTTTAGAATCAATATAGGTATTAGGACTCAAAACCAGGTAACTGGTGTTGAAAAAATACAGAATTCTGCTAGTGTTTTTGAACCAAAAAGTTCTTGACTGTTTCACATGTTAGAAGAGATGGGATTATGGATAGAGAAGACCAATGAGGTTAATGATTTTCATCATGCACCAATATTGGTGAAAGGTTGTTGAGCACAGCCCCCAGATATGTTGACATTTATTTACTAATTATATGCATGTGCTGCTGTGCTAGTATACACGTTATCAAGCATACACAGCATAATCTAATTTTATTTAATCTGTTTAGAAGGAACCTACATTGGTCACCTAGTCCAACTGGCTTACCAAATCTGGGGGACCAGAAGTTAAATCATGTTATTAAGAACATTGTTCAAATGCTGTTATACACTGTTTCATTCTGGGCATCAGTCGCATCTCTTGTATGCCTGTTCTAGAGTTTTAAAAGGAAGAAAAAAGAATAAGGTAATGCCAAAATGAACACATTTTAAAATTTTTATTTTATTTTCTAGCAGTGCAGAAAATCCCTATTGGATTCTGTTAAATACACCCCACTGTGGAGACCTCTGCTTTAAGCATTTTCCTTAAATCAGAAGTTTTAGGTTTACGTACCATAGATATTTCCTTGACACTGAAGAATCAGCATAACTATGTTCATTCATAGCATGCAAAAACTCGTCACGCATTTTCATTTGGGTACTTTTAAATACTTGGATGCTTGAAATGAGCAACATCAATGAATGATAAAACCTTTCTGAAAATGCTATAATGAGGTAATTGCCGTTTAATAGATTGACTTGTGAACTGAAGATGAAGTTTCACATGGTAACTGTGCAGTCCTGTGTGTCATGATCTTTCTTGCTTGCATCCCTATTTTAATGGAGCTTATGGTGGACTAGTGATGTCATTTTACGGGGCTGTTAAGCTTAATGAGTAAGTAGAAACCTGTTTATTTAGTTGATGAAAGGATCAAAGGAACATTGTAGTTAGCCCTTTGAAAGTGTTACTCCTTTGACAGTGTGGCTTCAATTTTAAATTGGTTTACTTATCTGTAGAATTCTAGAAGTTCACCCCTAAGAGCTCTAGATATTAAGGGTCAAGGTAATGCAGCTAAGGAAGAAGGTGTCGCAGATGAGTGGAGTTCCCTGGCTAACCCCTGACAAATGAGTTGTGTCCTGCAAGAATAGTCTGCTGACGTAGTTGTACATGTAAATATGGTTCAGCGTTTCCTTTCTTCAGTATTAGCAAACTGACAATGACAGGAATAAGTACTGGCCTTGGTTGTTGGGACTATCTGCTATTGCTCTGTCAGTCAAAACCAGTTGTATGAGCCCTTGAAAGCCAAGAGTAACTTGTCCCATCTACTCATTCAGAAGAGAATTCTTCATTATCTATATGCTTCTCAGCTTATGATTTACATTTACTCTTCTTTTTTGAACTTCTGTTTTTGTTTCTTTTTTCCTAATGATCTGATATTGAGTCAGAACACCTAAATGAACTAAAATAAGGTTTTGGGAAAGCCTGCATGTCGGAATCCTAGATGGTCAAATAGTTGATATTCATTTGAAATGCTGACTAAACTGATATTCAGACAGCTCTCAAAGTCTCTTATGTGTACTCTTCAATCTCTAGCTGTTGCCACATTAGAGTTGAAGTCAACTTGTGCTTTAAATCTAAGCATACAGTAGGACAAAACTGGGGACTGGGCTTCTGTTGGGGAAGGGATCTCCTTAACCTGGAATTTTGCCCCACCATAAAAGGAGTTACTTGTGACACAGTGCATAGAGTTCTTAAGCTGTATTAATAAATTCATTAAAATTATCTGGAGTTGTTTCTATAGCCTTTTTTTACTTAAAAAAGACTATTAAAAATGAATGTTTTAAGATTATGTTTTCATCTCAGAACTGTAAGCAGAATGGTTTACAGAATCATTGTGCATGGCTTTTTCTTAACAGATTTGGATGCAGCCTCTGGAGGCTTTTCGTCTAGAATTTAATTGTAGAATGGGACAACTGATGTCTTGATATAAGTAGTTGTGTTGGCTGTGTATTGTGAACAATATGATACAGACAGGATCAGTGCAAGTTAAGATATCCCACTGCTTCTGCTATGTTTTCTTCCTTAGTAGTTTAATTCCCAAAATACTGGCTTCTTATTTATGCCCTTTAGACGCTTGTCCGAGAATTCTTATTTGTTGGCAACAGTAACAGTTGTGCTCTTGCTTCTGTTAATGAGATGCATTTGTGATTACATAATGAAACAAATGTTGCATTGATGAATTTATCTGAAGAAATCCAGAATTGTCATGTGGTTATTCAGTAGGACTTGCAGGCTTTCAGTGTCACCTGTATTATAAAATAGATGACCCCTGAAAGCTGTGTCATAATTACGTGCAGTATGGGAAAAGGCATTCTCAGTTATGACTCTTCAGTGTCCAGTTAGTTGCATGCAACAGAAAACCAAGGATGTGTGGAATATACCTTTGCTTTTTGGCAGCATTTTTGGGCATAGGTTAACTAAAAACTTTCACTTGGGAGAGGTAATAGTTGACAATTCTGCATTTTGGTTTTCTGAATTATTTCACAATAGTCATGAAGCACACAATTGGAAGCTGTGTCTGCTCTGTTGGGTGGATACTTTATTGATTCTAAGCTTTCCAAACACTTTCAAAATTAAATTAAAGGAGTTATGGTTTTATAATTGGTTTTATAAATTCATTTGTTATCACCTTGTATCTCTGTTACTGACAAAATGGCCTTTTGTGGTCTATTTACATGAATTTTTCTGTTCCTTATGCACACATGCTTGCTTTTCTCCATATAAACTTTGTTTTATCAGTTTATAATTTTACAAAGCTTCAGCATTTAAAGTGAAGCACAGACCATATAGACACAAAATGAAGTGCACAGTGTCACTAGACTTCTGGTTTGTGTTGGTTTTTTTTTCTCCCAGCCTTATCTTTGTCACTTAGATCATAAACTGATCTGAAAAGCATTTTTGATTTTTGTATTATGCCAACAGCCTAATGAAACATTTGGCATATAAAACTAAACAGAAACAAAAATTTCTTTGTTTGTCAAAGAAATTGCTTCTTTATCCTCAATGAGATGGATTTTTGATGTCTAGAATAATATATAGTTGGGGGATGAGAATATTAGATTTTAATAATTATGCACAGCCATACAGGTTCTTAGATTGATATTACATTAAGAAAGCCAAACCCGTACATAAGACCATGTTGCATATGTGCTGTCAGGTCATGTGTTTGCTTTTCAGACTTAGTCTGGTAGTTTTCTGTTGTATTTGCTGACCTACTTGTAAAATCAACAATATGCATAGTTTGTCATTAACCTGCAGTTAAACCAGAGAATCTGGTCTAAGAAAACTATTTATTTTCATTATTTTATGTTCTGTCAAATGATCGTATCTCTTTCCAGTTGTGTGTCATTTTCTGTGACACTCTGTAAACATCTCAATTAGGAAACTTCCTCATGGGAGAGCTGTTTTTCAAGTCTGTTCAAGGCTACTTGTTCTCTTTAAAGAGGATCTTGGCAGAACAACATTCACATCTTAGTTAAGGGTTTAAATGTAAGCTTGATTTGAATTTATATCAAATGTGACAGAATGCTTATGTTAAGGTACAGTAATTTCACGATTACAAGCCACACCTGATTATAAGCTGCATGTCCGGTGTCGGCAACGTTTAGGTCTTCGTCCATATATAAACCGCACGGGATTATAAGCCGCATTTTCGTTCACAGGGAGGACCCGCATGCAACAAAGTAACAAATTAGTAAGGGAATCGCGGGATCGCTTGCCCTGGCCTAGCGCTGCGCCGCAGTGCTGGCGGGAGCCCGCTCACACCCGCGGTGGCGAGAGGGAGGCACAGAGCCTGCCCTCACCCGCGGCGGCAGCGGGAGGGGAAGGCACGGAACCCCCTGCCTCCCTCCCCCGCGCTACCAGCACGGAGCCCGCCTCCACCCACTGCACCACAGAGTAACCAATTTGTAACAATTGCGCAATCTTGGGTTTTACCAGCAGGTGCTCGACTTGGCACCCTGACTCGCACTTCCGGGTTGGGAAATTTCAGAACTTTTTTCATATATTGGCTGCTCGTGAGTGTAAGCCACATTTCCAGGTTGGGAGCAAAATTTTAGTCAAAATGGTGCGGCTTATAATTGTGAAATTACTGTAAGTGAATTTCATTTATCTAAACTTGCTGAGAGAATTTGCTGCAGGATTTTTTCATAAAAACTGTTATATGTGGCTAAGTGTTCTGACATGGGTTATGCTGCTAACACTTGGTAGGTGAGCAAGTTTCTGTTTTAGGTCAGGTAGAATTAAATAAAACAGTAACAATTTAGGATTATTTCATTATGGGTTTGACTATGGTGTTTTGTGTTGTAAATTTTTTAATTATTTGCACAGATGTTTTGTCCGGATGTTGATACAGAGCTCATCTTTCATAGAGGAAAGTCCAGAGGGATTCTTAATGTACAATTGAAAATGAAACCACTCAGTTTTTAGGTAGTTTGAATTTCGGTGGCTTTGTTGATGGAGCTGTCTTGCTACCTTAGTGTTTTACAAAAAATGCAGTTCATTTCTGGTAATGCAAACCAGATTTTTCTTTCATGTTATAATCTCACATCAGTAAAAGAAGGCTTGTTTTATGCTAGAAAAACATTGTTGTGGAGCGTAAAAACTTCTGAGTAAGAGCTGTTCTTGTCAAGAGATAGCCAAGGTAGCTGGCTGATGGTAGGAGATAAAATTTAGCTGTGAGAACGTGAAGGTCTGTTTCTTTTCAGTACTGTTAATTAGTGCACTGGGGAGTTTGTTTACACTTTAATAATAGTAATGCTATATTCTTTTTAAGGTTACATTTCATATTTTTCTTTTCACCATTTTTCTTATCCTGTAAGCGTCCACTGACACAGTTCCTTTTGTAACTGAGTGGCAGCTTCTGCTTTGCCTGAGCTTACATTCCTCCTGAGAGACAAAATGTACCTTATCAAAATGCTAGATTTTCTTTGCAGCAGATTTAAAAATGCCTGATGTGCTTCTTATCTATTTTGGGAAGCTTTTTATAATGTTAAATTGCAATTTGTATCAAGACTTGCTTTCTCACTTCTTTCTTCCTTAACAACTGAAGGCGTTTACCTCTCCCTGTAAACAAATTTTGACTTCTTTTTAAACAACTCTTTATTTGTTAGGTCCTTTGCTTTATTTCTGGAATCCAGTTTCTCCTAAAGCTGTGGCTCTATCGTTAATATTTCAGTAAGTGAATTTTAAGCATTGTAAGGAAGGATTAATTTATTGGCTTATTTGAGACAGTGGGCATAATTAATTAGTTGAGTTTAACTACATTTCTTTATAATTTAAGTAGCTTCATGCAGAAATGTGGAGAGTGAAAACCATGGAATTTTAATGAAGCTTATATGGAGATTTGGGGGGGTTTTTGGCAGGAAAAAAAAAAATCCTTACATTTAGGGAAAATTCTAATTAACAGGATCTAAGGCCCTACTATTTCTATACAGAGTATGAACTACAACAACAAGAAGAGAGTATCTAACCTACCTTTTCCCCTTGTTTTGTTTTTTGGTGTTTGGTTTTGTTTGGGTGTTTGGTTTTTGGTTTTTTGTTTGCTCTGGTTTTGGTTTTATTTGTTAAAATGTACATTCAGTGGCATGCTGTGCTTGGGTCAAGTAGTTAGGTTGATGTATAATCCTGTTTACAGAAGTATTCCTGTACAATTATACACTGTCAGTCACTTTAGATATAATAAATTACTTGAGATGTAGAATTGCTATTTCTTATGCATAAGCAGAGCAGGATCTTGAGCTCTACTTCTATCTTTGTTAATCCAGACCATTCACATATCTGTGGAAAGCTTTTAAACAGAGGGGTAAATTTGTATGTTAGGGTTTTCCTTACGTCTGAATTAATGCTTTTGAACTATGGAGTATGTGGAAATGGATAGTATTGGTGTAATAATTCTTCCTTTAACCTCTAGCTAGGTAGCCTTTGTGACGTATTTAATTCAGTGTGGGTCTGTTTTCTAATAAGAAGGTTCTTAAATTACAAAAAGATAACATTATGAGTGCAAACATTCATTTTTAACTCCTTAAGTCCTCACTTGTGAGGCGTGAAGTCTAGAAATCAATTAGTATAAATTTTGTAGCTGCTGTGTATGTAGAATCTTCTTCCAGTTTTGAAGGTGTAATAGCAGCTTTCTTGTGAATCAATGTTATGAGAATTCTACACTATAAATACTGTAAAGATATTCTGTAAGTGTAGTACAGTAATTTCATGAATACAAACCGCACCATTTTGACTAAGATTTGGCTCCAAAACCGGAAATGCGGCTAATACTCACGAGCGGCTAATATGTGAATAATTTTCTGACATTTACAACCTCAGAAGTGCCAGCCAGAGTGCCGAGCGGAGCAGCTGCAAAGCCGGCATTTCGTGATTGTTACAAATTGTTACTCTGTTGCGCCGCGGGTGGAGCCTGGCTCCCTGCAGGCAGCACAGGGGGCGGGGAGAGAGGAGGGAGAGCTCTCTCCTTCCCTCCTCTGCCGCAGTCTGGGGAGGCGGCAGGGGCCCCGTGCTGCCATTGCCGCGGCCTGGGGCGGAGGCGGGGGCCCTGCACCGCCATTGCCGCGGCTCGGGGAGGTGGCGGGGGCCCGCGCCGCCATTGCCGCGGCTTGGGGAGGAGGCAGGGTGCTCTGTCCCCGCCCACCGCCGCCGCCGCGGGAGCGAGGGGGGCTCCGTCCCTGCCTGCCACCACGGGGCAGCGCTGGGCCGTGGTGACCGAGCCCAGTGGCAGCGGCAGGTGGCCCCCAGTGGCCCCACCGAGCGGCAGTGCCGGGCTGGGCCACCTGGCCCCGTCGGCAGCCCCGAGCAGGCCGAGCCTGCACGGCCCGAACCGAGCCAGTAAACCCCGCCCTGCCGTGGTTCTGTTACTATTTGGCAACTTTGTTGCATGCGGGTCCTTGCTGCGAGTGACAGAGCAGCTTTTACTCAGGTGCGGCTTATTTATGGACAAAAAACAAAATATTTGCCAACACCCAGAGATGCGGCTTATACTCAGTGCGGCTTGTATTCGTGAATTTACTGTAATATAGAAAGAAAATTGAGTATTACTGGGTTTCTGATTTTGCCAGGTGCTAAAATGCTTCAGGCACAAAAGTGCTTTAAGAATGATCTCCAGGTTTGCACTAATGATGCAGATTACCCAAGCACTACTTTTTCTCGGTGTATCTGAGGCAGCTAGGGTGGTTCTAAGCCAATCAGTGAAAGGCTGTATACTTCATTGGGAATAATCAACATGAATCTGCTAGTAAGAGTAATTAGTTGTCTATTTAATGTTAGATAATTTGGTGCAAAAGAAGCCACACAGATTGAAAAAGCTTGTGCAAATAGTAGGGTAAAGATTAGTGTGCTTGTTATACTCATAAATGTTTAACTTTATTTTTTATCATTCAGTTCTGTGTGGATTTGAAGCTTAAAGAATGCTGTTAGCATCACACCAAGTCATACTGTAAATTTACCAAGGCTAAGGCTGCCCATGTGAAACTAATTCAGCTTGCTATTTACATGCCTGATGACATTTCATTGCTTTCTTTATACTATTAAAAATGAACATTCAAACTTTAAAATTAGGTTGTTTGTAACTCTGCTTTTTCTGGAAGGAAACTGAAGGAAGTGATTCCAAATAGGATGGTAAGTATATATTTAACAAATCCTGGAGTGGTGGACACTCACAAGATTTGTGGATAGGA